>NC_090317.1:29991875-30305101 GCF_039906515.1 Pseudorca crassidens
CTTTTCTTAAAAACACACGTTTCCCGGGACTTCCTTGGTGGCGCAGTGGCTAAGACTCCGCGCTCCCAATGCAGGGGGCCTGGGTTGATACCTGGTCAGGGAACTAGATCCCACATGCCGCAACTAAGAGTTCGCGTGCCACAACTAAGACCCGGCACAACCAAATAAATTAAAAAACAAAACCCCCAAACCCCCACACCTTTCCCAAGCTTCACACGATGCCCTTCTTGTGTATCAGCCTTCCCCCACTCACCCACCCACCAGATTGCAGGTGTGTGTGTCAGCAGTAGCCCCCGACACAGCAAGGCTGGAGGAAACCCAGCAGATCTTCTAGAGTAGTCCCTTCAGATAATTTCCTACAAAAGCAGACTGACGATCAGAGAGGTGAAGTAACTTGTCGAAGGTCTTACAGCTACTAGGTGGTAGGTAGAACTGGAAATTTCCATAGGCTTCTAGTCGGGAGACTGGCCTGCACTTTTCTTCCCAAGCCAAATGGTTTCCCATTTGGATTGTATTTTTCTGGACTTCCCTCACGTCTCCCCACCCCACCCCTCAATTTCTTTTCATTCTGTCCATTTGTCAGGCGAATGCACCAAGCTAGCCGAGGCCAACGTGGAGAGCCAGCATCCAGGCAGTAAAGCAGTGGACCTTCCTGTCAGGCACCAACATGACATGCTAGAGCAGGAGGCCTCTCAGAGATGGACTGTGGTGAAGCCAGGAACCTGTGTGGGGGGCAATTTCTAGGCCTGGGTCTCCAGTCAGGGCCCTCTCTGCATGATATCTTGAGGAAGAAGCTAAATCAAAGTTAGTTGGCAGAGAAGAACCATTCATTTTTTTTTCAAGAACTGACTGAGCACCTCCTATTGCCAGGCACTCGCTAAGCACCGAGGAGGCCACTGTGAATAAGACAGGCAAAGTCCTTACTTTCATGGAGTTTAAAGCCTAAATGATGTTTTAGAAAAGATTTTTCTTTGTTTGCATTTAAAAAAAAACAAACCACATAGATGTTTTTAGTCACGTGTCTGTCCTCTACCAGGTTTTGGCCAGGGTTGGAATACCTCTTGGACCCTTCAACCTTGTGTTTCTGGTGCCAAAGAAGTTCTGAACCTTGGACCTTAACCAGTGGTGGGTTGGTAAATGTTTAACAACTGGCTCTCTGGGGGGAAGTGTATATATGTATATATGTACATAAGTTAATTATAAATTTTACTGATATAAAGGATGTAGAGCACACAAATTACACATAATAAAATATACAATATAATAAATGAATTGTATTGTTGACATTCATATTAATTAATAATATTAAGTGTATATACGAATCAGTAGCCAACTGATTCCCACAGAATGCTTTCATTGATTTCTGCCAGACTCTTATATCTGTAGCCAGCCTGTGGTTGCTTGTATCTGATGAACAAATGTAGTTTTGACGTGAATGTTGGTTGATATTTTCACTTACGTGTGAATGAACAAAGACACGTCAGAACCTCATTAATTTGTCAATAATGTGAGTGACTTCTTTGTAGGTAGGACAATGGTTTTCAAACACTTGGAGATTATTTCCTCATTTTTTGGTATTATTCACAATGTAACAGTTACAGACATGGCTCACAGTTGAGTTTAATCTGCATTATTAACATTTTTTCCCCTCACTTTCTTAGGTTTAGATAATCAGCAAAACAATAACTCAAAAAAAAAAACAAAAAACAATAACTCAAACCCTGATTCATAGCATTTACTGATTTCTGAGTTGTAAATACTCCCACCCTGCCTGTATTCAAGCTGCCAACTTCACTGTGATGTTGGGAGGAGGTGCAGTTGCACTTTGTTATACAGGATTTCAACCACACAGATATGATAGACAATAAGTAACCTCAAGGGCACAGATAAAGTAACATGTAGTAAAATGAATAGGAAGTGATGAGTTTGAAGGTATTTGTTACCTTCGTTTTTGATAGAATTTATTTCACTGTAAGTATATATGTTTCTAAACAATAGCTGTGCTTAACAAGCTGCCCACATTTCTGAAAATGTAGCCTTTGGCTCTCATGGGTCAGAAGGCGGTAGCTCCAGCAGCCCCGGGGCCTGACTATGCTGCCAGGTCCTGAATGACCCTCATCCCTACTACCCACTCCCCTCTGCCATTAATTCAGGCCCCCCAGCTGCCACCTTGAACGAGGGCCCTGGGGACAGATTGACAACAGTGGCTTTTCCATGAATGGGTGGCCTCTTTCTGCCTGAAAAAAGCAGGGGTGGAAGAGAGCCAGGGACACTTGCCATGAGTCTGGAAGGCACATGTGGCAAGCACTCAACACTAAGGGGAAGAGGAAGGATGTAGGAATGAGGGCAGGGGAGCTGTGGCCCAGTCTCTTGTCCACTTGGCCCTGCTCCTGGCTGGGCTGTAGTTTACTATTTTTTTTTAAATAATTATTTTAAATTAATTACTTTATTTACTTATGGCTGCGTTGGGTCTTTCTTGCTGTGTGCCGGCTTTCTCTAGTTGCGGCGAGTGGGGGCTACTCTTCGTTGCGGTGCATGGGCTTCTCATTGTGGTGGCTTCTCTTTGTTGCGGAGCTCTAGGTGCATGGGCTTCAGTAGTTGTGGCACACAGGCTTCAGTAGTTGTGGCACGTGGGCTCAGTAGTTGTGGCACGTGGGCTCAGTAGTTGTGGCTCACGGGCTCAGTAGTTGTGGTGCGTGGGCTTAGTTGCTCTGCGGCATGTGGGATCTTCCTGGACCAGGGATCGAACCCGTGTCCCCTGCATTGGCAGGCGAATTTTTAACCACTGCACCACCAGGGAAGTCCCATAACTTACTGTTGAAGGCTTTCCAGAAAGGCTCGTGACACTGGAGACTGTAGGCTGGGGAGGGGGGCCGAACCCTTCTCTCCTGCCTCTAGGATGTCAGCCAGGGTCCTGGAAGCGACTCCTGAGGGTGGCCCAGAGTTTGCCCTTGGGGCCTACATTTGAGGCCCTGTTTTCTTTTCAGCAGAAGGAGAAGGTGGCAGGGGGACTTTGGGTGTGGGGTTGGGCCTCTTGCTGGCTGGCTCGGACTGCTTTGGAACATGACCCTTTCTGGTGGAAAGCCCTCCCAGCATTCTGGGACATCCTCTGTGTGCAGGCCACGAATGAACCCTGTCTGCTTCCAGGCCGCAGGCACTTGTCTCCACTCCCCAGTTCACCCTGGGCAACTTAGCAGGCACAACTGCATCCAGTTGCTGCCGTGCTGGGATATTCTGCTCTGACGTCATTGCATGAATGACTGTTCTGTGTTTGCACCTAGGCTGGTGGCTCTCCAAGGGCATAGTCTCCAGTCCCACTCCACCCAGCACTCAGTACAAAGACCAGCCCTCAGTGACTGAATGAATCAGTGAGTACAAGCCTGGCTGCCATTCAAGATTTCATCCTGGTGAAACAAGCTCAGTGTGGACTCCTGTGTGGGAGCGCTCAGCTTGTCATCTTCTACCAAGAATGTCCTTTATTATTCCTAACACTTGGAGGGAGGGGAAACTCCCCAATCTCCACCCCCAGGCACACACAGGTTTCTGCTAGCTAGATGTTCTATAACCAGGAAGTTCAGACACCAATTGCTTCTCTTCCAACCTAGGAGAAAAGTCACCTCTGCCACCTTCCTCCCCCTCCCCCCCGTCTCCCCCCTCCCCCCCTCCCCCCCCTGCTCCACCCTGTGCCTACCTAGGCCTGCAGAAGTGCTGACTGGGAGTGATCTGCTCTTGGCCTCAGCCTGAGAATATCCTGTGCAGCTAAGAGTGCGGTGCTGCCCTCCCTGTAGTACACAGGATGGGAACGGACCAGGGTGAGGATGCAGACACGAAGGGCTCAATAGGCTCTGAAAGGGGAAGGATCAGACAGATTTACAAGTGTTCCTTCCCTGCCAAGCACCCAACACCCACCCCGGCATTCCCACACATCCTCCAGCCCATGCCTTCTGACAACACCATTCACAGAAGTTGAGGGGAGGCCTGCTGTGTAGCCTGCAGAGAGGCATGACTCTGGAGTTTCAGGACTCAAATGTCTCCGGGCCACTGTTACTGTTGTCCTTATGATTACGCACAATGACTATTAAGGAGGCATTGTAAAACCACCGTGCAGGCAGCAAAGGAAACCGTAAACAAGACGAAAAGACAGCCCGCAGAATGGGAGAAAATATTTGCAAATGAAGCAACTGACAATGGATTAATCTCCAAAATTTACAAGCAGCTCATGCAGCTCAATATCAAAAAAACAAACAACCCAATCCAAAAATGGGCAGAAGACCTAAACAGACATTTCTCCAAAGAAGATACAGTCTGCCAACAAACACATGAAAGAATGCTCAACATCACTAATCATTAGAGAAATGCAAATCAAAACTACAATGAGGTATCACCTCACACCGGTCAGAATGGCCATCATCAAAAAATCTACAAACAATAAATGCTGGAGAGGGTGTGGAGAAAAGGGAACACTCTTGCACTGTTGGTGGGAATGTAAATTGATACAGCCACTGGTGGTTCCTTAAAAAACTAAAAATAGAATCACCATATGACCCAGCAATCCCAGTCCTGGGCATATACCCTGAGAAAACCATAATTCAAGAAGAGTCACGTACCACAATGTTCATTGCAGCTCTATTTACAATAGCCAGGACATGGAAGCAACCTAAGTGTCCATCGACAGATGAATGGATAAAGAAGATGTGGCACATATATACAATGGAATATTACTCAGCCATAAAAAGAAACGAAATTGAGTTATTTGTAGTGAGATAGTCATACAGAGTGAAGTAGGTGAGAAAGAGAAAAACAAATACCGTATGCTAACACATATATATGGAATCTTAAAAAAAAAGGTTCTGATGAACCTAGGGGCAGGACAGTAATAAAGACGCAAACGTAGAGAATGGACTTGAGGACACAGGGAGGGGGAAGGGTAAGCTGGGACGAAGTGAGAGAGTTGCATGGACATATACACACTACCAAACGTAAAATAGATAGCTAGTGGGAAGCAGCCGCATAGCACAGGGAGATCAGCTCGGTGCTTTGTGTCCACCTAGAGGGGTGGGATAGGGAGGGTGGGAAGGAGATGCAAGAGGGAGGAGATATGGGGATATATGTATATGTACAGCTGATTCACTTTGTTATAAAGCAGGAACTAACACACCATTGTAAAGCAATTATACTCCAAAAAAGATGTTAAAAAAAAAAACCCACCGTGCAGGGACTCTCCACACCTTCTTCTGTCAGCTTGCCCTGGGCTGAATGATCTTGGGAGTATACCAGGTTGGAAGTTCTGGAGTGTGTGTGTGTGTGTGTGTGTGTGTGTGTGTGTGTGTGTGTGTGTTAAAATATTAAAACTTTCTGTTTGCAGGCCAGACTTTGCTCCTCTGCTGCAGACCATACACCGCCCCCTCAATCCAAATGGCTCCTGGCCAGCCCCACTTGGCTGTCACACAGGCAACTCAAATTTGATAGCCCCAGGGACTTCCCTGGTGGCACGGTGGTTAAGAATCTGCCTGCCAATGCAGGGGACACGGGTTTGAACCCTGGTCCGGGAAGATCCCACATGCCGTGGAGCAACTAAGCCCGTGTGCCACAACTACTGAGCCTGTGCTCTAGAGCCCACGTGCCACAACTACTGAAGCCTGCATGCCTAGAGCCCATGCTCTGCAACAAGAGAAGCCACCGCAATGAGAAGCCCACACACTGCAACGAAGACACAACGCTGCCAAAAATAAATAAATAAATTTATTTAAAAAAACAATTTGAGGGCTTCCCTGGTGGCACAGTGGTTGAGAGTCCGCCTGCCGATGGGGGGGACACGGGTTCGTGCTCCAGTCCGGGAGGATCCCACATGCCGCGGAGCGGCTGGGCCCGTGAGCCATGGCCGCTGAGCCTGCGCGTCTGGAGCCTGTGCTCCGCAACAGGTGAGGCCACAACAGTGAGAGGCCCGTGTACCGCAAAAAAAACCCGAAAAACAAAACAACAAAACAATTTGATAGCCTCCAGCACACTATGATCCTTTCTTTCCCCCTCACGCCCATAGTCTGTCCTGTCTGATGATCCGTTTCTGAATAAATGGCACCACCACTCACCTATGTGGCTAAGCAGGAAACCGGGGCACTCCCTCATCCCACATCTCCATAGGTCCAGGCACCAAGTCAGGCCTGTTCCATGCTGCACATTCTCGCTTCAGTAACCTAGCCCTGCACACCCTGGCAAGACTTGAGGTCAGGCCACCGTCTTCTAGACGTGCAGCCACAGCTTCCTGATGTTCTTTCCTGCCTCCGGGTCCCCCATCATCTCTACCCCACCCCCCTGCATTCTCTAGCCTGTCTATAAACCAGTCCTGAATGATGTGCCCAAGGCAGCAAGAAGAAGGCCCGGCCTGACCAAACAGGTCTTTCTCTCCAAGTCTCAGAGGCCTGAAGTTCTGGTCAACTCTGGGGACATACGCTGGCTTAACAGCTAGCTCGCTGTTGAACACAGCCCAGCTTATCTGATTTATCCTACTGACGTCGGATTTTCCTGGACAGAAAGAAAGGAACATGAAGTGAAAAGTTCTGACACCAGTGAGAAAGTCAGGGGCAGGCCCAGGGCAGGATAATGTGCATGTCCACAGGCCAGAGGGGATTCCTGGGATTTGGGGAAGTGGCTTCCAGAGAAGGGGTGGCCTCGGGCCTGCAGGGACCGCCCTGAGGAAGGGCCCGCCCTGGGGACAGAGAGGTCTCAGGCGACCAGCTCCCGTGGTGACTGGGGCTGTGCTTCCCTCCCTGGGTCTCTCTGGGGTGGGACCAATGATTTCCCAGAGGGAGGATGCTCAGATCTCCCAGGACATGGCCTGGGGTCTCCCATCCAGAAGGGAGGGAGAAACCAGGGAGAGGAAATCGGGGATGCGGCTGGAGAAGCAGCTCCCATTCTCCCCACTGAGACCTCTGGCCTGAGGCGGCGACAGCCCACGTTTCAGCTCTGGGTGGGCAGGGCCTGATTCTCAGAGTCTGAAGGACGCTTTTCAACTTACTTTCATGGTAATTCTTTACAAAACACAAGTCTCTCTTCCCAACCACCTCCTCTAGGCCAGCTGGAGAGACGGCCCCCAAAAGTGACAGCCCCGCCAGCCCCCCATAGTCCTGCAAGGCCAGGTTGAAGCCCAGGCCCTCTCGTGGCTGCCCTGACAAATCCAGGACACCACCCTGCCAGCCCTCCAGCAAGGTGACACCACCGGACTTCTTGGGAAGGGACCACCGTGCTCATCTTTGGACCTCTGGGGTGAAGTGTCCTCCAAACATAACAGGCACTCAGGAAATTAGCCCGACGCCTCCGTCTGCTCAGCCTGCTACGTGCTGTCTTTCCTCTCCATCCTTGTCCATCCTCCGAGGCCAAGCCCTTTCCCTGCACTCAGTTGAGAGCACACCTTTACCGTCCCTCCCAGACCTGTATACACTGTATGTCACAGCTGTTCCAAATCTGTAAACTACCAAAAGCTACAAATTAGAAAACCAAACATGAATCAGCACTGTGGCGCAAGGTCTTTTAAAAAAATGTATCTGTTGTGTGTATCTCATTGTACTCAGGATAAAGTCCAGATTAAAACTGTGATATTCAAGTCTCTTCAGTATTTGCCTGCTGCCACATGGGGAGATGTTGGTCAAAGGGTACAAACCTCCAGGTATAAGATGAGTCAGTTCTGGGGATCTAATTACTGCATGGTGACTATGACTAATAATAGTGTATTATATACTTGAAAATTGCTAAGAGAGTAGATCTGTTTTTAAAATTTTTATTTATTTATTTATTTTTGGCTGCGTTGGGTCTTCGTTGCTGTGCGCGGGCTTTCTCTAGTTGCGGCGAGGGGGGCTACTCTTCGTTGTGGTGCGCGGGCTTCTCATTGCGGTGGCTTCTCTTGTTGCAGAGCACGGGCTCTAGGCGCACGGGCTTCAGTAGTTGCAGCACGCAGGCTCAGTAGTTGTGGCGCACGGACTTAGTTGCTGTGTGGCATGTGGGATCTTCCCGGACCAGGGCTCGAACCCGTGTCCACTGCATTGGCAGGCGGATTCTTAACCACTGCACCACCAGGGAAGCCCCCTTGCTAACACTTTTAACAGAATGAATGCTGTTGTTTCCCTGCTGTTTCCTCACGATTTGACTGGGGATATGCCTCTCTGTTGGCACGCGGCTGCGTAGCTAATATGGTGCCTAATCTGGAGGCACTCAGTGGACGTCTGTCTCTCATTGGTGATGTTAATTTTGATCACCAGTTCAAGGTGGTGCCCGATTTCTCTGTGGCTACTTTTAAATGTCTCCCTTGCACATAACAAACAGTCTGTGGGGAGATACTTTAAGACCATGCAAATATCCTGCTTCTCATTAAAATCTGCACTCAGTTTAGCATGCATGGATGATTTTTGTCCAATCTAATCTTTACAATGACGATAGCCATAAAATGACGAGTTTCCAACTCCCGCTCTCCCTCCATCCACACTTACCAGGGTCAACTGTATATATAAAAGGTGTGTGTGGAGAGAGAGAGAGAACCCAAATGATAAAGGAACAGGATAAAATTTTAATTTTAAAATTTACCACTCTAGCCATTTTGTGCCACTTTTGTTTCGTCACACCTATTAAGCAGTCTTGGCTAATTCCTAGTCGTCCTTCAGCTTGGGCTGCTGCAAATGGCGGTACACAACTCCAGGGGGCGCCATTTACATTGTAGCCATGCCAAGTGGCAGCCGTGGATCTCGGTCTATCGGAACTGCCTGTCTGGAAGCTTTCCCAGATTCCCCAAGTGTCGGTGAGGCATTCCTGCTCTTTGCTTCCAAAACTCTGTCTGCTGACCCCATCAGCATCCTTGTTACATTAAATTATCATCGTCTTCTTACTTCTCTGTCTCCATCATGGAGATATGAGCTCCTCAAGGGTAGGACTTTCTCTCTCTTCTTCTCTGCTGTGCCCCGCCCAGCATATGTATTCAGCAAATGTCAAATCAGTTAAAGAGATGCGTCTCATATTTCAGCTGGTTACCTATATGGCTGGCGTCTCCAGTAGAGGACAGTCTTTAAGGGCAAGGACCTCACTTAACTCGTCTCTGTATCCTCTTCCCCTCCCCTCAGTACTTGGCACAGGGCCTTGTTCATAACAGGCACTTGAACCTTTGCTGAATGAGTCCATACGTGTATACTGGTCGTTAAGGAAATGCTTTTGTTCAATTTCCACAGAACTGTACTAAACTCTGTGGGCAACACCTGTGTGCCAAGTGGCGTGCCCTTTGAACCCCTGCTCGCACAGCTGGGCCCAGCCCCGCCTGATCACAAGGTACAGGACACGCAGGGGTACGTGGTCAGGGTCATCGGGGATCCCGTCACTGAGTGCATCTCTGAGAGTGACCAAGGGCTGTCCAGGACCCATCCTGAGGCCTGAAGCCTTCCCAGATGATAGTCCCTGGCTCCTCCCATGGAACATCACCAGGAGCTCCTGGCTGAACTATACACACTCGGCGAGCTTTCTTTGGATGTCTTTCTGGTGCTAGGTCATTTGGAAGGCACGCCGCTCTGTGTTGGGCTGATGCAGAAGCAGGAGAGACCGGGCGGGAAGGCCTAGGAGGAGCCCTTTGGAGAGCATGGGGCACCCCTGTTGTCTGCAGCATAGCCTGCCAATCCGGTAGAATGACCTCTGATGACCGCCAAGATCTGGACCTGGATTCCAGGCTGTCTTCTTGCTCTGCAGCCCCTCAGGGCCGAGGCCCATTGCCATAACAGCATACACATCTTTGGAGAGGCTGAGCGCTGCACCCAGCTCGGCAGCCAGAGCAACTCTTCCCAGAAGGCACTGGCTGGGGCAGCTCTCGAGAGGGCTCTGCTCACCCTCTAGAGGCAGAGAGGGGCCCCAGAGCAGCCCCAGGCAAAAGTCAGCATAGTGACACAACCCTGCCTTTATACTGAACTTTTATCCTTCATAAGGGCTGTTCTTTCGGTTTTCCTCTCTAAGACAGCATTCGGCTTTTTCCCAATAGGAAAATAAAAATGCACCAAGGGGCCCCAGATCAGTAAGTGAAACCCTTGAAACTTACAGCTAGGGAATGGCTAAATTCAGGAAAATAGATCTAACACAGGAACCACTAACATTAAAAGTTTTATTTTTATTTCAAAAGCACTTATATAGCATTTACCATATGCCAGGGACGGTTTTAAATGCTTTACAATCTAGCACATTAAATTCTCAAAACAATCTTTTAAAGTAGGTACAGGTATCATCCCCATTTTACGGTTAAAGAAAACTGAGGCACAGAGAGGTTAAATAACTTGCCTAAGGTCACACAGCTGCTAAGCGGCAGACTCAGGACTCCAGCCCAGGTAGTGTGACCCCAGACTCTGTTCTCTTTACTCTTCTGCCCTGCTGCCTCCCTGGGTTTGCAAACATTGTGAGAACAGAGCAGGGCAAGGAGTGGCCCTTCTCCTCCCCGCTTTCCTTTCTTCCTTAGGTGCTTTCATACAGATCAAGTAGAGTCCAACCTGTCCCCTAGTCACATGAGGAGGAGAGAGAGGGAGAGAGCGAGAGAGAGAGGGAGGGTGAGAGAGAGAGAGAATGCGAATGAGGGCACTGTCTGAATGCTTGGATGCTTCTGGAAAAGCCAGCCCTGGCAGGGGCTGAGGCATACCGCAGTGGTTCAGAAACTCCTGCATTTTATTTCCTGAGCCAAAATTCTGAGCTGAATGAGACTCCCCGCAGATGAACATGGCATCAAAATCTCTTTAACCCTAGCCTCAGGCGAGCACTACCACCAAAGAGCGGCCATAGCTCAGCTTTGGTTTGACACCAAAGAGAGCAGGGAAGAAAATGAGTGCACCAGGATGGTGTTTCCGAGTACTAACGCGAAACATAATGAGTCGTTTATAGTAAGCAAGGCCCCAGTGGCCTCTTTGTAAATCTCAGTCCTGAGAAAGTACAGCCAGAGCCGCGCGCCCAAACAGGGAACTTGCTGATATGACCGTGGGAACATCAACCAGACAGTACAGACACCCAGGGCTGGGATGAGGGCAACAAACTTTGCAGCAAACAAACATGCAACCAACATACTTTTTTGGAAGGCCTATGTGTTTGGCCCTCTGCTGGGCACCGGGAATACAAACGTGAGTAAGAATGCTACCATTTGTGGGGCTTCCCTGGTGGCGCAGTGCTTAAGAATCGCCTGCCAATGCAGGGGACACGGGTTCGAGCCCTGGTCTGGGAAGATCCCACATGCCGCAGAGCAACTAAGCCAGTGCGCCACAACTACTGAGCCCACGTGCCTAGAGCCTGTGCTCCGCAATAAGAGAAGCCACCGCAATGAGAAGCCTGCGCACCGCAACGAAGAGTAGCCCCTGCTCGCCGCAACTAGAGAAAGCCCGCACACAGCAATGAAGACCCAACGCAGCCAAAAATAAATAAATTTTAAAAAAAAAGAATGCTACCGTTTGTGCTGACGTATGTATGCTTGCGTCTTCACAGATGATCTCTGGAGGGGACCGGCGGAACGCGGGAACAGGGATTACATTACCTGGGGGTGGTTAGAGAACGGTGGTGGGAGGGCGACCATGTTGCCACTGCAAACCCTTTATGCCTTGTGAGTTTGGTATCAGAGACACATGTTACCTGTATATTACCTCTGCAAAAAATAAATGACGTAAGAGGGAGAGACAAACGTGAAGACATGTAAATGGGGAAATAAACAGGATAAGGGCTCACAAAGGCGTGTCCAAAGAGCTTTGGGTTGTGGGCAGTGGAAGATCCAGGACATAAAGACTGAACTTACCAATTTGTCTTCCTGGCTTGGGACACAGGCCAGGCTTTAGCCATGACAGTTATTTCCAAGAGGTCTTTTTACCATGTCCTAGCTAGGAAAAAAAAACCTGTATGTTTTCTAGTCTTTTTTTCCAAACATGTCACATGAGGAAACTGCTAACCTGACAAGAATTCGGAGGCAGGTGAGGCCCGCCCAAGGCAGAAGGGATTTGGCCTCCTTCCACAGGCTTTGGCCTCCTCCTCCCTCTTCACAGACAAAGGTGACCACGTGGATAGCAACCATTCACCTGGCAAACACACACCTGTCCCCAGCCGGGCCCGCCCCGGGCACAGAGAAGTGCTTCCCAACAGGCTCGGTGTCCAGCTGGTCGCCGGCCAACACCACCTGCTCACCCTGGCCTCAGTCGGCTGAGGAACTGGCGCAAGTCTGAGAACAAGGGTCGAGAAAGCAGGTTCTGGTGGTTTTCAGGATAACAAGTGGACACAGTCAGTTTTCTAGTGTGGACTGTTTTTTCTGGATTGTATGCTGACAGTCTTTAATCCTGGTCTGACTTCCCCTCACATGCCCGTCCCCCAGGATACCTGCCGGCTTCCTTTCTCCAAAGCCCAACGGGTCTGCTGGGAGAATAATAATAATGTGAGGACCATTATGACCACCACCCTTACGGAATGCTTCCGTGGGCCAGGCTGGGGCTAAGTGCTTTACATGCATTGTATTTCACGCAGTCTTCACAAACACCCAGGGAGGAAGGGACTCTGGCTCTTTTCGTTTTACAGATGAAGAAACTCAGCTTCAGAGAGACAAAAAGCTAGTAAGTGGTGGTGACCAGACAGTGTGGTTATGAGCCTGTAACCACGGTGCTATTAAGGCTTTTATGCACTCTGAGGTACTGCCTCTCATAAAGTTCAATTTATTTTTTATTTTATTTATTTTTTCTTTGCGGTACACAGGCCTCTCACTCTTGTGGCCTTTCCCGTTGCGGAACACAGGCTCCAGACGCGCAGGCTCAGCGGCCATGGCTCACGGGTCCAGCTGCTTCGCGGCATGTGGGATCTTCCCGGACCAGGGCACGAACCCACGTCCCCTGCATCGGCAGGCAGACTCTCAACCACTGCGCCACCAGGGAAGCCCTATTTATTTATTTAGGCTGCACTGGGTCTTTGTTGCTGCGCGCAGGCTTTCTCTCGTTGCGGCGAGCGGGGCTGCTCTTCGTTGCGGTGCGCGGGCTTCTCATTGCAGTGGCTTCTCTTGTTGCGAAGCACGGGCTCTAGGCACGTGGGCTTCAGTAGTTGTGGCACACAGGCTCAGGAGTTGTGGCACACGGGCTTAGTTGCTCCGTGGCATGTGGGATCTTCCCGGACCAGGGATCGAACCCCTGTCCCCTGCATTGGCAGGGGGATTCTTAACCACTGTGCCACCAGGGAAGTCCAAAGTTCATTTTAATATTAGCCTAATCCAACCCTATTTAGGAAGGGAAATGTGCTGCCAAAAAATCACTTATGATACCCTAAAGCTAAATATAAAAGGCTTTTCTGTTGTCTCTTGTTCGGGGCTATTTAGGCCAAGGCTTCCCTCCAAGGGCCTAGGTAACCAAGGGTTATATGGGTGCATACCATTTGCGCAGACAGGAAATGAGCCCAGCTCAGCTGGCCCTGAGTCAAGGCCTGAGAAAGATCTGCTTATAAAATCAGCATGGAAATGGAAGCCTTAGACCAGGCCCTGGGATTAAAAAATGCCAAAAACCTCCTGCCAGTTTACCGCCCCTGGGTTGGGAGTGGGGAAGGTGCTACCTGGGATGAGCATTTTGCAGCTGATAGCTGAGGGTTTTGTGGGTAGAAGCTGATTTCTAGGTCCCATTGGGTCATCACCTTGGAATTGTTGATACGTGTTTAGGGTCCAGAGCAAAGAAATTTTCTGACTCCCTTATTCCATACTCTCGGTTTAGTCCCACCAGGGCTTCCCCTGCAGGGAGAGAGCCCTGGGGCCCTTCTCTTCCTTAGCTTGCTGTCGTTGTTAATTTTGTGTCGACTAGGCTAAGGGATGCCCATTGTTTCTGGGTGTGTCTGTCAGGGTGTCTCCGGAAGAGATTAGCATTTGACTCGGTTGTAGAAGTAAAGATGGTCCGGTCACCCTCCCCGATGTAGGCGGGCATTATCCAATCTGTTGAGGGCTCCTCACCCCAAAAGAACAAAAAGGCAGAAAAAAGTCAAATCTGCTCTTTTCACTTCATCCATCTTCTACTTCCCTCGAACATTGTCGCTCCTGGTTCTTGGGCTTTTAGACTTGGACCTGGACTTATGCCATCAGCCACCTGGCTCCCAGGCCTTCAGAGTCCAACTGAGTTACATCACCAGCTTGCAGATGGCAGGTCTTGGGACTTCCTGGCCTCCATAATCACAGGAGCCAATTCCTATTTTATGTATACATTCTGTTTCTCTGGAGAACCGTGACTAATACACTTGCTCTCATGGCTTTGCTTTCCTCTTCTAACATGCTGAGGCTGGAGACCAAGAGGACTTCTCTAGCAATAATCACTGGAGACACTCCCTCATATCACTTCCCTGGCTTCTTCATGCTGAGGTGAGGACTCAGCTGCCTCCCATGCCTGGCCCACAGGTCCTGCTGCACCAGCCCCATCGCAGCAGCCTCCGTCCTTGCCAATGTAGACCCGGCGAGCCAGCCGCGTGAAGTCACCCGCCAGCTCTGAAGACATCGGCCCTTTCCTTCTGCCTGGAATGCCCTCCCCGCTCTGCTCTCACAACTCCTGCCTCTTTACCTTCAACAACTCAGGGTAAAACCCACCTCCTACGCACCTGCCATTGTGTTTTCCAAGTTTTTTCTATATTCAATATGTAGCACATTGCTTTATTGTTACTATTAACAATAACGAGGACTCCAGCTACCGTTCATTGAGCGCTGTTTGTTAGGCTCTCTCTCATTTACACATTATCTCATTGAAACGCCACAACTGCTCTGTGAGGCGGGTGCCGTTATTACTCTCCCCATTTTCCAGATGAGGAAACTGAGGCTCAGGGAGGTTAAGTGGCTTGCCCTAGGACATGGAGCTAAGAAGTGGTAGAGCTGGGATCTGAACCTAGGCCACTCTGATCCCAGAATCATTCTCTGAACTAATGTGGATTCAGTTCGTTAAGGGAGTCCAGAAAGCACTTGGATCCTCACTCTTTGCAGTAAAACCCACTTGGGAGGTCTCTGCATCTTTCTGACCTCATACCTGTCTCCCCTTTTATTTATTATTATTAATTTATTTACTTACTTTTATTTATTTATTTTTGGCTGCGTTGGGTTTTCGTTGCTGCGCACGGGCTCTCTCTAGTTGCGGAGAGCAGAGGCTGCTCTTTGTTGGATGCGACGGCTTCTCATTGCGGTGGCTTCTCTTGTTGCGGAGCATGGGCTCTAGGCGTGCAGGCTTCAGTAGTTGTGGCACGAGGGCTCAGTAGTTGTGGCTCGCGTGCTCTAGAGCGCAGGCTCAGTAGTTGTGGCGCATGGGCTTAGTTGCTCCGCGGCATGTGGGATCTTCCTGCACCAGGGCTCGAACCCGTGTCCCCTGCCTTGGCAGGTGGATTCTTAACCACTGCGCCACCAGGGAAGTCCCTGTTTCCCCTTTTAGTTTGCAGCCATTTCCAGGCAGTCTCCTTTCAAAAATAACAAGTCCCCTTGCTTCTCCTCTTCCTATCATCCCTTTCTTTCCATTTCCACTGCCACTGCCCTAGCCTGTCCTAATCCTCTCCGAGTTACAGCAGCCTCGCACCTGCACCTCCTCCCTTCCTGCCCCGCAGCCCACACCTCACCCCACCTTGCATATGAGGTTCCCGCTGCCTACAGGGAAAAAGTTCCAAGTCCCCAACCTTCCTCTCAGCCAAAAATACTGACTGATGGACTAATGTGCACAAAGCAGTCCTCCGAAATCTGCTCCAGCCTCAGAGCTGTGATCACAATGGCTACCGAGTGTCCCTGTGGGTTGCCGCGGGTGCTTTATACGCATCCTGTCATTGAATCTTCAGGACAGTCCTGCGAGGTGAGGATTATCATCAGAAGGGAAAATGAGTCTCAGGGATGTTAGACAACTCTGTGTCCCTCTAGTTTCCGTTCGTCTGCTTGTCCTGACTCGTGATTCATGGGAAGCTTTGGTCTCAACTTGGCCAAATTAATTCATCTCCCTCCCTCCCTTTCTCTCCTCCCTCCCTCCCCCCTCCCTTCCTTCCTTCCCTCCACAAATACTTATTGAGAGCCTACTACACGCCAAGGACTGGATACGATAGCAAAAAACTACCTGCTGGCACTGGCAGTTTCCAACCACTCATTCCTTCCTGCCTCGCACCTTTACAGGCATTCCTCTGCCTAGATGGTCTTCCCGGTGTTTCTTTACCAAAATCCAATCCAGTCCTCAAGGCTGATCCCGAGACTTGTGCCCGTGGCGGAGCCTCCCCTGACCATCTACCCACAGTGATTTCTGGAGTCATTCATTCGACACTTACCATCTGGATAACTCAAGTGTCTAGACCTTCTTGTATCCTTAACTTCCATGTTTATGTATGGATCTTGTAACCTTGAGTTAACTGTTCACCTCATCACCTGGGAAACATTTTCATCCTCCTCAAGAAGCATTTACCCGAGTGCCTACTATGTATTTTTAGCAGTGGAAAAAGTGATGAACCTTTGTGGAGCCTCTTCGATTTAACAAAAAGCTTTCATAAATATTTTATCATTTGATTGTCACAAAACGCTACCACTTCCACTTAATTTTTTTGACTTAAAAATATAATATAAATTTCTCAGTAAACAAATATATTCTCCTCATGAAAGTGGAAAAATTATAGGTCTGGCTACAGTAGATGTTGATCACCCCTACTCCACCCCACTCCAGACCCTCTTAGAGATACGTATGAAGACACTGAGACTCAGAGAGGCGACACGATGTGCCCAAGGTCACGCAGCTAGCATGTGGGAATTTTCTGACTCTCCATCTCGTTTCCATTTTTCCACGCTGCCTCCCATGAGGGCAAGGACCTTGTTTATATCTCTGTGTCCCGGGTGCCCAGCACAGGACTCTGCCCTGAAGCCCGGGCTTGGCAAATGTTTCCATATCCGTGGGCTTCCCTGCAGACAGGTTTCCTCTGCGCAAGGCACTGCCTCTGGAGGTGGGCTATATCAGTCCCACCCGGTTAGTGAAGGCTCAGGTGTCAAGGGAGGCCATGCAGGCATCCTGCTAGGCGCCCTTTCTGCCAACCCTGGGCTCTGTTGGCAGACATCAGGGACCCCGAGAGTCTCCCTGGGGAGTCATTACAGCGGGACCTCGTAGAGGCGAGTCAAGTGTTCGCTGGGCACTCGCTATGTGGCTACCGGTGCGCCAGGGGCCGCGTGTGGTGCGGGGGAGAAATACAAGGTATGATATGTTGTGAAGCCAAAACTTCCCAATACATCCGACACAGCGAACCAGCCATCACATATCCGAGTTCTAAATTATGCAAGCGCGGATGATGCTTTAGGGGATCAGGGGAGGAAGACTGTGGTCGAAGTGGTCAGGGCAGGCTTCTTGGAGGAGGTGGGTTGGCCCGAGATGGTTGGAGAGCTGCCTGCGTTTAGGGCGCCGCACTCGCAGCCGCCGGGCAGCAGCGCCGGGCCGAGCAGAGAAGCAGCGCGCCCTCTGCAGGCAGCTGCGAGGAGGCGGCTGAGCCCGGCGAGGCGAGTTTGCCATTGGCGGCGGCGGCGGCGGCGGCGGCTGCGCGGCGGGTCTCCTAGCCCGTATCTCTCATCCAGCCTTGCGCTTCCAGCGGCTTTCAGTCGCCATCATGCCCACAGCAGCCGCGTTTTCCCCTCAGGGGGTGCCCGGCCCTCCTCTCTCCTAGGTAGCTGCTTTCAGTCGCCCCCGTGGCGGGAGGGGACATCTCCCTCTGCTACTCCTCCCCCACTCCCCGTCCGCAGCAAAGACTATCGTAGCTAACATGCCGAGAGCGCCCCCTACAACGTTTCCCTTGAAAAAACCAGCACCTCAAGGGACGAGGCTGGCGGTCTCCAGAGAGCCCGGCCGTCATTTAACACTTAAGCACGTACTCTGTGCCAAGCTCTGTTCCATGCGCCTCGCAAGTACTGACTCATTTAATCCGCACTACAGTGCTCTTTTTGACCCCATTTTACAGCTGAGCAAGCTGAAGCACTGAGAACTCAGCACCTTGTCCACCGCCTGGCCTCACAGCTGGAAAGAGGCAGAGCCATCTTCTAACCACTACACCAAGGCCTCTCCTGATGCTGCAGACCACTCTCCTTCATCGGATGTCCCTGGTCATTTTCCAGGAACCACATAATCCTGCAGTGCTTCCTGGTCCTCTCTTAAGTGGGGGGGGGGGGCTCTGCTTTAAGGGTTTTCAGCTGCAGGTGCTATATATATGCATATATATATATATATATATATGGCTTGCCTCAGTTATCCACATCTGGAAAATGGTAATCATAGCACCTGCATCATAAAGCAGCTGAAAGGATTAAATGACAGAATCCATACACAATTAGAAGAGTGTCTGGCCCACAATAAAAAGCTCTAGAAATGACAATGGGTGAGCAGTAACAGAGCAAATCCCTGGGGGCTTCCCACCCACCTTCAAGAGAGAGCAAACCCACTTGCCTTCAGAGCAGATCAAAGAGGGTCACATTCACTCTAGGGTTCTCATCGGCTTTCTGTGGCTGGGTCTGTCTTAGAGGCTGGGAACATCAGGCCCAGGCACAGGAGTATGTCTGGCCTAATCAGCCCTAATAAGTCACGTGGGTGTGCAGTCGGTACAGCTCTGATGGCAGCGTCCTCAGGTGCCCCAGTAACATGCCTATTCCTCTCCCCTTGCAGTGGCCTGAGTCATCTTGTGTGACAGTCAGTGTTCAGCATTGTCACCATCACAACCAGATACTCATCAAGCACTTACTATATGGAGGGATCCGTGTTTCGGGTTCGTGATTGAATAGGCAGCATTATGTCCACAGGTTGCTAGGAGGACTTGCTGTGGAGTCGTACCTATTTTTCACACAGATTTGGGGAGGGGAGTTTCTAAGACCGTGGCTCTAGCATGGACAATATAGCAGCAGTGTGGGAACCCAGTGATTTCCAAACCCCTGCTATATCCAGAGCCTCCCTCCAAGGCCAGGAGCTGGGCAAACAATAGATGCCAATCAAGAAGGCCCTGTGCAATTTATTACTGCAGAGTCGTTCCCAGGGAACAAGATGCTGGATCCAGCCAGTATTCACTCCTGAGGGAGCACAGTTTACATGTTCATTCATTCATCCTCTCATTCATTTCTCCCTCCAATGGACATTTACCACACATCCGCTATGTGTTAAGTTCTCTGCTCCATGTTAGGAATGTAAAGAGGAACGAGACATAGCCCCTAATGGAGACAGACAAGTAAATACTTAGTCATCATACAATGACACAAACATTATAATTCATTTGCTTAATAATTTCTTGAACAACTACTACGTGCCGGGCACTGTTCTAGGCACTGGGGGTACAACCATGAATTGAACAGACAAAATTCCTTGGCTCATGGAGCTGACATAAATAGACTACTTTAGCAGTTCAAAGGAAAGGGCAGCGACCACTGGCTAGTGGAGTCTGGGAAGGCTTGCAGAAAAAGGCGTGATGGCAACTGGGTCCTGAAGGACCGTGCCTTGACAGAGAGGTAGGGAAGGGCAGGTGGGGCGGGGCAGAGGGCGGGTAACTGCGGACAAAACCGCCTGCCATTTCAGTAAACAAAGAATGTTGCCCGCCATCAGGCCAGGGGCCACTGCAGCTGCACCCCCAGCCCAACACGGCGCGCCCTGAGGGGAATTCAGAAAGGAGAAAAAGGGGATACTGGCTACAGATAGTTAAGATGCATATCTAAGGAATGATTTCAATGAGCCCAGATTCTTGCATCTTCACATACACAGAAAAGTGCTAAAATCATTAACCTGAGGTGCCTGTTTTTGTAATTAGCAGTAATCTTTTGATGTTCAACCACATTTTTTTTTTCCTGCAAAAACTCCTATATATCCTGGCCCCTCCCTTGCCTGTTTGGAACAGTTCCTCAGAGCTCTCTAAGCTGTCTGAGAGGCAGTCTCCCCGGGTGCAGTCCTCAGTAAGGTCCCCGAATAAAACATAACTCACGACTTTTAGGTTGAGCGTTTTTCTGTAGTCCACATAATAGTACAGCAAAGCTCAGAAATATGAACGTGAATGCCTGGTGAGGGAATGGCAAGCAGCTTGGTTTGGGACTTTGGAGCATGAGTGGAAGTAGCAGGACAAGAGGCACAAGTTATTGTCTCTCCATAGCTGGTGCAATCAGCTAAAATAGACCAACGCCCGGGTGTCAGCATTTTGCTGAGACGCCCCCTCCCAACCCCTAACCCTGGCAAGAGGTGAGGGGGCGCCAAACACCACGTGGTCATGTGGTTGTGTTAGTTAGGTTGGGCCTTACCCAATGGCTCAATAACCCAATAACCCCAGCCTCAGGCAAATAACATTAGACGGGCGCTTGCTCAGTGCCTCCTTTTAAAAGGAGGGTCTGGGGGCTTCTCTGGTGGCGCAGTGGTTAAGAATCCGCCTGCCAGTGCAGGCGACATGGGTTTGAGCCCTGATCCGGGAAGATCCCACGTGCCATGGAGCGACTAAGCCCATGAGCCACAACCACTGAGCTTATGTGCCACAACTACTGAGCCCGTGTGCAACAACTACTAAAGCCTGCGCGCCTAGAGCCTGTGCTCCGCAACAAGAAAAGCCCGCGCACCCCACAAAGAGTAGCCCCCGCTCACCGCAACTAGAGAAAGCCCGTGCACAGCAACGAAGACCCAACACAGCCAAAAATGAAATAAATAAAATAAATAAATTTAAAAGGAGGGTCTCTCCTGAAAAGCTTGGGAAACTTGAATAAAATCAAATGTAGCTTTAGGTTCAAGTAATTATTCTTAAACAATAATTGTTAAATTGGCTGGAAGAGTAAATAACCCATACTCTAAAAATGAACTCTGTAAACAGTGCTTCGGTTATTACAATTTCTATTTAATTGAATATTTGTCAGGTGGATTTTGTCTGTTGTTGAAACTAGCCAGCTTTCATATTTTAATATATTTCATGACTGAAAATAAGTAGTTGGACAGGATAGCCTTGAAGTTCTCTTTGAAAGTCAAGGACAGCTCAGAGTACGTTACCTCACCTCTTTAAGCCTCAGTTTCATCAGCTGTAAAATGGAGCTAATAACAATACCTACCTCTCAGGGCTGCTGAGAGGGCCAGGAGAGTTAATCCATGCAAAGTGCTTGGCACAACATTGGCATATAGGAGGTCAAAATAATTAGCTATGATCCTGATTCTGTAGTTTTAGAGAAATCATGGTATTTGGTTGTATTGATTGTTTAATCAGCAGAAGCAGGCTTAACAATCCAATACGTCTAGATCTAGAAATTCTGAAAAGGGCCACAGTCCTCGGTAGAAGACTTAAGAAATGATATTGTATCTGATTCTGTAAAAATATTTATATATGTGTGTGTGTATAACTGAATCACTTTACTGTACACCTGAAACTAACAGAACATTGTAAATCAACTACATTTGAATACAATTTTTTTAAAAAAGAAACCAAATGGTATTGTAACCCAAACAAGAAAAGTTGATTCCCAATCTTCCTGGCGGACAAAATGAGGCACTAACCCATGATGAGGTGTGATGTGACCCAAGACAGACAGAAACATGGAGCTGAAGTGGGATTACAATTTCAATGGCCAAACTCGCAGCTTTTAAATCCTAATTGGCAAACAGCATGCTTTTACCCAGAAGTGCAAGCACTTTTACCCCCTGACCTTCACTTCTAGGGTAAGCCCACTACAAGGCTCAATCTTTGTAACAAAGGGACTCCTGATTCCTGAACTTAATTGCAAAAGTGAAAGGATACCTTTTGCTTCCAAAGGTCTTGGTGTGTTGCCTCTCCCCAGCAGCTTCTTTCCCTAGGGAGTCACATCATAGACTTGGGTAATCAGGCTGGGACCTCATGGATTCCTTGAAATACTACAAGAGCAAAGGGAACCCCGGTGATCCCATAGTGCCCCTGGGCCAGCAGGGCAGTGGGGTCTGGGTATGAGGCAGGATGGATTTATTTTTGGCCTTTGCTCCCTTGAATAGTCAGTGTTGTAAAATAAGTGCTCTAACTTAGAGTTCAGGATTACCACTATAACCACGTTTCCATTCAGTCCACTCCAAGTGTCCTTTTCTTTCTTTACAACCTTTGCTTTGTTCGTGTGTGTGTGTGTGTGTGTGTGTGTGTGTGATTCACTGTCTATAGGACATGTGGCATTTTCTTGAGACTGTTTCAGAAATCTGTAGGTCAGGGATAAATCCATTACATCAGTCTCCCATGAATGAAACAAAAATCATTTAAAGAATTCCAATAAAACAATAACAGTCATAATAATAGCAAAACTGTGTAAAGCGGGTGCCCACATTGTTCTAAGAACTTTACACATATTAACCTTGCTAATCTTCACACTATTCCTATGAGGTAGGTACTGTTGTTATCCACGAATGGCAGATGGGGAAACTGAGGCACAAAGCAGTTAAGTAAAAATTGGATAGCTGTCGGGAAGTCCCTGGAAGTCCAGTGGTTAGCAGTCTGTGCTTCTACTGCAGGGGGCACGGGTTCGATCCCTGGTCGGGGAACTAAGATCCTGCATGCTGAGTGGTAAGGCCAAAAAAAAAAAAAAATTGCACAGCTGTCAAGTGAGAAAGTTTGGTATTTGAAAATGAGACCTCTAGTCCAAAAGAGTCTCATGAGCGAGTCCTGAGTGGGAAGATGGGGAGCAGTGGGGAGCCCAGGTGACAAGGAAGTCCCAGACCTGGGTGACGCCTCTGCCTGACGTACAGGGCTGCCTCCAAATTCCTTTATCTATTCCAGTTCCGTCAGCAGGAGTAGATGCAGGTTTTGTGGGGATATCAGTTTATATAGTTATATATAATCTGGGTGCCCTCTTTTAAAAAACACAAACATATCTTTTGAACATTTTACAAAACCAGATGACCAAATGAATATATTGCCACGGTGCCTCCCAGGGCGGGAAAGGGGCCCGTGCAAGGGGGCGGCTCCGAGGCTGAAGCATCGTTAGGTTCGCGGCATGTCTCTCTCTGCCATGACAGAGTACGTTTGCCCCTCACCCAGCAGGGCATTGGAAGCTCATTTAGACGGAAGACTTGCCCTTTTCACTCCCAAACACGAGGCCCTCGGAAGTTGATCTGTCGAGAGTGGTCTAGCACAGACTTTGCCCTGGTTATGTCTTTATGGCCACAACTATCTCCGCTGTGGGAGTGAAAACATTAGAGACGGTGAAACATGTTGGGAGATTAGATCCCACAAGTTCCCTTAAATCTCAACAGTGCTAAATTTCCTCCCTGCATTACAAAAGTCACACAAGGAAATGAAATCCCAGGATGGACGTTCACCATCAAAATGAGACCCCTCTTCGACTGACAGCCATGGAGAAACCATGGATTAATACTGTTTTCATGTCACTCAGTTGTGTCTCCGAAGAGGGAACAGTGAAAATACTGCCCAGTCTGTCACTTGAACATTGTTTATATTTGTTGCCGGGATACCAAAGGCTCTTTTAAGCCTTTGGCTAAGAAGAACACCATGCATCTGAACTTGTTCACCTGCACTTAAAGCAAATGGCTGAAATGATGGGCAAGCTCCTCCAAACATTTTGAGTGGACCGCAAGGCATTTTTGTGTGTGTCCAGAAACTGTAGCATCCAATATTTGTTGTTCCAATAAATGTCCACCTGCATACCGAAGTGCACATTACACATAATAAAATGAGGCTCTGAAAAGACCGAAGTTAATTATTTTGAGGTAAATCAGACCACCTTTGACCCAAACTCTGAGCTGTAATTTTGTTTCTCAGCTTCTTGGTCCTGAAATTAATGTAAATCTTTACATTCGTAATTTTATTTGCCAACGCCAACCCACCCACACAGTCTGCAAATGACTGTTCTGAGTCAGAGACTATGCACTTAACGACTGTGTTAGATATTTTAAAATGTTCTCTGGAAGGATTCAATCACCTAATCCCAGTCCTTTCTCAGATTCTGCTTTATGTAAAAATGATGGACCCAGAGAACATCTAAACTGGAAGGACTTTAGAGGAGAAATTAAGGTTGTGATGTGAAAAGTGACTTGCCCCCGGGTCACTCAGCGACCAAAGCTAAAAGCGCAAAGGAAAGTACTGGCGTCCTTTTAAGGTTTTAATAAAGGGTCACACTTAGAAATCCTTGCTCAGAGTCCAGAAGCTACCCTTTCCCTACCCTCCTGCCTCTGACAGCGTCTGTGAGTCCTGATGCCCACAGTCTGACACCGGTCTAAACGAATCATGCCATTTTGAATCCAAGCAGTCAGAATATGATTCAGATAAAAACAAATCAGCTACTCTTACAACAAGATGCATTACATTTTTTTTTGGATGGATAGACAAGAAACTGTTCATAATGGTTACTTTTGAGGAGGGGGATTAGGGATGGGAGAGGGAGGACAGGGAAATGTTTGCTTTTCATTTTATATCTTTTTTTTACTGTTCAACTTTGATGACCATGTACAGATACTGTGTTGAAAACCTAAAAAACAAATTAGAAATACTATGCTCACAAACTTCACAGGAGAAATGCAATTTACCACAGGAACACGGACGCTTGAAAACCTAGCATCCGGTACAACAATACTTTAAGATTTTTTCTACTGAAGTGTCCATAATGGCAGAGAAGGCTGAAAGGTTTCCCCCTGGGGTCTGAGGGCAGTGCCAGAAATGGTCCTCTATACACAAGAACTCTCTTTGCCCCTTTAAAACACATTCAAATTGTGCAATAGACTCTCTAACATATCCGCATCTCTTTTAATACAAAAATAATGGCTTAAATGACTTACCATCCACGACAACTGCCCCTGTGGGGAGACACCCCTGGTTTCTTTCTCCAGCGGTTGGAGCACCCGGAGCACACTGCCTTCAGTGACTGGGCGGAGTGGCCCCTGGAATGGGGAGCACGGCTGTGTGCGAGCTGACCTGTATTCTGGCTCTCTCACCTGGAATCAGGCTTCACGGATGCTGTTAGGCTTTGAATAGTAACAAAACAACGGCATAAATTAGGGGGTTGCTAAGATTGTGTACCATCAATGTTCGCATGAGCATAATGGACATAATGAATTCTATAGCACTATCCTGCACAGCTTGGAGAGATTAAAACCACTTTGTCTTTAAATTAAATTTCAAAAATCATTGAACAACAAGAATAGAAAGAGAGGAAAAAAAACACCTCATCTGTCAGCCACCCAATTGTAGGAAGCGCCACTTCTTTCTTTCTGATCATTAATGCTCGGTCCTAGGTTTATTTTAATAGCTGCCAGCTCAGTGAGTCCACATCTATTGTAATAACCATAAAGGGGGCTTGGGTTCTCTTGTATTGTGGTTTGCAGCCCTAAGTGGAGAGCCTCTTATCCCCTTTCAGGAACAAATTCTCTGAAAAAGACCTAAGCTGAAGTTTATTTTATATAAATTCTGCAAAAAATAGTACGTGTAGGCTGTTGCAGAGAAAGAAAAGTGGATTTGAATTCATTTTTAAGTAGTTCTCTGCTTGGGCAGATCTTCATTCAACAAAATGGATGTCTGATTATGAAAAAGTCACATGAGTGCTTACTAGATGCCGGGCGCCATATTGATTGCTCTACACGCTTTACGTTACTTAACCCTCACTCCCAACACCCCTAGGCAATATGGCTGGCACTATTAAATCCCCACTTTACAGATGAGGAAACTGAGACCCAGGATAAGTGACTCGCCCAAGGCCATACAGCTAAATAAGCAGCAAAGCCAGGATTCAAATCCAGGTACTTCCGATTCTGGAGTCCCTGAAATCTTAACTGTCTCATAATGATTATCACAGTTACCATTTACAGTGTTTATTATGTAGATGCTTTGCATAAATTATGCTTTGCATAAATTATGCTTTGCATAAATTCTTTAATCCTTGAAACAACCCTCGGAGGCAGGCATTATTATTCTCATTTTATAGATGAGGAAAACTGGGGCTGAGAGAAATTAAATAACTTACCCAACAGCAGAGCAAGTGGCAGAATCCAGGCCTGATGCCAGTAGAGTCCTGGGTTTTTCTAACAACTTTATTACCACACCTTTTACACGTAAACACTATATATTTAAGGTATACAACTTGACGATTCGATATGTATACATTGTGAAGAGTTCTCAACAACTAACCTATACTACAATTAAGGTGCTTGGCCGGGGGACACATAACAAACTCTACGATCCCCTGGGCACCAACGCCTGTGATGCAGACCGTCTGTGAGTGGCACTTAAACATGCCAGCGTGCGAGATGTTCCTCAGGAATGTTTTACCTGTGCACATGGACCACCGATCCTATCACTTTCTACTTTGAAATGTTGTGGCTTCACAGCCACGGTGCTTTATTCTTCATATAAATCTCGTGTTACAGGTAAGATCCACTGGATTTCTGAGGCCTTATCAAGAGCTACAGAAATTGCAGACACTCTCACGTGGATCCCAAGTAAGGGTTTATCCAAAAAAAACAAATGTCGTCCATCGACCAGGCTTATTTTCATGTTAGGCAAGATGCAGATGCTCCCTTTTCTCTTTGTAAAATGAGTTTTGAGGTCGTGGCAGCTCTCTCCATAATCGTTAACAGCACTGCCATCTCAGCACCGGGTAACTGTGCCAGCTCTAATCCTCTGCTTGAACAGGATTAAATTAAAATGACTTGAGACAGGTGAAGATAGATGAGGGAAGGCAACTGGACAAAAGTTGCTAGCTGTTACCACCTTATATTTTACAATACTTCTGTTGAAATGAGGTGAAATTCATAGAACCACCATTCTAAAGTGAACAGTTCAGCTTATATTTCTTGATTAATAACCACAAGATAGGAAAGGTGGGTACATAGTACTTTTTAGAGAAAGCTCATCAGCTATGACTGTCCACGGGCAATGGACCAATGGTTTTTTGGATGCTTTGGGTCTGAATTTCACTTTGCTGATGTATTGGGAATGCTGATGGGTCACATGACCGAGCTATTCTTCGCTAAGTAGAAGAAAGCGCTTCACCTCAGGAGATACTGTAGCATTTATTAAACAGGTAGCATTTTACTCAAACACAGCACTTACTGAATTATAAAATGTACTTTTACATGAAAATAAACCACAAACAAAATTATATTTCAGGTATTTTTTATTTCTTCAAATTTGTTATTTCATCAGGAGTGACTAAAATAAAAAACATAATTGTGTCCCATCATCGTCAATGGAAATGGCTTTAAGAGAAAACTGGTCAGGTGTATATTATTGCTTCCCATTTTCAACCGGTAAATAGTTGCCATTGATAAATAGACAGCCGACAGTCTGTCAGGAATGCTCAAGATATGTTACATAATACAACATGCCTGTTCACAGAAGAAGAAAAACTAGGAAATAACTTATGTGAACTTCTTGATTTCATCATACAAGACAAGCACAAAAGCACCACCCATGCCTCTGAGGACATTGGACCACGCGCCCTTGAAAAAGGCTTTGGCTCCTTCGTCACGAGCAATCTTCCTCCAGCAGTCAAGTGTGCCTGTGTACATGATATCCGCTGCAAAGGACAAAGACAAGGAGCTGGTGACCTGAGGCTGATGAAATATCCTTAGGTTTAACTAGACTAAACCAGAGCCCCACCTCTAAGAGCTAATGTCAGTTTTTAAAAATCCAACACTGACACATTAGTGTGGGCAACACTGAAATCTTAATCTGGTGGCTAGAGAACCACAGGGATATGTAGACTACCCGCTGGTCTTAACCTCTAATACCATGGATGCCTCTTGGGCATAAGCACCCAAAGGGCCCACTCAAAGGCAACTGTGCAGTAGACACAGACCAACCAACCCCATCTGCGATCTCAACAGACTGCCATTTTCAAAGACAGGCACGGCTAGTTTGTGCCCCTGCTCCATGCCCACATCTTCGTCTTCTGCTCAAGCGGAACTTACTTCCTTTGCGCCCTGACTGCATCATCATGCGGCGACGCACTGTGTCAAACGGATAGGAAGTCAACCCAGCAACCGCTGTGACGGACTGTGCGATCATCCAGCTGATGAAGATATGCGTATTCTTGGGATCTGGAAGCATTCCTGAGGATAGAAAAGAGACACTTTGACCAGAAAGCAGAGTCCTCCTGACTTGTTGTCTGCCACATCCCCTCATCCCCAACATCTCATCTGTACACAAAGGGCTGTACTGGGTGACCGTGGCTTCCATCGGCAATTACAAAGAAATCTCTGGCTCCTGGAAAATTAGGATGGCACAACGATCTTATAAATGATCTCACGAGAACACAGTTTTGAAGCACACAGCAAACTTACCCTTCGCAGTGTCATAGATACCGAAGTAGGCAGCTCGGTAGATGATAATACCCTGCACAGACACGTTAAAGCCTTGGTACAGGCCCTTAATCCCATCAGATTTGTAGATCTTAACCAGGCAGTCACCAAGGCCTCTGAATTCCCTTTCAGCTCCAGCTTTGCCCACGTCGGCTGCTAGACGAGTACGGGCAAAGTCAAGAGGGTACACAAAACACAACGATGTGGCCCCGGCGGCGCCACCTGATGCCAGATTCCCTGCGAAGTAGCGCCAAAACTGGGTCCTCTTGTCCACACCACCCAGGAAGATCTGCTTGTATTTATCTTTGAAGGCAAAGTTGAGAGCCTGGGTGGGGAAGTATCTGATGACATTGGCCAGGTTACCACGCCAGAAGGACAGGACTCCCTGCTCCTTGGGGATACGAACCACGCAGTCTATGATGCCCTTGTATTGCTTATCTGCAGTGATTTGCTTGCTGGCATGCTGCACCTGACAGATAAGGAGGAGGCCAACAGGGAGAGTTATAACCATGGAGAAGGGAAAAGCGAGGAGAATATATCATCTCAATAGACACCCTTAAAGGTTAGCTGGCTCCCACTTTCCCCAAATCTAGTCTTCTATGTCACACAGGCTGGACGCCCCCCAAACCTCTGACGCTGTCACAGGTGGAAGAGGTGATCTGCACCCTTAGAAGCATTAAGCCTCCATCCCTTTGGATGGGGAGGAGGCACCCTCAAGCGGACCCGTGACCTTTAAGCCTCGGAGAAAAGTCATTACCTCAGACCCAGGTTCAGAAGCATCAGGGCGAGGCCCACGTCGGGCGCAATCACCTTGGTGACCGTGGCCTACGCCTCAGGGTCCCCGGAGCGGCTTCCCTCCCGCTCTGGCCCCCCTCCTCTCCTGGAGGTGACCCGTGGGCCACCACCCCTACGCCCGTGCAGGCGCGCCCTCTAGAGCCGGAGCGGGAGAGCGCGCCGCGCAGGACGCCAGGCCGCGGGGACGCGCCGGCGGCTGCGCGGGGGAGGACGCAGAAGGGACACGCGCTTCCCTGCGCCGGCTTCCGGCCCGGCTAGGTCAGAGCGCGGCGGCCGGCTGTGAGGCAGCTCCACCGGCCGCACGGCCTCCACGGGGCTGCTATCTCCTTGCCGCGACCTTGAGGTCTTCGGTAAGGGCAGGTGTCCCTCTTTTCAGTGCCGGCTTTCAGGCTTAGCCCTTGACCTCAAGGCCCGGGAGCCAGTCACCCCCGGGCTGTCCCATCCGAATTCGCTGCCTCCGGGATGCCCAGGCCCTGGGCTTCCTCCCCCGACCCTCCGCCCCTGACCCTTTCCTAGATCCTGAACTTCAGATCACTAAAGCATCTCCCTCAAGTCTGCCTTTTGGTCCGACCCTGCGGCCACCCCTGCTCCCACGCTGCCACTTCCCTGGACTGGTCCAGAGGGTTCGTTCTCCCCAGGCCCTGGGGCACCGCTTCCCGCGCGACCCCCTCCCCCCACTTCCTGGTCGGGCTCTCCGATTCCGGGACGTACCTGCAGCAGCAGCTTGACCCGCTCGATGGGCGCTACGGCGGTCTTGGAGATGGCCGCGGCCACTCCACCTGCCAGGAAGTCCTTGGCGAAGGACACGGCGGCATCTGTCATGTTGGAAGGAAAGAGGAGGCGGGCGACTGCGGGAACAGTAAGAAACCGGCGTGGACTCCGAGGCTCTGGGGCGGAGCGAAGCAAATGGCCGATTTATATAGGGGAGGCCGGCGCCCGGGCGGCCGGCGACGGGGGCGGGTGCCGGGGCCGCTGAGTGGCTCAGCGCGCGGAGGGAGGAGCCATGGAGTCGGGCACCGGCCGCCCTCCGCGTCTACCCGGTTCGCCCGCAGCGCCTGACCCGGCCCGAGGAAGGGGCGGCCCCAGAGAGTACCCGGCCCGGACGCGGGACCCTGGGGGAGGCCTGGGGGCGCGGAGGGAGGGGAGGTCACGACGTGCCTGGTCAAGGGTGAGGCGCGATATTTAAGGGGACTCCAAAGAACAAACACCCCCCTCCCAAACTTGGTAGTCAAGATAAATAATATTTAATGCAATATTTTAAAGAAAGATTCGTGTAGACAAAGTATGGCGCTCTGGCCGGTCGCCTGTTTTTGTAAATAAAGTTTACTTGGAGCCCCAGGGCTGGAATGAGGGTGAGGCAAGTGAGGCAGGACCCTACAAGTGCAAGATGGGAGCCTGTCTTTATTATAAATTTCGAAACGTTGTTCATCATGGATTTTTGTATTCCTTTTGATATTTTAAAATAGTGCATTAAAATAATCATTCGTCTTGATTACTGAGTTGTTTAGCGCCCGCTTACATTTGGTACCAAGGCAAGTGCCTCACTGTCCTCACCCTAGACCTAGCACTGCCCTGGAGCTTGACGGGTGACGCTAGAGGAAACTGGGGAACAGCAGAGCTGGGACACCGTCAGCGTGCCCCAGACCCCGATTTGCAAATGCAGTTTAACAGAGATCTTGCCGGGAATTGGCAGAGGAGAGTCCAAAGAACTCGGGAGTGGGTGGGGAAATTATTTTAGCCAGAAGCCAAAGATGGAGGTTGTACCGTTAAGGTTAAGAGGTTGTGTGAATTAGACTGGTATCTGGGTGCCTGGACCCCAGGTAACGTGCTCTTGAATTGAGTAGATTCCTGAACTCCAGAAAAGTTTAGAGGAATCAATAGAACTAGATTGACACCCATTGTGTCAAGGGACAAGTGCTTACTGAGTCCCTTAATCTCTGCACTGGGGGAGCATTTGCCACACATGTCCTTGAAAACTTACTTGTTAGCTTGAGTACACTCCCTCAGATTCAGAACAGGAGCTGAGAGTGTCATCACAAATCCTATGTAAGTAATCACAACCATGTTTATAAAAGTAAGGATAACTGTTGAAAACTCCAACTGCAGCTGAGCCCTAGGTACCCAGCACACTGAAAACATAGGTGGCATACCCCTCACTTTACTTTCTTGCCCTCTCCCACCTTCTCCAGATCTGCCCGTTAAAGGACCCAATTCTAGGATTCCTCCAGGAATGTCAGGTCCTTCCTCTAAGTATACTTTGCAATTCCTTAGTCTTCCCAAGAACCCCAGCAATCCGAAGTGTTGAGCACACACAGCAAGTTTTCAAAGAAGTGAAATTTTCACTCCAGCTTTGTTGATCCTGGGGGCTATCTTTGACCTGTATTCTCGAGAGGCCGCTAGGCTCTTGTTAGCTGATTATAATAGAAATGCAGCTGGATACAGAAATGACCTTGCTGTGCAATTTCAGTGACAGAGTGTGTTCTCTGAAAGCGGTAGCCAATCCTCTACCTCTACTGGTGAGAGAATGAACAGCTAAAACAAAAAGTCTCTGGAGCATTTTGTTTAGAGGGAGGTGGGTTTTAGAATGCATTTCAAAATACAGTTCAAAACCTTTCTAGTCTGAACTCTTGACATTCTGATGAATGCATTTTTATTCAAATATTAATTACTCTGACCCACCTTACCATCACTTATGTACCTTTTTCTACCTTTCATTGGCCACATCTGCTACCCTTTGAGCATGATGTCCCTACCATATTCTAGTCCAAAGCTCTTTTACTGTTTCAAGCATCTCCACATTTATTGTTCTGTTAGATTTCTCTCTCTCCACAAAAAGATGATCAAATAACTACATAGAACTTGTCCCTTTTCAGTCTTTGGGTGCTTAAGTATAGTTTTACTGAAGATGAAATACATTTAAAAGCGAGTCCATGTCATGACTCGGTATTTTGCTAAATCTACTGTGAGCTGGAGCTCTCCTGGTTGCCAATGACCAGGGGTACCTCAAGGAGTCAGATGTTCTCAAAAGTGTCAAGGTCATGAAAGACAAAGACTGAGGAACTGTCACAGATTAAAGGAGCCTAAGGAGAATGACAGGTTAATGCAATGTGTGATCCTGGATTGGATCCTGGACCAGAAAAAGGACATTGATGGTACTATTGAAATTTGGATACATATCTGTATATTAGTTAATAATAGTCTACCAATAGTACTTTTAGTTATAGTAGTTATGTAAGATGTTAACATTTGGAGCAGCTGAGTGAAGGATACATGGAAATTCTTTATACTGGTTTTTTGGGGGCAACATTTTTATTTCTGAAAGTTAAAAAAATGAAAACGTCAAAAGAAAAAAAAAGGAAAAAAAAATAAAGAAACCAGTAGCAAAAGTCCAGGAAAACAGAGACTAATGTCAATGATAATGATGTTGATAATGATATATGGCTAGTCAATTCATCAAAAACAAATGCCTCCAGTGAGACATAGTGGGAGCTCTGTGTTAGTAACTATTGTGTTCTGGAAGTTGTGTAGAATACATGTATAATTAAGAAAGAGAAACTAAAGCTAAGGCAGTGCCTAGTAACTCTCAGAAAAAACAAGGAAGAGGATCAGAAATGATACTTAAGGCCTCAGTTATCTGTGTACTAACACACCCAGAGTATGGGTAATAAAGTGAATGTAAAATGTCAATACAAGCAAGAAAACACAATTTGATAGGTATTGTTCAAACTTGATGGAATGGGACTTCTGACTGGCATCAGGAAAAGGAAGGGTAAACCTGGTTCAGAGAGATACCATATAGAAGGAGAACAATTCATTGGTGGGAGGGTGAAAAGCATTCCATGAAAATGAAAGGGAGAGATGAAAGTGATTGTCATTATGGAAGCATATCTAGAGATTGCCTAGATAGATAAAAGCTATGAATAGTACTTCATAAAGCCATCACCTAGACTAGAAATGTTGATCAGGGACAAACCATCTGAATATCTGCTGTAGGTTTCATTATTCTGATAGCAACACACTGGATAAATTCTTTACTCTCTTGCTGATAATTACAGTTCTCAGAACACTGAAGAAGCAATGAGGTAACTTGCTAAACTAGGCTTAATCCTGATAATAAATAAGGAAGATCTGGTTAGCAAAGTAAAAGTGACAAGAATCTGAGGGAAACTGACCAAGACTGACTGGTCTGGATCTGTCAAACCAAAGAATGCTCGGCATAGTCAGATAGGTTAAGTAACCTGTGGAGTGTGTGTGTCAGACTTCAGAAGGATCAGAGAAAAGATAAATATGATCTCGTGGCCAAGTTCCAAACAGAAAGATAGCTCAGGAGGGTGAGAGATTCCCAAGGTAAAATTCAGACCTGTACAATTTGGAAAAATTCCAATGAGAAATTAAAAAGGGAGATATATCTAATCAATTAAATGCCCTTCCAGGTTATCCTCTGATGAGCTCAGATTTTGAAAGTACATATATAGATGACACAGTGAGGGCTAGGCTTCCAAGGACAAAGACCAAAGAGTATCACAAACCTCTAGGAACTGAGTCAGAAGGGCTAAAGTCCAGCATAAACACAGGCTTATAAAATGGAAAGGACCACAATAAAGGTTTCTAATGCTCTATTTAGTGCAGGACATTTAAGGATAAGGAGCTAGAGCATGTGTGAAAAAGAACTGAGGGTCTTACTTGACTGTGAGTTGGCAACGCCAGAAAATGCTAATGAGTCTTGAGTTGGGTCAGGATGATGGTCATCAACAGATCAGGGGACTTTTAGTCCCATTTGGGCCTCTGCTGGTCCACCCATAGAGCTTTTTTTTTTTCCCCAAGTTTTAATTTTTTTTTTTTTTTTTGCGGTACGCGGGCCTCTCACCGCTGTGGCCTCTCCCGTTGCGGAGCACAGGCTCCGGACGCGCAGGCTCAGCGGCCATGGCTCACGGGCCCAGCCGCTCCGCGGCATGTGGGATCCTCCCAGACCGGGGCACGAACCCGTGTTCCCTGCATCGGCAGGCAGACTCCCAACCACTGCGCCACCAGGGAAGCCCCCAAGTTTTAATTTTTTAACTTTTTATTTTATATTGGAGTACAGTTGACTAACAATGTTGTGTTAGTTTCAAGTGTACAACAAAGTGATTCAGTTATATATATACATGTATCTATTCTTTTTCAAATTTTTTCCCAGTTAGGTTGTTACAGAATATTGAGCAGACTTCCTTGCGCTATACAGTAGGTCCTTGTTGGTTATCCATTTTATTTTATTGTATATATATTTTTAAACATCTTTATTGGAGTATAATTGCTTTACAATGGTGTGTTAGTTTCTGCTTTATAACAAAGTGAATCAGCTATACATATACATATATCCCCATATCTCCTCCCTCTTGCGTCTCCCTCCCACCCTCCCTATCCCACCCCTCTAGGTGGTCACAAAGCACCAAGCTGATCTCCCTGTGCTGTGTAGCTGCTTCCCACTAGCTAGCTATTTTACATTGGGTAGTGTATATATGTCAATGCTACTCTCTCACTTCGTCCCAGCTTACCCTTCCCCCTCCCCGTGTCCTCAAATCCATTCTCTGCCCATAGAGCTTTGTGCTTACTTCTGGATACCATGTTTAAGAGGACGTTAACAAACTGGAACATATTCAAAGAATGCAGTCAGGAAAGTGAAGTACCTGCAAATCATGTCATATGAGAAATGGCTGAATGAATGAGAGTGATTTAACTGGGAAAGAGCTTTGGGTGAAGGAGGGCCATCATGACTGTTTTGATAATTGAAGGGCTGTCAGGTGGAAGAGAAAAAGACATTCTATATGGAATCAACACCAGCTGGTAGAAGTGTCATAAAGGTAGACTTAAGCTGAACAAGAAATAACTTTCTAAAATACGAGCTGCTTGGGAATTCCCTGGCGGTCCAGTGGTTAGGACTCTGCGCTTTCTCTGCTGGGGCCCTGGGCTCAATCCCTGGTTGGGGAACCAAGATCCCGCAAGCCGCATGGTGTGGCAAAAAACCAAACCAAACCAAACAAAAGAGCGACTTAAAGGTGGAATGGGTTGCTTTACGATGTGGGGAACTTCTTGTCACTGGAAATGTTAAGAGTTGGGGTAAAATGGCCACTTGTTAGGGACACTGTAGACGAGATTGCTATGTTGGCTGGGAAGAGAGTTCTGCACCCGTCTAATTCTAAGATTCTGTGGCTCTATTCCTTTGTGTCTATAAGATTGAATGGATTGAGCTTCTGAGTTTGGGAATCTGGGACAAAGTAAGAGAGAGGTAATTTGGCCTAGTGGTCAAGAGGGTGGGCTCTGCAGCCAAACTGCTAGAGTTCAGATACTGGCTCTGCCACTTGCTGTCAGGCCTTGGGTAAGTTGCTTAACCCCTCCAGACTTCCATGACTTCAGGTATAAAATGGGAACGATAATGGTACCTGTACCTTGAAGGACTATAGGGACAATTAAATGAGATAATATATGCATAAACAGTCTAATACATAGTAAGCATTCAATACATGTTAGATTTTATTAATACTAAGAAAAATACTGGGCTTCCCTGGTGGCGCAGTGGTTAAGAATCCGCCTGCCAATGCAGGGGACACAGGTCCGAGCCCTGGTCCAGGAAGATCCCACATGCCACAGAGCAACTAAGCCCATGTGCCACAACTACTGAAGCCCACGCGCCTAGAGCCCGTGCTCTGCAACAAGAGAAGCTACTGCAATGAGAAACTCGCGCACCACAATGAAGAGTAGCCCCCGCTCGCCACAACTAGAGAAAGCCCATGCACAGCAACGAAGACCCAACGCAGTCAAAAATAAAATTAATTAATTTTTTAAAAAGCCCTATAAATATATATCTTAAAAAAAGAAAAATACTAACTTAGGTTGACTAACTCTGAGTTTTAATGAACAAATCACTCCATCCCTGCTTAAGTAGGGTGGTAAGCCAGTTCTCTATCCCAGGTAAGGACCCTACTTATAATCTGGTAACCATATCAGAGACCATTTAAGGAGGATTTGAGACTCTAAGAGATACCCCAGAAAAATCACTCACTTTTTAGACTGGGCTTGCATTTGCAGTGTGGAAGCCTGTAACATCACACTTGTGTTTGCAGTGTAATCATTGAGGGAAATTCCCTGGCGGTCTAGTGGTTAGGACTCCAGTGCTCTCACTGCCGAGGTCCTGGGTTCAATCTCTGGTCGGGGAACTAAGATCTAGCAAGACGCGTGGTGCAGCCAAAAACAAACAAGCAAAAACCAAAACAACAACAACAACAAAAAAAACCCCACACCAAACCAGTGTAATCACTGAGGAGAAAACAGTGCCCCTCGTTTGCTGGCCAATCTTCCTCTCTCTAGTCTCTCATTTCTATTTCAGCTTCTGGAACAATCTTGCTCACATCCGGTTTTCATCACATCACTGGTTTCCTCAAGAAACCAGTGACTACCTTTTGCTTAGTGGATCAATCCTAAACTCCTCAGCTTAGCATTTGAAGCCCCCCCGCCCCCCAATCAAGGACTTTGTTTCTGGCCCCTTTGGGCAGACTTAGAAAGCGTTTGATGGATTCCATCCCTGGTTAACTGCTTCAAACAAAACAAAATGTCGGTCTTATTGAGGTATAATTATATACAATGAAACTTACATAAAGTATAAAATTTGATACTTTTTTTTTTTTTTTTTGCGGTACGCGGGCCTCTCACTGCTGTGGCCTCTCCCGTTGCGGAGCACAGGCTCCGGACGCGCAGGCCCAGCGGCCATGGCTCACGGGCCCAGCCGCTCCGCGGCATGTGGGATCTTCCCGGATCGGGGCACGAACCCGCGTCCCCCCGCAATGGCAGGCGGACTCTCAACCACTGCGCCACCAGGAAAGCCCAAATTTGATACTTTTTAACATACATATACACCTATGAAACCATCACCACAGTTAAGATAGTGAACAGTATCCATCACCACACTAAATTATCTCTCGTCCCATTGTAATCCCTCCCCAAGCAACCACTAATCTGCTTTCTGTCACTATAGATTCGTTTGCATTTCCTAGAATTTCATATAAATGGAATCATATAGTATGGTACCCTTTTGGGGGGATGGGGACATCTGGCTTCTCTCACTTGATATATCAATGTATATACTCTGAGATTCATCTATGCTTTTTTTGTGTGTCAATAGTCAGTTCCTTTCTATTGCTAAGTAGCTCCATTGTATGGCCATATCACATTTTGTTTAGCCATTCATCACTTGATAGACCTTCGGGCCATTTCCACATTTTGCCTATTATGAATGACACTGCTATAAACATTCCTGTACAAGTTTTTGTGTAGACATATGTTTTCATTTCTCTGGGGTAGATACCTAGGAGTGGAATTGCTGGGTCATTTGGTAACTCTGTGTTAAAACAGTTGAGGAATGGCCAGACTGTTTTCCAAAATGATCCTACCATTTTACACTCCCAACAGCAGGGTACAAGATTTCCAGCTCCTCCACATCTTGAGGCCTTTCCTTAGCCACCATCTCCTCAGTGTCATTTCTTGTTGCTTCCCCCTCCCCCAGGAGTTTCTTTCCATCCACTTCTTTGGTTGTCTCCTTCGGTTGTCTCCTTCAGTCTCTTGGCTTAAAGGCTATCTACCTGCTGACCACACCCAACTTTCTACCTCCAGCCACCACTCCCTCCTGAACTACAGACTTGTCCTGTTCGACCAGGACAGTCCAGGTTTATGCCTATTACTCTGACACGATTATCAATAGTGTTCTGGTATACTAGTTTTCTATTGCTGCTGTAACAAATTATTACAAACTCAGTGGATTAAGCAACACAAATTTATTATCTTACAGTTTTGGAGGTCAGAAGTCTGACACAGGTCTTACTGGGCTAAAATCAAGGTGTCTGGCAGGACTGCAACCCTTTCTGAAGGCTCTAGGGGAGAGTCTGTTTCCTGGCTCATTCAGGTGGTTGGCTGAATTCAATTCCTTGTGGTTGTAGGACTGAAGTCCCCATTTCCTTGCTGACAGTCAGCTGAGAGTAATCCTCAGCTTCTAGAGGCCACCCCCATTTCTTGGCTCCTGGCCACCTTTGTCTTAAAAGCCAGCCAAGTCCTTCTCATGCCCCATTTCTTCTGCCTCTTTTTGCAACCTCAAGTCTCTCTTCCACCTTCCTCTTCCACTTTATCTGGGTCCACCCAGATAAGCCATGATAATTTCTCCATCTCAATATCCTTAACCTTAATCACGTCTGATAAGTCCCTTTTGCCATGTAAGGTAAATATTCACAGGTTCTTAGGGATTAGGGTGTGGACACCCTTGATGGAGGGGGCGTCATTATTCTGTCTACCACAACTGGTTTGGACAATTACATGAACAGCCTATGCTCCAGTCAACTGTCTACTTGACTTCTCTACTTGGATGTCTCATAGGCATTTCAAATTTAACATGTCCAAAAGAGAACTTTTAATTCCTTTCTCACCAAAACTCCGGCCCTCACCAGTCTTTCCCACCTTAGCAAATAGCAACATTATCTACCATTTTTTTTTAATCTTTTTTTTTTATCTACCTTTTTAATCAAGTCAAAAGCGAAAAACCTAGGTGCCATCCTTGATTTCTTTCTTTTATTCCCTATATTCAGTTGCTCAGCACATCCTGCTGAGTCCAAGCTCCAAAATATATCTTGAACCCATTCACTCCTCTCCATCCTTATTGCCACCATTCTAGTCCAAGCCATCATTTAAAAAAATTTTTTTTTAATTTTTTGTTTTTGGCTGCACTGCTTGTGGGATCTTAGTTCCCCGACCAGGGATTGAACCCGGGCCCACGGCAATGAAAGCACTGAGTCCTAACAACTGGACTGCCAGGGAATTCCCCATAAGCCATCATTTCTTACTTGGACTTTGTAATGGCCTCTTAACTGGTCTTCCCACTCATACTTCCCATCTATTATCCACACAGCAGAGAGATATTTTAAAAATGAAAATCAGATTATACAGCTTCTCTGCATAAAAACCTTCAATGACTCCCCACTGCATTTAGAATAAAATCTAACTTTTTACTAAGGGCCAAGTGGCCACATATGATTTGGCCTTCTCTCCAACCTCATGTCACCCATTCTCACTCACCACACTCTGGCTACGCTCACTTCTTTGCTGTTTACCAAGACTTTCCCATTACCGGTACCACTTTTGCATCTTCTGTACTCCCTGCCAAGATGTTCTTCTCCCTAGTTTTTTATGTGGTTGGTTCATTCTTATTTTTCAGATCTCATTTCAAATATCACCTCTCATAGTGGCTTTCCCTGGCTCCCTGATTTAAAATATTTCCTTTACTCCCCACATAATTCTCTGATAAAGCACCCTGTTTATTCCCCTCATAACATTACAACCTATACTTACCTAACTTGTTGATTAGTTTTTTATTGACTGCCACCTTCACTAGAACGTGGGCAAGGAACTTAGCTGCCTCATGTGCCACTGTGCCTGGAGTGCAAGCGGTCATTGAACGAATGCACGAAGCCAGTCTTCTCAGCTTATTCCAGATACCTTTTGCTTCCTTCCACCTCTGAGACACCACGTACACCCTTCCTTCAACCTTCAGCCTACTCTCCCTCCAACCTCCTCTTCACCAACTATTATCCTCTCACGTCCCTCAAAACTTAGTTCAAGACTCATTCCCTCCCAAACTGCCTGCTCTCACCTGTGATTATCCCTTTAATCATTGATTCACTAAGTTTATATGGAGCCCCTCGGTAATCTTGTAAACAGTTGCTGCTGCATTATCATGCCCTTGCTTGTATTTGCTTTGTAATTATAGTCACTTCATATGCATAGGTATGTTTTGTTCCTTAAGGCTATAAGTTACTCTTGGGTCAATATTGCATCACACAGGCTTCCCTGGTGGCGCAGTGGTTAAGAATCCACCTGCCAATGCAGGGGACACGGGTTCGAGCCCTGGTCTGGGAAGACCCCACATGTCGCGGAGCAACTAAGCCCGTACGCCACGACTACTGAGCCTGCGCTCTAGAGCCCACGAGCCACAACTACTGAAGCCTGCGTGCCTAGAGCCCGTGCTCCACAACAAGAGAAGCCACCGCAATGAGAAGCCCGCGCACTGCAACGAAGAGTAGCCCCTGCTGGTCGCAACTAGAAAAAGGCTGCGTGCAGCAACCAAGACCCAACGCAGCCATAAATAAATAAATAAATATATTAAAGAAATATATTGCATCACACATCTTTACAATCCTCCTGAAGTACTTAGCCCAGTTTTGTGGTGCCCACTGCCAGCCATAAGGCAGAAAAGCAGAACACTTCCTTCATACCCCTGAGAAAATGCAAAGAGCTGGAAGTTCATTTCAGGAACAGAACTAGAGTTTTAATATAAGTTTTTGCAGCTTTCAGAATTTTTTAAGAAGTTGTTCACCTCAAGGAAAATCAAAAGTAACTAACATGAACGATTCATTCTGGGTTAAGAATTTGCTACCCTCTAAACTCTAACAGATTGCGTTGCAGATGAGATTTTCATGTGTGTATTAACTGCTCTTCCCCATAAAACACAGTCTGCCCAGCGGTTGGAAAAATGAGTTATTTTGATATATTTCAATAGGACAGGTTTCTAAGAGTTTAAAGATTTTGGCCAGTATATATAGATAGCTATAGTTTTACAACTCAGATTAGTAATAAATGACCAACATCATTTTTCTTTGGAAAATAAATTTAATAGGGAAAAATACTTTCAACATACTGCAAGTCTCTCTCTGTGTGTGTATAAATTAACAACTTAATATTAGATAGTTTTTTAATGTATAGATAGGCACTATTCAAAAGGTACAGTTACATAAACTTGACATAGAATCCCCAAGGTGGAATAAACCCGAAATTTGATTTTAAAAAATTTAGTAGAGATGATTAGACTGAAGTATTTTTTGTTTAGTTACATTTTTTTTGTGTGTGTGTGTGTGTGTGTGTGTGTATGTGTGTACATCCAATGTTCTATTTGATCCTTTCTAGGCAACTGGGACATGTTGTGAGAATAAGTTGACTAAATAATTTATTTTCAGGGTAGGCTTGTAAAGCAAGTTAAAAAGGCAGAGAATTCAGGCCACTTGAACTATACATGACTTCAACTGAAAGAAGGTCTTCTGGGGCATGATGAAGCAGTCATGGTATAAACTACCTTCCAGAAACACAAGATTCTAAGCCTAGGATGCTTCAAATTAAATAAAGAAGGATGGTTCTACTATGACAGTGGTAACTTTTGTTTTTTTTTTGTTTTATTTTTTGTAATTTATTTCTTTTCTCAGTTCCCCATTTTTATTTTCACACACACACACACACACACACACACACTGTATTTTATTTTTACAAGAGATAAACTGACACCAAGCATTGTAAATGGATGACCACAACAAAAGCAACAATGATTGCAATTACCAAACACGAAACACACTCATACTATGTCATAATATTGACATTAAGTCCAGGAATCCTCCACTGTAACGGCTCCTTTACTTTGCAGTGAAAATTGATTTGTATATTTTCTGCCTCTGAGTCCTTGTGGGATTTTTTTTTATTCAAATGGAAAGTCACAAAAATTATAATCGTCCTCATCAGTTCACTCAGTCCCATGTAATTAATTTTTTTCATCTTGATCTTTTGTTAGCACTTTTATGAATTCATCAGTTTTCCATTAGAGTTCTGAAAATGCTTATTCATTCAGTTCAGCAGTATAGTCAGTTACCAGAAACCTGTACTTGTCAGTCTTTTCTATGAACTCCTTGAAGATGAAACCCTTTTATAGGAACATTTTTGCAAAAGCATCAGAGTACACCCAGAACTGTCTGTAAATGACGAAAGCCTTAAAAATGACCACGGTTAAAGATTTGATGAAAGTTCATAATAATGCAATTGACAAGGAAATTTAGTTATTTTTGAGATATACATTTTAAAGTAATAACTAGAATTATGACTTATAACATTATACTAGAACATATAAGATTTTTAGAAATTTCATGTAATGTCTGAAACATTTATATTAACATATTTCCATACAAATAACCCAAAGAAAGTTTAGTATTAGTTGTTTTTTTGGTTTTTTTATACTGCAAGTTCTTATTAGTCATCAATTTTATACACATCACTGTATACATGTCAATCCCAATTGCCCATTTCAGCACACCACCATCCCTACTCCATTGTCATTTTCCCCCCTTGGTGTCCATACGTTTGTTCTCTACATCTGTGTCTCAAATTCTGCCCTGCAAACCGGTTCATCTGTACCATTTTTCTAGGTTGCACATACATGCGTTGATATACGACATTTGTTTTTCTCTTTCTGACTTACTTCACTCTGTATGACAGTCTCTAGATCCATCCACGTCTCAACAAATGACTCAATTTCATTCCTTTTTATGGCTGAGTAATATTCCATTGTATATATGTATCACACCTTCTTTATCCATTTGTCTGTCGATGGGCATTTAGGTTGCTTCCATGACCTGGCTATTGTAAATAGTGCTGCAATGAACATTGGGGTGCATGCGTCTTTTTGAATTATGGTTTTCTGTGGGTATATGCCCAGTAGTGGGATTGCTGGGTCGTATGGTAGTTCTATTTTTAGTTTTTTAAGGAACCTCCATACTGTTCTCCATAGTGGCTGTATCAATTTACATTCCCACCAACAGTGCAGGAGGGTTCCCTTTTCGGCACACCCTCTTCAGCATTTGTTGTTTGTAGATTTTCTGATATCCATTCTAACTGGTGTGAGGTGATACCTCATTGCAGTTTTGATTTGCATTTCTCTAATAATGAGTGATGTTGGGCAGCTTTTCATGTGCTTCTTGGCCATCTGTATGTCTTCTTTGGAGAAATGTCTATTTAGGTCTTCTGCCCATTTTTGGATTGGGTTGTTTGTTTCTTTAATATTGAGCTGCATGAGCTGTTCATATATTTTGGAGATTAATCCTTTGTCCATTGATTCGTTTGCAAATATTTTCTTCCATTCTGAGGGTTGTCTTTTCGTCTTGTTTATGGTTTCCTTTGTTGTGCAAAAGCTTTGAAGTTTCATTAGGTCCCGTTTGTTTATTTTTGTTTTTATTTCCATTACTCTAGGAGGTAGATCAAAAAAGATCTTGCTGTGATTTATGTCAAAGAGTGTTCTTCCTATGTTTTCCTCTGAGAGTTTTATAGTGTCCGGTCTTACATTTAGGTCTTGAATCCATTTTGAGTTTATTTTTGTGTATGGTGTTAGGGAGTGTTCTAATTTCAAACTTTTACATGTAGCTGTCCAGTTTTCCCAGCACCACTTATTGAAGAGACTGTCTTTTCTCCATTGTATATCTTTGCCTCCTTTGTCATAGATTAGTTGACCATAGGTGCCTAGGTTTATCTCTGGGCTTTCTATCTTGTTCCATTGATCTATGTTTCTGTTTTTGTGCCAGTACCATATTGTCTTGGTTAACGTAGCTTTGTAGTATAGTCTGAAGTCAGGGAGTCTGATTCCTCCAGCTCTGTTTTTTTCCCTCAAGACTGCTTTGGCTATTCAGGGTCTTTTGTGTCTCCATACAAATTTTAAGATGATTTGTTATAGTTCTGTAGAAAATGTCATTAAGGAACAAAGTTCCGTAAAAAATTTGATAGGGATTGCACTGAATCTGTAGATTGCTTTGGGTGGTACAGTCATTTTCAAAATATTGATTCTTCCTATCCAAGGACATGGTATATCTCTCCATCTGTTGGTATCATCTTTAATTTCTTTCATCAATGTCTTATAGTTTTCTGCATATGGGTCTTTTGTCTTCCTAGGTAGGTTTATTCCTAGGTATTTTATTCTTTTTGTTGCAATGGTAAATGGGAGTGTTTCCATAATTTCTCTTTCAGATTTTTCATCATTAGTGTATAGGAATGCAAGAGATCTCTGTGCATTAATTTTGTATCCTGCAACTTTACCAAATTCATTGATTAGCTCTAGTAGTTTTCTGGTGGCATTTTTAGGATTCTCTATGTAGAGTATCATGTCATCTGCAAACAGTGACAGTTTTACTTCTTCTTTTCCAATTTGTATTCATTTTATTTCTTTTTCTTCTCTGATTGACGTGGCTAGGACTTCCAAAACTATGTTGAATAATAGTGGTGAGAGTGGACATCCTTGTGTCATTCCTGATCTTCGAGGAAATGCTTTCAGTTTTTCACCATTGAAAATGAACTTTGCTGTGGGCATGTCATATATGGCCTTTATTATGTTGAGGTAGGTTCCCTCTATGCTCACTTTCTGGAGAGTTTTTATGATAAATGGGTGTTGAACTTTGTCAAAAGCTTTTTCTGCATCTATTGATATATCATATGGTTTTTATTCTTCAATTTGTTAATATGGTCTATCACATTGATTGATTTGCATACACTGAAGAATCCTTGCATCCCTGAGATAAATCCCACTTGATCATGGTGTATGATGCTTTTAATGTGTTGTTGGATTCTATTTGCTAGTATTTTGTTGAGGATTTTTGCATCTATATTCATCAGTGATATTGGTCTGTAATTTTCTTTTTTTGTAGTATCTTTGTCTGGTTTTAGTATCAGGGTGATGGTGGCCTCATAGAATGAGTTTGGGAGTGTTCCTTCCTCTGCAATTTTTTGGAAGAGTTTCAGAAGGATGGGTGTTAGCTCTTCTCTAAATGTTTGATAGAATTCACCTGTGAAGCCACCTGGTCCTAGACTTTTGTTTGCTGGAAGATTTTTTTTTTTTTTTGGTGGTACGCGGGCCTCTCACTGTTGTGGCCTATCCTGTTGTAGAGCACAGGCTCCGGACGCGCAGGCTCAGCGGCCATGGCTCATGGGCCTAGCCGCTCCATGGCATGTGGGATCTTCCCAGACCGGGGCACGAACCTGTGTCCCCTGCATCGGCAGGCAGACTCTCAACCACTGCGCCACCAGGGAAGCCCGTGTTGGAAGATTTTTAATCACAGTTTCAATTTCATTACTTGTGATTGGTATGTTCATATTTTCTGTTTCTTCCTAGTTCAGTCTTGGAAGGTTATACCTTTCTAAGAATTTGTCCATTTCTTCCAGGTTGTCCATTTTATTGGCATAGAGTTGCTTGTAGTAGTCTCTTAGGATGCTTTGTATTTCTGCAGTGTCTGTTGTAATTTCTCCTTTTTCATTTCTAATTTTATTGATTTGAGTCCTCTCCCTCTTTTTCTTGATGAGTCTGGCTAATGGTTTATCAATTTTATCTTCTCAAAGAACCAGCTTTTAGTTGTATTGCTCTTTGCTGTTGTTATCTTTGTTTTTATTTCATTTATTTCTGCTCTGATTTTTATGATTTCTTTCCTTCTGCTAACTTTGGGTTTTGTTTGTTCTTCATTCTCTAGTTCCTTTAGGTGTAAGGTTAGATTGTTTACTTGAGATTTTTCTTGTTTCTTGACGTAAGCTTGTATAGCTATAAACTTCCCTCTTAGAACTGCTTTTGCTGCATCCCATAGGTTTTGGATCGTCGTGTTTTCATTGTCATTTGTCTCTAGGTAGTTTTTGATTTCCTCTTTGATTTCTTCAGTGATCTCTTGGTTATTTAGTAAAAACCATATTGTTTAGCCTCCATGTGTTTGTTTTTTACGTTTTTTTCCCTGTAATTGATTTCTAATCTCATAGCGTTGTGGTCAGAAAAGATGCTTGATATAATTTCAATTTTCTGAAATTTACTGAAGCTTGATTTGTGACCCAAGATGTGATCTATCCTGGAGAACGTTCCGTGCGCACTTGAGAAGAAAGTGTAATCTGCTGTGTTTGGATGGAATGTCCTATAAATATCAATTAAATCTATCTGGTCTATTGTGTCATTTAAAGCTTGTGTTTCCTTATTAATTTTCTGTTTGGATGATCTGTCCATTGGTGTAAGTGAGGTGTTAAAGTCCCCCACTATTATTGTGTTACTGTTGATTTCCTCTTTTATAGCTGTTAGCAGTTGCCTTATGTATTGAGGTGCTCCTATGTTGGGTGCATATATATGTATAATTGTTATATCTTCTTCTTGGATTGATCCCTTGATCATTATGTAGTGTCCTTCCTTGTCTCTTGTAACATTCTTTATTTTAAAGTCTATTTTATCTTATATATGAGTATTGCTACTCCAGCTTTCTTTTCATTTCCATTTGCATGGAATATCTTTTTCCATCCCCTCACTCTCAGTCTGTATGTGTCCCTAGGTCTGAAGTGGGTCTCTTGTAGACAGCATAGAGATGGGTCTTGTTTTTGTATCCATTCAGCAAGCCTGTGTCTTTTGGTTGGAGCATTTAATCCATTCATGTTTAAGGTAATTATCAATATGTATGTCCCTATGACCATTTTCTTAATCATTTTGGGTTTGTTTTTGTAGGTCCTTTTCTTCTCTTGTGTTTCCCACTTAGAGAAATTCCTTTAGCATTTGTTGTAGAGCTGGTTTGGTGGTGCTGAATTTTCTTAGCGTTTCCTTGTCTGTAAAGCTTTTGATTTCTCCATCGAATCTGAATGAGATCCTTGCTTGGTAGAGTAATCTTGGTTGTAGGTTCTTCCCTTTCATCACTTTAAGTATATCATGCCACTCCCTTCTGGCTTGTAGAGTTTCTGCTGAGAAATCAGCTCTTAACCTTATGGGAGTTCCCTTGTATTTTATTTGTCATTTTTCCCTTGCTGCTTTCAATAATTTTTCTTTTTAATTTTTGCCAAGTTGATTACTATATGTCTCAGCATGTTTCTCCTTGGGTTTATCCTGTATGGGACTCTCTGCGCTTCCTGCACTTGGGTGGCTATTTCCTTTCCCATGTTAGGGAAGTTTTCGACTATAATCTCTTCAAATATTATCTCTGGTCCTTTCTCTCTCTCTGCTCCTTCTGGGACCCCTATAACGTGAATGTTGTTGCGTTTAATGTTGTCCCAGAGGTCTCTTAGGCTGTCTTCATTTCTTTTCATTCTTTTTTCTTTATTCTGTTCCACAGCAGTGAATTCCACCATTCTGTCTTCTAGGTCACTTATCCGTTCTTCTGCCTCAGTTATTCTGCTATTGATTCCTTCTAGTGTATTTTTCATTTCAGTTATTGTATTGTTCATCTCTGTTTGTTTGTTCTTTAATTCTTCTAGGTCTTTGTTAAACATTTCTTGCATCTTCTCGATCTTTGCCTCCTATCTTTTTCTGAGGTCCTAGATCATCTTCACTATCATTATTCTGAATTCTTTTTCTGGAAGGTTGCCTATCTTCACTTCATTTCATTGTTTTTCTGGGGTTTTATCTTGTTCCTTCATCTGGAATATAGCCCTCTGCCTTTTCATCTTGTCTATCTTTCTGTGAATGTGGTTTTTGTTCCACAGGCTGCAGGACTGTAGTTCTTCTTGCTTCTGCTGTCTGCCCTCTGGTGGATGAGGGTATCTAAGAGGCTTGATGGGAGGGACTGGTGGTGGGTAGAGCTGACTGTTGCTCTGGTGGGCAGAGCTCAGTAAAACTTTAATCCACTTGACTGTGGGGCTGGGTTCCCTCCCTGTTGGTTGTTTGGCCTGAGGCCACCCAACACTGGAGCCTACCTGGGCTTTTTGGTGGGGCTAATGACAGACTCTGGGAGGGCTCACACCAAGGAGTATTTCCCAGAACTTTTGCTGCCAGTGTCCTTGTCCCCATTGTGAAACAGAGCCATGCCCCGCCCCTGCAGGAGACCCTCCAACACTAGCAGGTAGGTCTGGTTCAGTCTCCCCTGGGGTCACTGCTCCTTCTCCTGGGTCCCGATTCACACACTATTTTGTGTGTGCCCTCCAAGAGTGGAGTCTCTGTTTCCCCCAGTCCTGTCGTAGTCCTGTAATCAATTCCCACTAGGTTTCAAAGTCTGATTCTCTAGGAATTCCTCCTCCCATTGCTGGACCCTCAGGTTGGGAAGCCTGATGTGGGGCTCAGAACCTCCACTCCAGTGGGTGGACTTCTGTGGTATAATTGTTCTCCAGTCTGTGAAGCACCCACCCACTCAGCAGTTATGGGATTTGATTTTACTGTGATTGTGCCCCTCCTACCCTCTCATTGTGGCTTCTCTTTTGTCCTTGGATGTGGGGTATCTTTTTTGGTGAGTTCCAGGGTCTTTCTGTCGATGATCGTCCAGCAGCTTGTTGTGATTCTGGTGTTCTCGCAAGAGGGAGTGAGAGCACGTCCTTCTACTCTGCCATCTTGTTTTCCTCCTCGACAGTGGTAACTTTTAAATGTTAAATGTTTTCATTTAGTTTCTGATAAGGCATAATTTACACCATGGTGTGTGCACTCAGAAGTCAGCAAAGATTATGAGTTCCAGGACTGTATCAGGAAGCCTGGAGTGAATCTGGGTGAAACTAGGCTGCTGTGGGTTGGTGTAAGCTGTGAGCCTGTGGCGGAGCTCCCGGCATGGTATCTGCCCAGCCGCTTCAACTACATGTTGCTCTGAGGAGTCATGGCAATGCCCTTTTTTGGTGTTGTGTAAACTGCCTACTTACATTCAGAGTGTGAATTGCACATTTCACTACTGCTAGGTTCTGTTGTAAAACCTGGTGGGATGCCATCCTGCGACGGTCATGTTGGGAAACCCTCGGTGGTGTAGATGTTTACAGGGCCATCAGTTTGGAGCTCAGGTATGGCCGAATCTTCTCATTTCCAAGAGCAGCAGACAGGAGCACCCTCTTGTCACTCCACGCGTGCACAATTCTGAGGCTACATTTCTCTCTGATTGCAACACACCTTCAGTCAGTGCACTTCTAGCTCCATTCCGTTTTAAAGAGTTGGTTTTTTAGACTTTAGTTGTCCAGTTTTGAAAAACTTCTTTAATTCCCGTAATTCCTGGGGCTTCAAACTCTGATCCACCCCTGGGGTCAATTTATAGCTCAGAGGAGACACGATGTAACCATTTTGGTAAAGACAGATTCTCTTGCAGAACTCAAAGGTGCCAAACATAACTCCAAAATATGGAACTATCTGTTTAAAAAGAAAATGAAAATCATGTTAAAATCTTAAAAGAAAACATCAATGCGTCTGCAATCGACTTGGATCAGGGTAAACTAAGATAAAGGCTGTAGACAATACAACATGGTCATTCTTTTTTGGAATCAGGGAAGATGGCAAAATGCAAGCTGGCCCAGTGAGGACTGGGGAGAGGAATGGCAGAACCATTGAAGGGCATGCCCTGGGGAAGCCTGGGTCTGGGTTGATATGCATGTAGGCAGTCTGACACTGCCTGTCAACATATGCTTGTCCTTTTTTTTTGGCTGTGCCTCGCGGCTTGCAGGATCTTAGTTCCCCAACCAAGGATCAAACTTGGGCCCAGCAGTGAAAGCACCGAGTCCTAACCACTGGACAGCTAGGGAATTCCCAACATGTGCTTGTCTTGATTGGAATCAGGAATCACTTTGCATCAAGGTTAGTCCAAGGTTAGTCCACAGTTCTTAACTTTTTTTTTTTTTTTGGTTTTGGAGTTCTTTGGGAAAATAATGAAAGTTATGGATCCTCTCTGCAGAGGGATGCACAGATGCCCATATAGACACTTTTTTGCATACAATTTTAGGATAGGGGGTTAAGTTCCCTTTGGAGTCCATGAACCTACATGTTGGGAACCTTTACACTAAATGCTCAGCTCCTCTGGGATGGGGTGTCAGATGCCCCAACACTGCACAGGGTCCCCACTCTCCAGGGCTGACAACCAGCCTGCATTGTGGTAGAGGAGTTGTTTCCAGGCAAACTGTAGGGGGAGCATCAAAGGCACAGAACAGGGTAGAAGTGAAAGAGGCAGACAAGCAGTAGACTCACCACTCCTCTCACCTTCAGTAAGTTGGCTGCCAATCCATTCCAGAGCCCCAGGACCCCTTGGGCTTTCACTATCTGCCGGAAGCAGTCCACTGCTCCTGAGAAATGGACATCTACTCCTCCACAGTGGGGAAGGTAGGAGCTCTGAGCCTGGCAGGAAACAGAAGATGGGATGAGGTGATTTAGTCACTGGGAAATAATGGTTCTAGTCAAGTAGTCAAGGTCTCAAGTCTGGGCTCTGGATGCAATGTCCTGGCCAAGATGATGGTAAAGAATGGCTGCCACAGGGCTCTACCTGTTGCGTGGGCTTAGAATGAATATTAACATGCAGTAAAGCCATGACACCCCATTCACATATTTGTGGCTATTTTTTCTTGGAAGGAAGCAGCCATTTGGGATGGACTCAACTTCACACTTAACATTGCCTCCCAAACTATGCCCGTTGGATGCAGTAGACACCTCTCAGGCCCTTCATCTTTTCTTAAGTGCCTTCTGTTTCCTTGTCTTAACCGATTCCTCCTCTGTGAAGTTCTCAAGTGGGCGCTGCTCATCTCCCCACATCACAGATGTCCCAGGCTGGGGACATTCTTCCAGCTCCCTCTTTCTGTTCCCAGACCCTGACTCTGCTGCTCTCATGCCAAAAGCTCTCAGCTGGGGCTCGTGCCACTGAACCACAATCCTGGTCCCTGCTCTCAGCTACTGGCCTCCTGGCCACTCTTTCACATTCACTGAGGCCTGTGACACCTGGTAGCTGCCCATCTTCCAGACTCACTTCAGCATCTGTAGTCACAAGCCTTCCCATACCTAGTTTCTGGACCTCGGCTTCAGTGATCCTCACCTCTACACCCCTTTGGCCACCCCATGGATTTCATCATCACCCCCAGTACCATCCTGACTGACCACCAAAATGCCCCATCTTTGAAAGTAACTTTTTTGTCCTTTAGAAAAACAATTTTACGATCAGATGAAATAACTTTTCACTATACCATCTATATGCAAATGGACTCTATTTGTTCACTATGAGGGGGACAGCCCCTCATAGCTGGCTTTCAGAAATGGTGACAAGTTTACCTCAAGCTACGCACCTACTTTGGTTCGTTTCTGAAATGTCTAGCTGAGGCTAGTATAGCATTTTATTGCAATGGAATCAAGCCCTTCCATGTGGGAGAGGCAGTAGAGTATAAGAGTCGGAAAAGCATAAACTCTGGAGTCGGACAGGTTGGGTTCTAGCCCATGGCTGCCCCACTTGCTTACTGGCCATGTGACCCTGGGCAACTCACCTAACCTTTTTGAGACTCAGTTTCGTTATTTGGAAAATAAGAATAGTATCTGCTGTGAGAATGAATGAGATGTGCCTGCAAAGCACTCAGCGGTGTCAGGCACATGGAAAGGATCAATAAATATGAGCTAGTGCTGCTATTACTATTATGTAGAAATTATTCTAAATATCAATCAAATCCCTCACCTGACCTATTAGTCCTGTCTCCACTTCTGAACTGCTCGGACCAGTGTCCTCGTCCATCCAGCTGCCCCGCTCCCTGATGCCTCTTTTTTTTTTTTTGCGGTACGCAGGCCTCTCACTGTTGTGGCCTCTCCCGTTGCAGAGCACAGGCTCCGGACGCGCAGGCTCAACGGCCATGGCTCACGGGCCTAGCCGCTTTGCGGCATGTGGGATCTTCCCGGACCGGGACACGAACCAGCGTCCCCTGCATCGGCAGGCAGACTCTCAACCACTGCGCCACCAGGGAAGCCCCTCCCTGATGCCTCTTTTTTTTTTTTTTTGAGGTATGTGGGCCTCTCACTGTTGTGGCCTCTCCCATTGCGGGGCACAGGCTCCAGACGCGCAGGCTCAACAGCCATGGCTCACGGGCCCAGCTGCTCCGCGGCATGTGGGATCCTTCCGGCATGTGGGATCCTTCTGGACCGGGGCACGAACCCGCGTCCCCTGCATCGGCAGGCGGACTCTCAACCACTGCGCCACCAGGGAAGCCCCTCCCTGATGCCTCTTAACCGCCATCGTTCAGATCACTAACCCCTCTAGTCACATGCCCTCTCCCTTGTCTCCCAGGCCACCAGTTCCCTGCTGGCTTCACGGTCCTCTTTTTTTGTCCTCCCAGCACTTTTTTTGTTCCTAGTCTCGAAATCCTTTGTCTTTCAGCTGATCTCCATGCCCCCCTCCCCACCAACCCCTCCTCTGCTCCAAGCCGCTGAACATGAATCCACAAAGGGGCAGGTCTGTGCTACCAAAGCTTTGAGGTCTCTAACCTCTGCTGGATCCTCATACTGCAGAGCGAGCCCTGGAAGCATCCTTTCCCATTCCTCACAGTGGCTCTTCCCAACCGTACCGCATCCCTCAACGCCCCGCATGCCACACTGTGTCCTCCGCCCTAGACAGGCGACCCTGCCTCCCAGTTCATAGGGAAAATAGATCATCTTTTCTTCCCACTGGTGCCCTGGATCTCACACCTTTGAATTCCTCTTGGGCACCCTTCCCAAGAGACCTGATTTTCCCCCCTAGCAGAGGAATAAACTCAAGTCCCTCCCAAATTAAAAATGACCCCTTCCTCCAATCTTTGTCCTATAGACACTGCCCAATCTCATTCCCAAAGTAACATACAGTAAAGTTACCTTGTTTCGGTGTAGAGTTAGTTATATGAGTTTTAACGCATGTATAGATCTGTGTGACCACCCTCACAATCAGGATACAGAACTGCTCCATCAGCCCCCAGAATGCTCCAGTGCTGCCCCTTTATGATCAACGTCACCCCCAGCCCTGGGTAGCCACTGATCTGTTCTGTCCCTATAGTTTTGCCCTCTGAGAATGTCATATAAATGGAAACATACAGCATGTAACTTTTTTGAGACGGGCTTCTTTCACTCAGCACAATGCCTTTGAGAGTCACCATGCTGCGTTCATCACTAGTTTCTTCTTTATTGCTGAGTCGTATTGCATCGTGTGGATGTTTGGTTATCCATTCACCTGCTGAGGCACAACCCTTCCCACCTCCCCACTCACTGCTCTACCCACTCCCTGTGGCATCTGTCTCCATGACTTCACTGAACTGATTCTGACCAGACCTATATCTTTTCCCTGCCTTTTAATAGTTGGTGTAATTATTTACTTTCTTTACTGGTCTGCTCCTACCCCCAACTAGAAGTTCAGCTCTGTAGGAAAAGGGATTTCTGTCCTCCATCAGGGCGAAGGGTGAACTTTGGGGTTTGGCCTTCCCTTTGAGGTACAGTAACAACCAAGCACAGACCAGAGTATGAGAAACAGGATATGAAATGAACAAGCTGAGTCTCCAGCCTGGAGTTACAGGAACCAAAATGGTCAGGGGACTTTGGCGAATGTCTTATTTTAAAGCATTTACCTTAGCACTGTTCCGACTCGGCCTCCTTCCCTTCTTGCCCCATCGAGAAAGAACTGCTGTCAAACAGATATTAAGCCTCCTTTCCCTTAGAAAGAATCAGCCTAATCACAAGATTTGAAGCTCCTCCTGCTACTGTAAGACTGAAATATTGAAAAACGGAGATTGTGTTCATGTAGGAAATTAACTGTCTTATTCTGCTATGAGATAATATTATTGATTTATTTTCTGCCAGTTTCCAGTAAAACTGCAAAAAGCCCCCAGTCATGAGTCAAGGTAATAATTTTGCAACCTGAGACCCCCTACCACAACTAAAACAGAAGACACTAACCAAGTGTCTAACTCCTGTATAACTCATATACGTGAGTTATATGACAGGTCAGTTATAATCAATTTGTGATGAATCGGGGGCCATCTGTAGTCAATCTTAGGACCCTAACAATCTTCCAAATGTCTTTCCTTCACTCCACCTTCACCGCCAAGCCACCATCAGTGCTCACATGGACCACCACAGCAGCTTCCTTAGTAGTCTCCTTGGGACATAAAAAGTTTGAAACTCCTTGCCCTCCCTCTCTATAGAGCGGCTAGAGTGATTAAAAAAAAATCAGCGCATTTTATTCACCTGCTTAAAATATTTTAATGGCTTTATTAAAGCCACTTAGGATAAAATATAAATTTCTTACTGTTGTCTGTAAGCTGCAGTGGTAATATAGTGGTAAATATTTAACAACTGGTTCTGTGGGCGGGGGAAGCCCTGAGTTGTAGCATTTGCTGACCTCAATGGTGTAAATACTCCCACCGTGGCAGATTGCAGGCTACCAACCGTGAGGTCAACCAGCTCCCAAATTTGCTGCAATTTAATAATCAGCTCTCCTGAGCCAGTAGGAGATGGCTGTAGCACACGACTCAAAGGCTCAGGCCCTGAGTGACTTGCCCCCGTACATATTTTCAGTTTCATTTTGTGTCACTCTCTTTGCTTACATACTACACTTCAACTGCACTGGCCTTCTTTCTGTTCTCCTCTGCCCGCCTCTCTCCTCTGAGCCACAGGATCATGTAACCAACTATCTACTTGACATCTCCACTCGAAAGTCTAACAAACACCTCAAACTTTATATGTCCTGCTCAGAACTCCACCCCAGCGCTGACTGTCTCTAGTTGTCCTCATGTCAGGACATGGCACCGCCATTGACCTATTTGATCAGGCCCCAAACTGGAGTCACCCTTAAGTTCTCTTCATCTCTCACCTTCTGCTATCTCATCTCTCACCAGGTAGTTCCAGTGCTCCAAATGTATCCCAAATCTGTCCACTTTTCTTTCTTCCCACTATCATCGCCCTTGTCCAAGCCACATCGTCTTTCACCTTCACCACAACCGCTGCTAGCTCGTCTACCTGCCCTTATTCCCCACAGAGCGGCCAGGGTGATCTGATCTGGTTACTCCTTGACTTCAACTCTTCAGGGTGCCCCTGTTGCCCTCAGAATGAAGTCCAGACTCTTTCATGTGGCTTACCAGGCCCTCCATGACCTGGTCTCTGCCTGCTTCTCAGGCTGATCTCCTGTTCCTTCCTGCATTACATTCTATGCTTCAGACACTTTTCAGCTCCACTGCCAGTACCTCTCATCTCTCTTGAGTGACGACCAGACTTTGCTTACCCATCCCTCCAACTCCAGTCTCTGCCCTCTCCAATCCATCCTGCACACAGCAGCCAGGTACCACTCAAAATTCATCAGATGCTGTCATTGCTTTGCTTTGAAACCTTCACCAACCCCCAATTTTCCAAAGAAAGACTTCCAGAAGGAGTGTTTTCCAAAGAAAACAGAATTCGAAACTCTCTACAGTTTGGCCCCCACCTGTCTTCCCAGTATCATTTCCCACTATCACCCCGTGATGGTTAGTTTCATGTGTCAACTTGGCTAGGCCGCCGTCAGTACCCAGTTATTTGGTAAATACCAGTCTGGATGTTACTGTAAAGGTATTTTGTAGATGAGATTAACATTTAAATCACTAGACTTTGTTAATTTGATAAATTAGGAGTTTGGGATTAACATATACATACTACTGTATATAAAATAGATAACCAACAAGAAGCTATACTCAATATTTTGTAATAACCTATAAGGAAAAAGAATCTGAAAAAGAAGATATATAAAACAGAATCACTTTGTTGTACACCTGAAACTAACACAACATTGTAAATCAGCTATATTTCAATTAAAAAAAAAGAATCACTAGACTTTGAGTAAAGCAAATTACCCTTCATAATGTGGGTGGGCCTTATCCAGTTAGTTGAAGGCCTTAAGAGGCAAAAAGACTGAGGTGCCCGGAGAAAGAGGGAATTCTGCCTGCAGTCTGCCTTTGGACTTGAACTGCAACATCTCCAGTCTGCTGGCCTACCATGCGGATTTCAGACGTGAGCCAAGTAACTAAAATCCATCTCTCTCTCTCTCTCTCTCTCTCTCTCCATATATACATCCTATGGGTTCTGTTTCTCTGGAGAACCTTGACTAATACCTACCCCCACCCCAGGAACCCTACATCCAGTCATACCCATTACCTCCTGAACATTACGTATACTTTTTCTGATGGGCAAAATTCTCCTCACCCAGGTCCAGGTCAGATGCCACCTCATCTTGAAACTTCTTGATGCTGTGATTGGAACTGCTTGTTTCCTTGCTCCCTCTTCCTTTGTCTCCTTCCCTCCTTTTCTTGAAATTTACCTCTCTCTGTGTTTTTTTGTTTTTTTGTTTGTTTTTTGGCTGCGCCATGCGGCATGCAGGATCTCAGTTCCCCGTCCAGGGATCAAACCCATGCCCCCTGCAGTGGAAGTGCAGAGTCCTAACCACTGGACCGCCAGGGAAGTCCCTGTTTTTTTTTTAAAAAAAAACACTTTTCATTGTGGAAAATATCAAACATATACAAAAGTGGAGAGGCTAGTAAAATGAATGGAAAGTCCCACCGCCCAGCTTCAACAATTAGCAGTGTATTGACAATCTTTTTTCATCTCTATCCCTTGCAAGACATAATTTTAATTTATCTGTTTAATTTAAATTTAGTTATGTTCCTCGAAAATACAATGGCTTCTTCTCTAAAATATAAAATAAAGTATATTACATATATAGAAATATATAATACCATTACCACACCTATGATATTTCCTTAATATCATCATGTATCTAATCAGTGTTCACATTTCCTTGATTGCCTTATAATTAGTTTATAGCTTCTTTGTTTGAATCGAGGTTCTTTTCCTGTTTTGTGCTCCCTTAGTTATTGGTTAGACCTCTGCTGTGGTCCAGGCTACCTGGTATGAGTTATCTGGGTGCAATTTCTGGGCTGGCAGCCAGCAAGCTCATGGGAGCAGGCACTAGGCCTTCCTCACTGTCCTAGCTCTTTGGGGTCTAATACCCTTCATTGCACATACTGGGCGCTCATTAAATGTCAAACAAAATTCCCCTTAATATCAGTGTCACTAGTAGTTTTTCCCAAATACAACTGTTTACCCGTGACCAGGCTCAAGTAAGCCACATGGATGGCCATGAAGTAAAATAATGGCCAATATTTACAGAGTGTTAGGTGCCAGGCGTTACACTGAGCATTTGACATGTACCAGCTCGTTCAATCCTCACAGAAGCCCCATGCAATAGGGAGTATTATCTTATTAGCCCAAGTTTATAGATGGCAAAATGGAGCCCGAGAAAGGACAAATCTCCCAAATCACAGACTGTCTGAAAAAAAGCATCAACCTGAATTTGGGTCTGTTCGACTCAGATTCAAGCTCTACCCCACTAAGCTACACTGTTTCCTGATGCCCAGGACTGAGATGACTACCTCAGCCCTCGACAGACTCGTTTCCACACATCGTCCTTGGATGTGAGTGCCACATGCACACCAAATGAATTCTTTATGCTAAGACTGCAGCTCATGGTGTGGTATGAATAAATGCCTGTACACGTGTCATACTAAACAGATACCCAGATCACAAAGGCAAACCATATTGCTGGTTGCCCCTTGGACTAAATGTCTGTGCACCCCCAAAGTTCATGTGTTGAAGCCCTAACCCCCACTGTGATGGTATTTGGAGGTGAGGGCCTCTGGGAGGTGACTAGGTCATGAGGGTGGAGCTTTCATGAGTGGGATTTGTGCCCTTATAAGGAGACACACAAGAGAGATAATGTCTCTCACTCCACAATGGGGGAAACACAGCAAAAAAGTGGCCATTTGCAAACTGGAAGTGGGTTCTCACCAGACACCAAATCTGCTGGCACCTTGATCTTGGACTTCCCAGCCTCCAGAACTGTGAGAAATAAGTGCTTGTTGTTTAAGCCAGCAAGTCTATGGATTTCTGTTACAGCAGCTCCAACTAAAATACCCCCAAAGAAAGAAGGAATGGTAAGGCTACACAGCAGTGCTTTTCAACCTTTAGCTGCATGTTAGACGAAACAGGGAAGCTTTTCAAAACCATCAGTGATTGGCATCCACCCCCAGAGACTGAGATTTAACTGACCTAGGGTGAGGTCTGGACGTCAGCATTTTTGGCAAGCTCCTCACATGAGTCTGATATGCAGACAGGTTGAGGATCACTGGTGTAGGCCCTCCGTAGCACAAGGCAGCTCTGGCTGAGACCTGAGCCCATCAATCTGCTGCTGACAGTGAGAATGCCTGGGGAAAGCACACGGGTCCTGAGGCCAGACTGCTTAGATGGAGACCTCACTTTGCCACTTACTAGCTCTGGGACTTTGAGCAAATGCCTCAACCTTCCTGAACCTCAATTTCCTCATCTGTAAAATGGGACAATAATAATAACACCTACCTTATAGGATTGTTGTCAAGATTAAATGAAACATATGTAAGGTGCTTAGAACAGCATTTGACATATAGTAACCACCATTATCATTATTATTTAGTATTTAAACTTGGAGAAGAGGGAATTCCCTGGTGGTCCAGTGGTTAGGACTCTGCGCTTTCACTGCCGAGAGTGCAGGTTTGATCCCTGGTCAGGAAACTAAGATCCCATAAGCTGCTCAGCATGGCCAAATAAAAAAAAAATCCCCAACCCCCCCAAAAAATTAAAAACCAAAACTTGGAGAAAAGTATACTGAAGACTAAACCAACCCAGTAGACTAGAACGCTAGACCGCCATTTGCCCGAACCGTATCTTCCTAGCAAAGACACACAAAACATGTCAGGTTACTAGCTACAAGGCTCTGAAGTTAAATCCTCCCTCCACACAAACCCAGGCAACTATCCCATGGCGTCTAGTTCAGATCTGCAGCTGCCAGGTGGGCATGCAGCACTCTGCAGCAGACATCTGAGAAAGCCGGGTCCTAGTCCTGGCTCTGCCACTATCTGCATAACCTTGACCAAGTCCTTTAGTTCACTGAACCTTAGTTTCCTCACACGTCAGGTAAGGAGACTGGAACTAAATGAACTTGAAGGCCCTTTCTTGCTCCTCTAATCCATGCTGTTGGTCCCACTCAAGGCTCCTTCCTGCCCCCAGGACTTCAAATCTGCCGTTCCCTCTGCCTAGCTAAGTCTCTCTTACTAATCAGACTAAACAGCACTTCTTCCGAGAAGTCTTCCCAGATCTCCAGCCTAAGTCAGGAGCCTAGTAAACACTTTTGGTCACCCTGTACTTCTCTTTCCTGGCACGTGACACAGTTTGTAATGATTTAGTGTATAATTATTTCTTTCATGTCTCCCCCACCTCACAGACTATAAATACCATGAGGGCAGTGACCATGTCTATCTATCTTGTATGTGGTTTTAGCCCCCAAATCTACCAATATGCCAGGCATCCAGTATGTGCTTAATACATACTGAAGAAAAGGAGGAACGAACTTGCAGTTGATGGATATGAAAGGTAAATGCTTCAAAGCAATGTGCTCGATTGTTTCTGTGATAAACTCCATAGAAGCCTTCCAAAAGAGGCAACATTCTAGGTTGTTCATTCTTTCCATGAGTTCTGAAATAATTAAACAATATTTATGAAGATGTAAAACTCATATACCCTTGACCAAAGCAATCCTATTTCTAGGAAACTATCCTACAGATATATTTGCCCCTGTGGGAAATGATGTGTTACGAGGATTTTTGTTGCAGCATTGTTAGTAACAGCAGCAAGTTGGAAATAATCTAAATGTCCATCAATGGGGGCTAGTTAAAGAAACAGTACATCAGACTATGGAATGCTATGTCACCATTTAAAAGTATGTGGCAGCTCCATCTGGACTGATAAGGTGACATCTCCAAGATACATTTTTAGGTGAAAAAAACAGTGCAGAAGAGTGTATGTAGCATGCTTCTGATTATCTAAAAACAAAAAGAACATAAATGTGCACGTGTATGTGTATCTCTGCACAGACCACCTTTGGAACGACCAGGTAAGAAACTGGAAACAACCAGTGTTTTCTCTGCAGTGAACTGGGAGTCCCAGGGACAAAGGTTGGGGAAGGCTTACTTTTCAATGGACACTCTTTGTACCTTTTGGATTTTGTATCATATGCATATGTTACCTATGCAAAAGGTAGAATATTAATTTTAAAAGAGCATTAATTAAGACAATGAGAAGACAAACCACAGACTAGGAGAAAATATTGGCGAAAGTCGTATCTGATAAAGGACCATTATCCAAAACATACAAAGAACTCTTAAAACTCAACAATAAGAAAACAAACAACCCAATTACCACTACACACCAATTAGAACGGCCAAAATCCAGAACACTGATAGCAACAAATGCTGGTGAGGATGTGGAGAGACAGGAACTCTCATTCATTGCTGGTGGGAATGCAAAATGGTACAGTTACTTTGGAAGGCAGTTTGGTGGTTTCTTACAAAACGAAATATATTCTTACCATAGGAGCCAGCAATTGTACTGATTAGATTAGATCTTAGTATTTACCTAAAGGAGGTAAAAAAAACCTTATGTCCTCACAAAAACCTGCACATGGATGTTTAAAGCAGCTTTATCTATCATTGCCAAAGCTTAGAAGCAACAAGATGTCCTTCAGTATGTGAATGGATAAATAAACTGTGGTATCAGACAATGAAATATCATTAAGCATGAAAAAGAAATGAGCTACCAAGCCACAAAAAGACACAGAGGAAAGTTAAATGCATACTATCAAGTGAAAGAAGCCAATCTGAAAGTGCTACATACTGTATGATTCCAACTATATGACATTCTGGAAAAGGTAAAATATGAAGACAGTAAAAAGATCAGTGCTTTGGGGGAGAGGATGAATAGGCAGAGCACAAAGGATTTTTAGGGCAGTGAAAGCACCCTGTATACTATAATGATGGATATACATCATTATACATTTGTCCAAACCCATAGAATGTACACCACCAAGAGTGAGCCCTAAGGTAAACTACAGACTTCGGGCGATTCTGATGTGTCAGTGTAGCTTCACGCTTGGTAACAAATGCACCCCTCTGGTGGGGGCTGTGGGTAATGGGGGAGGCCGCGCACCTGTGGGAAAGGGGTACGTGGGAAATCTCTGCACCTTCCTCTCAATTTTGCTGTGAACCTAAAACTTCTCCAAAAAACCCCCAAAGTCTTAATTTAAAAAAAAAAAAAGCATTTAAAAGGAGAAACCAAAGAAAGACAACAAAAACAAACAAAAAAAATGAGAGTCTGCTAGTTGGAGCAAACAGGAGCTCAGAACCTTTCACTTGTTATTTGGAAACAACTTTTATCTTCTGTAGCCATATGGGACGCAACCTGAAGACCAAGTGGTCCACTTCCCAAGCCATCTGAGGACATACATGCGTGGAAGGCAGTTGTGGTAGGAGGCTTTTGTCCTTTGGCAAATCCCCAATAGTCAAACAAGCCAAAAAAAAAAAAAAAGCCAATGGTATTGAAGTAAAAGGACCTTTATGTCCTGTGAGCCACATGGCCCAAGTTTCTCTTGGCAGAGCTAGGTCCCCAAGAGTTATCCTCATACAGCCGAGAAGCACTCTGGCTCTGTGGTGGGGACGTCCACAGAAACGGGTGCAGGCAGCTGCCCCCGGCTTGGCAAGCCTACAAGTCACCCCCATCCTGGCCGAGGTGCCCGAGGACCTGCTCGGAAAGCCCGCAATGACATGGGGGAAGCGAGTAAATGGACAGCAGGTTAGTATTTTGCTTGGGAAGAGAAGAGAAACAGTTCCCATGTGCCGATGGGGGCGGGGAAATCCGAAGTGCAGCTGGGGCAGAAAGCAATTGAGATGCATGCAAGCGAGAGCAGCGGAGGGAGGCCGTGGGAGCGCATGCTGAGCAGCGGCGGCCGAAGAGCCAACTTTCAGTGTCACCTTTTTAAATTTAATTTTTAATTTTTTTAATTTTTATTTTTTGGCTGCACCCCACGGCTTGGGGGATCTTAGTTCCCCGACCAGGGATTGAACCCAGACCCCCGGCAGTGAAAGCGCGGAGTCCTAACCACTGGACCGCCAGGGAATTCCCTAGTGTCACCTTGATTGGGAGTGAGACTGGGTAGGAAGGGTGCAGGAGAAGATTTGGCACATGTCAGTTTTCTGCAGGCTGGGAATACAGACATAGGCAGTACCTGCACAGGGTGGCCTCTAGGTAAACGCCTGTTAAATTAACCCAACGAATGAATGATCCTCTCCCCTACCATCCCTGATCACCATTATCTAGAGAGACGGAAGATCTGTTGAGGTCTCACAATGCTAGCTCATTTGCGTGTTTATAGCGATCATACGAAACACACAAACACACCTGGCCCGGCTTTTATGGTTCTAATCAGGCCTTCAACGCCATGCGTAGATTCTGAAGAGATGCTTCAAGAACAATAAAAATAGTACCTCGGTTTTATTGAGTATTTATATTGAGTGTTTATCTTGTGCCTGGCTCTGCATCTGCGTTAACCCAATTCAGTCTTCTCCATGGGGATATGAGCCAGGCGTTAGGCTTCTCCCCGTGTGGTTCAGAGAGGCGATGTGGCTTACCCAAGTTCACGGAAAGAGTAAGGGACAGGGATGGCATCCAAAGCCCACACTCTGGACCAATGAGCTAATCTGCCCACGAAAGCTTGAAGATGAACACAGCTGTCAAAAACAAATGAACAGCTCTGCGGGGGAAAGGAGGTAAAAACTGGTGCTGCGTTTCTAAAGCTGGCTTGAGGCCAGCGGAGGGATGGGCAAACCCCAGTGTTCATCTCCTCCTGACAGCAGGAGCCGCAGATGACTGCTCATAGCTGCAGGCCTTTCTTGGCTGACAGAAGGCCTTTTCTGGGACCTTTCTTTCCCTTTCCCCTACCTCTCTCTTCACCCCCACTCTGGAGGCAGGGGGAAGGGGGACGCCTGTCTTAGCTGCTGTTATTGTTTAGCTGGAGCTCAAAGAAGTCTGCTTAGCAGAGGGTGGCCATTTTGATACCCAGACTTTATCTCTTGGAAGGAGTAAGCCAGCTCAGGTCAAGAGAAAGGGCAGAGTGACTTCACAGTGAGTGGAATTAGGAAGGCTCCTCCCTGCTCCCTCCTTGCCTGCCCTCTAGGGGATAGTCTCCTTTCCATGATCAACAACTGTCATCCCCAAAGTATTTAGGGCACTCTACACCTTCGGAAAAAACAAAGGGGAGACTTTTCCTTTCCTTACACCTTAACGATGATGCTCAAACGAAGCCACCTGGCCTGAGGGATGTCCAGACATCTACCTGGATCTGAAAAGCATACTTTTTTCTCAGAATTGCCAAGGCAATGCTACTGACTTAGGCAGAAGAAGTCAGTCCCCAGAGGGGCCAGCCCCCAGAGCAACATGATGGCAAGGAGTTAAAAATGCAACGAACTAAAAAGGTAAGGTTCCCATCCTCTCTAAGCTCTCTAAGCCCCGAGAGCTTAGAACCCAGCAGTGTTTGTACTTCAGGATCGTTGGGCAAGTTGGCTGTGCTGGGGAAACAGAACTCTGTTCCTACTGACAATAGACACGATGTCAACCAAGAAATGTTGAACTGGGCAGAACCTCTGCGACTCGCTTAGCGCTTCCTAGCAGGTGTGATGAGAACAATCTACTTTCCGCTCCTGGGGCTTTGCACCTGCTCTGCTAGGGGCTCGGTGAGCCAGAGCGGCTTTCTTCCCAGTCCGTCCCAGCGGCGTGGCCAGTCTGAGGCAGCCAAAGGTCCATGGCTGCTGAACGTTCTCTGCTTCTCATTGCAACCTGCCGGCTTCAAGCCTTCCATTGTCAGGCTGCCAGTGACCAAAGAAAGCCAGAGGCGCCCACAGCCTGGTTTTCCAAAGGTTTTTTTTTTCTCCAACTTGAGTTAACCATTCCCTGGCCAAAGCCACCCTCGTGCCTGTTTCTGAGCTTGCGCACTACTGTTTCTTTCAACCGAGGTCGTGTGCTCCCAAATCTCAAGGTTAGGTTTCCCTCTCCCTCATCCTCTACTCCCACACCCAGGGCAAGGGAACTGGAAAAAAAAACCCCGATTACCTAGCATCTAGGACCAAGCCCCTATAGTCCTGGTGGATAAAGCTTGGGCCTGAAGGAGAGACCTAGGTTCAATCCCAGCCCCCCGCCCCACTTGCTAGCTAAGTGACTGTTGGGCAAGTTACCCTCTCTGTGCCTCAGTTCCTCACCTAGAAACCAGGAATAATAACAATACTTAATAGGGTCGATAAAGAGGATGGAATGGGAGGATAAACTGCCTGGTCTGTATCACAGGACCAATAAATGGTAGTTATTATCACATGATTACAATTTCTTATTCCCAGGGAAAACTTTCCCTTTGTTACCTCCTCCAGACATATTTTGTCCCCTGACAAAAGCCTCCCCACCAAAGGAGGGCACAGATTTAGACCTGTTCATTCATATCACATTTACTGAAGTCAACAAACTGACGAATACAAGTGCTATGATGCTGATTCATCAGGCACTTCCAGGCACTACAAAGCGGTGGGAGGTTGCCATGAAGAGGGGGGTGTACATCAAGACTGTTTTACTCTGTCCTTTTAGCATATTTACTTCTCTTGAAATGGTAACAGCTGTTGGAGCTGCGATACACAACTGGAGAGCTAAGGTAGGGGGTGGGAGATAGTGCACTTTCAGAGCTAGGATTGCAGGCAGTCTGAGACAGGGGACAAGTCGAGGTTTCCCTAGGTCAGCAGGCCGGGGAAAGGGCAGGCTGTTCTTACCTTCAGCAGGGGGTAGGGACGAGCACACAGACTTGGGGCTCACCCAGCAGCAGCTAAGGTTCAATTCTGTACTCACAAGGCAGTGAGATCTCAGAAGCCGGCCCTGAACTTCATTCATTTTTAAACAAGTATCGAGTGCCTGCTACATGAGGCTACGTGCTGTGGGGACATACAAATGTGTAAGACATATGTCCCAAAGGCAAAGAGCTCAAAGTCTAGAAGGAATAATGGACACAGAAGATTACGATACAAGGAAGCATGTGACATGGGCCTGAGAGCTAGAGCGAGAGGGAGCTTTGGGCGTTCAGAATGGGGAGACTTCTTCCTCTTGAGGAGGGGAGAGAAGGCTTCAGGAAGGGGCTCACACAGGGTGGGGATGTGCTGCAATGGTGGAGAGATGGCAGAAGGTGGGGCACGCGGAGAAATGCTGTGGAAAATAAACCAGCTGGACCAGAGCGCACATACAGGCTAAGAGCATCATTTAAAAGGGGTTGTTCACCCATAAAGCTTTTGGAACAAAATACGCCCTTGGGGGTGGGGTGGGAGTGACAGTGAAAACAGCATCTGCAGTTATCGGCAGAGCACCCTGTTAGTTAACCTGGACTCTCCTACCCCCGAATCCCCTCCGAGGCCATGGGGAACACCCCCATTTGTGGTTCTACAGAGGCAAAACACTTGCCTTTATCCATCACGATAGAATAGCTGTTTGAGGGGTAGGAAAAGCCAACTCCTTTATCAAACGAAAGCAACAGATGTGTGCTGTTGTAGGTCAGAAGAGACAGCCACCACGTGGCAGATGTCAGGTGAGATGGAGGTAGATGCCCCAGGCAGAGGGGACAGGAATGTGAAATACACTTATTCTTCAGGGGGATGGGGGAGGGGGGCTAAGATAATTTTGATTGAATTGGAGGCTGGAACAGAGCAGAGGTCAGAAAAAGGCATGTTCTGTTTAACCCTGGCAGGATTTAACAATTTTTATTTGCCAACATTGAAAAATTGGGATCTTACATAAAAATCTGGATTTCAGGCTCCCTTGAAAAGTGGGCCCACATTTCTAAATGGCATCTATCCTTTGGAGAAGAGGAACTTGCTGCAGCTTCCCCTGGCCCACTTTGTTCCACGCAATTCATACTTAGATGCTGGTCACATTTTGTGAGCACAGTGCAGTTAGCGCTCCAGAATGCTTCTGAAAGCCAGGATGGCTCAGACTGTATCGGAATCCTTATTGTCTAGGGGGTGAGTGTTATGTTACCTGGGTTTCCCTACTTTCTCTTTTTCCTGTTACTTCCAAGTTCCTGCTGGCATCTGATTTTGCGACTCCTGATATAGGGGGCCTCTGTGCAATGAGCGCGGCAAAGTTGGTAAGGGCAGCCTGCCAGGCCAAGGGGCTCAGCCTTTATTCTCTCAGAGCAATAAAGGACACAACGCAGGCAGATCTTAAGAAAATTCGTCTGGCAGAAGCCTGGGCTGGAGGGGACTGAAATGAATATTGGCCCTGGTGATACGTTACATCTCAGGTTACTCAGTGACTGAGTGCGTGAACTTGGGCAGGCTACAGAACCTCTCAGTGCCTTGATTTTCTCCTCTTTGAAATGGGCTTGATAAGCACAGTGCCCACCTGGCAGATGTACTGCCAGGATTAAATGAGATAATGAGCATAAAGCCCTCAGCACAGTGCCTGGTACATTAGTACCCAATGTTTATGATCAGTTTTAGAGTTAATCCTGAGACCAATTAGAGGATTACTGCAGTAGCCTAGGTATGAGCTGATAAGGTCCTAGATTAGGGCAGGGACAGTGACAAAAAGAAAGACCAACGTGGGACGTTAGGAATGAAGACCCAACTGGGTTCAAGGTTGACTGGGGGAGGGGGAAGGGAAAGAGTCAAAGACAACTTCTGGGTCTGCAGCCTGGGTAGCTGGGGGAATGACAGCACTGAAATGCAGAACCTTGGGAAGACAGTTTGATACATACTTAGAGGTGACCCTGGAGAGGCGACAGCCAAATGGCAGTGTACGGCAGACAGTGAGAAGTGTGGGGCCAGGGCTCGGGAAATGTGGCTCAGGGCTGAGGATGTGGACCTGAGTGGGAGGAGCCACGAGAGGGGCGGGGCGCCCTGGCGGGAGTGCGCAGTTCAGCATCTCAGGCAGGTTCAAGCATCTGTCTGAACAGCTGGGGCCCCCTCTTCACTCAGGGACCGTGCCTCTTCTGCTCAGTCAGCTGTGCCCCTTGGATACTACCTCTGTCCCTCATCTTACGTGCTTTCAGTTCAAATGCTGACCTGGCCTAATCCTGCTTGCCTTGTGAGCCCTAATGGGGTCGAAGTCCCCTGGGTAGAAAGCAACAGGCTAACACTTGGTTTTATGTTTAATGAAACGGAGACACCTAATACGGGCTGCAGGGAGGGGGGTCAGGGAGAGTTGTGGGAGACTGAGCTTGTGCCTGGTGCCTCCCTCCTGACCCTCTCAGAAGGCCCACCAGATTCCAAAGCTCCACCTTCTCAGCTGCTCCCCGGATTTTCCGGGCAGCTTATCTTCCTCTTTTTTTCCCACATGAACTGTCCAGAGAACCATTTGCTCAGGACTCCCATGGAGAGCCCACAGACTCGTCAAACTAATTAGTTCCAAGCTCAGGGCCAGGTGTGGGAGAGACAGAAGCGGAAAGGCCGGGTATGTACCCGGAAGAGCTTGAGCTGAAATGTGCTGAAGTGTGGCCAAGGGCATTTCAGGCAGGGTGGTCTTGGGGGCCATGAAAGCGCCCCAGGTATGGGGGCCCCTCACCCTATCTGTGCGCAGGGCTGACTCACCCCCTTCCCAGCAGAAACCATCCCATCAAAACATGCACATGCATAATTTATTTACCTCTCCAGTCTCTAGCATGCCAGCGAGGAGCCGGGGTGAGAAAAAGAAAAAGGAATAAAATGAGTGTAAGCACGGTGAAGGAAGGGCTCAGCTGGTTAAACAAGACTTATGATTACTGTCATTAGTGTTCAAGAGACTTCCAACCTGATGCGGCATTAAACGGACAGATTGTGTGTGTGTATGTGTGTGTCTGGATAAAGCATACATTAGGAGAATGAGACATCCAGACAAAGTGGCCAGTCGGTATGGGGGTTCAGGAAATTCCCTGTCCAGCTTGTTATCCAACAGACACCTGACATTGATTTGCTTCCTGATGGACAGTGTAAGGAGGAAAGCCGATGGAATGCAAATGTTACCATTAAGTGTGTTCAGATCAGAGCAGCCCGGCTGCCCTGCAAAGCTCTCTCCTCATAAATTCTGCGGGCAAACCCTGCCTGCTCCCACAGCGGGTGGCGGGGAGACTTATTAAAGCTCTCTCTTCTTGGAGAAGTTGGATTGAATGCTCTGCAGGCACAAACAACAGCCACAATACAATTTACGGTTAGCCTGTTGTTTCTAGGTTCCTTACTCTCCGAACTGAAGATGTATTTTGAGCGGGGATTAGGGGGTTGTTAACTAGTCCGTGATCACCAGCTGCAGGGCTCCCATACCCTCAGGTAGTGCTCAGATAAGCTCCGTTACTGCAGCGACATCTAATGGCCAGAGAAAGCAACGCACGTTTGCATTTTAAAGCAGTCTGTGGTTCTGTTTTGGGGAGTTGATTCTTTTTAAGTAGGCGGGACAAGGTATTAGTGTTTATTAACTCCTGTAAAATAACACTTTGATCGCAACCGTAAGATTTCGCTTCCCGTATCTTTGGATGACATTTATGTTGTCATTCATAACTGGATGCTGATCATATATTGTGAAAACCATGCAATTGCCTCTTTGGATTTTTTTGGTTTTTTTTTTACAACCATCATGACTTTGCACTTATTTGAAAGCTTCCTGTTGAAGCTCTGTGTATGCATTATGCATAAGGTTTCCATACAAGGGAAAATATGATCAAATTTACCCCCAAATACCCACTTCTAGTGTACAGCAGATTGTTGTGGTAGGTTTATATTCTAGAGTAGAAGGTAGTGGTGGCTAGATTACCCCATAAGAGGTCATTGTTCTAGCTCTCAGGTGGAAAAAGGAAAGCTAAAAGTTTACAGAGAAGACTGAAACCTCCACCCTCACATTTAGATGTCAGTGAATTTCATCTGAAACCCTTTGTGATATTGTGATGTATAATAAGAAATATATACTTGGTCTTCGTCCCCATTTCTGGCATAGAGCTCCTATAATCCTTGACATTACCTAAGTGATGAGAGCAATAAAGGTGCCTTGATATTCATAACAAACCCCTTTCAACCAAGTCTGAGTTTATGTTAATGCAGCGACTTTTGGAAAGCACCTAAGGATGGGGCCTGGTTGCCAGTAATCTAGTGAGTCAACTGGTTTCCTGAGTTCTGTGAGACACTCTAGCAAATTAATTGAATCCAAGGATGGGGCTGTGGGAACCTCTAATTTATACTTCAGAAGCACAGGTGACAACCTGGACTTGACATCGGCATTTGAAGTGGGGGGATAGTCTTGTGGGACTGAGCCCTTGACCCGTGAAATCTGATGCTGTCTCCGAGTAGAGAGTGTCCGAGTTGAGTGGAATTGTAGGACACTCAGCTGCCGTTGGAGACTTCCTTGGTGTAGGGAAAAAACCCACACACCGGAGTTGGTCCTAGACTCTACCCTTTCTCACTGACTGCTCCAACCCCCAGGCTCAAAGCCCTGGGTTTGAGCAGGCTTGCTATGGGAAGGAAGTGAGCTCACTAAACCTTGAACTCTGCATAAGGAACACTAAATTATAAGAGGTGCCAGAAAGTGCTGGCGAGACGCCTCTGGCTCTACTATTTCAAAAAGCAATCCTCAAAGCATGGAAGCCAGTGATATAAGCCGCCTTAGTTTCATCCATCTTCTGATGGCCAACCAGCGAGAGCCCATTCTCACTCCTGACAGGAAGATAAATTCCTAGGGCCAGGATGTTAAAAAAAATGAATAAAAAGCTTGTAGTGTATCATACCTCCTTCCCACTCAACCTCACCCTGGATTTTTTTTTTAAGAAGCTATCTTTTTTAGAAAGAGCGTAATTATCATATGAAGAAATCAACTTTTGTAAGAGTTAACCGTATGAAGTTGCCCTCTGGGTATGTCAAAAAGGTAGGATGTTGGCAATGTCATATGGTTCAATGTAAAGAAAGAAGACTGAAGCTATAGGGGAGATATACAGTATTCCTGAATAAAGACAGAATATTTTACATAAATTATTCCAAGTATATAGGTTGAACATAACTCCAGTCATAATCACAAGGTAGTTCTAAAGTTCATCAGGAAGAACAAGTGACTGAGAATAATCAAGGAAATGTTGAAGAGAAGAGTGGTGAGGGGGTAGATGCCCTGTCAGACACTACAAGGTATTACAAAGCTATAGGAATTGAAATAGTGTGGCACTGGCACGAGGACAGACTGACAAATCTACAGCTCAGAATACACAGCCCCAAGACAGACTCTAGAACATATACAAATATCTAGGATGTGGTAAAAGTCGCAGCACGGAGTAGTGCGGAAAAGAGATTATTCCAAAAATGGTGCTTAAACAATTGGTAAACTTTTTTTTTTTAAAGTCAGATGATTACCTCACATCATACCTCAGGTAAATTCTAAATAAAGTGATAAGTGTAAAAATTACAACAAAAATATTTAAAGGACTATATAAGTGAAGAGTCATATGATTGTGGGATGGGGTAGGCCTTTTCCACAGAAGAGCAAAGTCAGAAACCAAAAAATAGTAATATATATATATTTGCATAAAAATTTAAAAATATGTATAATAACAACATAAACAGTATTAGAAGCCAACTGTCAAACTGGGAAAAATGCATGCAGTGTATGACAAAGGGCTAATATCTTTAACGTATAAAGACTTCTTACCAATTAGTAAAAAAAGCTGAATAGCCTAGAAAAATAGGCAATGGACACAGAAAATTTACAAAGAAATACAAAGGACAAATTGATATATGAAAAACATGCAATTTGCTTATAATCAATGAAATTCAAATTAAAGTAATGTGTCAGCATTTTCCAGCTATTATTAGGTTCACAAGGATTTAGAAAGTGATAGTCATTACAGTTGATAGGAGTTGAGATGGACCACCCCACTCACTGCTGGTGCAGGCGTAAACTTACAGCCTTTCTGGGGTGCAAACTTCATTAAGAGCCTTAGAATTATTTTTATCTTGTGGCCTGTATTTCTAGGAATACAGCTAAAGGGTGTCATCACAAATGTGAAAAAATACAAGGGCTTTCACTGTGGTGTTATCGTACTGAAGCATTAGAAACAGCCTGAATATTAAAAAACAGAAATTGTTATTTATGGAACGATGGAGCCAGAGATTGAAGTTGTATTGCCACAAACCAAGGAATGCTTAGGGCTACCAGAAGCTGGAAGAGACAAGGAAGAATCCTCCCCCAGAGCCTTCAAAAGGGGCATGGCCCTGCCAACACCTTGATATTAAACTTCTAGCCTCCGGAACTTTGAGAGAATAAATTTGTTTTTTATTTTTTTAAGTTACGGCACGTCCATATGGTGGAATACATGTGATAATTAGAAAAGATGCTCTTAATACTTGATGGTCTGAGGCACTATCCATTATAAAATAAGTGAAAATAACAGATATTAATTTTTATATATAGTAGGAATCCAGTTTTGTGAAAAATAACTTTCCATATGCATATATTATATACTTATATTTATGCACACACACATATGCGTACACATATGAACATACACAGAAGTAAAACTATTAATCATCATAATGCATAGGTGTTGGGCTTATAGGTAATTATTATTTTCTTTTTTGTATTTTTCTGTATTTCCCAAATTTTCTATAATCTATGTGCATTCCTTTTTTTTTTTTTTTTTTTCCGGTACGCGGGCCTCTCACTGCTGTGGCCTCTCCCGTTGCGGAGCACAGGCTCTGGACGCGCAGGCTCAGCGGCCATGGCTCACGGGCCCAGCCGCTCCACGGCATGTGGGATCTTCCCGGACCGGGGCACGAACCCGCGTCCCCTGCATCGGCAGGCGGACTCTCAACCACTGCGCCACCAGGGAAGCCCTCCTTATTTTTTAATTGTGGTAAAACACACATCATAAAATTGACCATTTTAACCATTTTTAAGCGTATGTACATTACTCTTAAAACGAGGAATAATGACTTTTATAAATAGGCATGCACTAAGCAGGCTTTAAACTTGCATCTACGTTAAACTTACAATAACGTGACAATTTAAAAAATGTGTTTGGACAAAGGACAGGAAAGGAACGCAACCCAGACGGATGAAAAGTTTGATGGATTGGAGCAGCAGAATTGGGTGTAATTGTGATGTGTATTGTTCTGAGGCAGCTTTTCTTTATAGGTTGAGATAAGTACTTGCGGGCTTTTTAGTGCTGAGGTAAGTGAGGCCTGGCCTGGCCTGGCAAAGAAAACCAACCACGTGGGGAAGCCGGGGGTGGGGTGGGGGGGTGGGGGGGTGGGGTGGGGGGGTGGTGTGGGGTGGGGTGGGGTGGGGGGGCACTGAGATAGCAGAGGGACAAGTTAGAGACATGGGGAAAAACAAATTCAGTGGGGACTGATCATTTAAAATTGGATTCAACTCCCCCAAATTAATATCCAAGCAGCTCTTCAGGAATACATCGATTGTATAAATCAAGATTTGCCCGGAAGAGGCCAGGGAGGCAGGCAAGCCTGTGGATGTGGAGTCTGAAGGGAGGCTGGTGGAGAGTGAGCAGGGTTCAGGGCAGATGCGAAGCCTTGCTTGATTCTGAGTCCACCGACTCCCACCCCTTCCCTGTGTGGACCTGCCTGTAACCCCCAACCTTACTTGGACTACTCTGATTTTTCTTTGATCAAAATCGGCTGATTCTAGGCTAAGCCAATTCCTCTCTTTGAGACCTCAGATATCAGGCTTTTGTCTCTGTGGTCTGTAGAGAAACTGTGAGTTTTCCTAGGTAACAATTAGGAAAATGCAGGGCCAATCCCACTAAGACACCGGCCCATTTCAAATGCAGTTACTGCCTCAGCAGGGGAATCAGGGACTACTGGCCCCTTGCTATTGATAATTCCTGGCTTATTTTGGTTCTTTCCATCTGTTTCACTGAAGTATGGACAGGCTATGAAGGCAAGGGTGCCCTGTCCTCGCTGTGGAGGCCGCCTTGATGTAACGGGCAGTGGCAGCTATGAAGAGAGGAAAGAAAAGTGCTTTATACAAGACTAAAAAGCAGAGGATGGGAATGGGGAGGCGGCTTGGGCTCGAGTCCATTGCCCTGAGGTTAGCAGCAGAAATGCCACGGAGTGAGGGTTTGCAGAGTGTTTGTATGAGCAGTCATGAGCTCCTTGGATACCTGGCATCGCTCAGGCTCCATGTTCTTTGCTGTTGTTACCCACCCACAAACACTGCAAGCCATCCCTCCCGCACACCCACAAAGCCCCCCAAACATAACTCTTCACCTGCATCTTTCTCTTCACTGTGTCGAAGGGAAAGGAGAGTGTCTGGGTCACCGCGGCAGCCAGGCAGACATTGGCGAAGTTCTGGAGGAGAGAGAACCGATCTCGGGGTCCATTCCAGATTTTCTCCAGGTTCATGTAAACTAGAAGGGAGCCGGCAGAGAAAGGGAGAGCACCTGAAAAACAAGGCCAGGGAGAGGCTGTGATGTCTCAGGAAACACTGGCTTGAGAACATAAATGCCTGTGGGGAATCCAGGGAAAGTAAACAGGACCGGCTCTGGGCTTGTTAAACAAGTCACTCCAACCGAAGCAGCAAGCACTCTCTTGGGTGATGATAACGTGCTATATTTTGATACGGGTTGTGTCATTGATCAAAATGCATGCATCAAAAGATTCCCTAAATATTTGTGTACTCTATGTCGATTTTACTTTTAAAAGAGCCATAAACAAATATTGAACTCTAGTTAATGATATGCATGTTGAAGGGTTGAGGGGTGAAGTGTATTGATGTTTGCAACTTACATGGAAATCATCAAAAAATATATGACTGATGAATGGTTAGAGGGACAGATAAAGCAAAACATTAATTGAAGGAGCGGGTACATGGTGGGTACATGGGTGTTTCCCATGTTTAATTTTTAATTAAAATTTAATTAAAATTTTAATTTTTATTAAAAATTTAATAAAAATTAAACATGGGAATGTTTAATTTTTTTAAATTAATTTAAATTTAAATTAATTTTTTAAAATTAATTAATTAATTAATTATTGGCTGTGTTGGGTCTTTGTTGCTACTCGCGGGCTTTTCCCTAATTGCGGCGAACGGGGGCTACTCTTCGTTGCGGTGCATGGGCTTCTCATTGCGGTGGCTTCCCTTGTTGCGGAGCACGGGCTCTAGGCACGCAGGCTTCAGTAGTTGTGGCTCGCGGGCTCTAGAGTGCAGGCTCAGTAGCTGTGGCGCACGGGCTTAGTTGCTCCGTGGCATGTGGGATCTACCCGGACCAGGGCTCGAATCCGTGTCCCCTGCATTGGCAGGCGGATTCTCAACCACTCCGCCACCAGGGAAGCCCCTCCAATTCTTTTTTTAAAAATTTATTTTATTGGAGTATAGTTGATTTACAATGTTGTGTGAGTTTCTGCTGTACAGCAAAGTGATTCAGTGATACATATATGTTCTTTTTCATATTCATTTCCATTATGGTTTTTTACAGGATATTGAATATAGTTCCCTGTGCTATAAAATAGGACCTTGTTGTTTATCCAGGCTGTTTCCAACTCTCTTAACTTTTCTGGGTGTTTGAATTTAAAAAAATAGAGTGTTGGGGAAAAAATTCACTCCCATGAAAAAAAAAGTTAGTGGGCGGTACTTAATCAAGTTTTGGAGACTAGGGGGGACCTGATCTCTAGCTGAGAAGGAGACATTCTGTGAAACCTGAAGAGTGAGGCAGTATGAGATGTGGCCATATCAGGGCTCAGTGTGTACCCTGCACTGTATGGCAGCCTCACCTTTCTAGGAAAAGATGGTGAGCAAGTAGTGCAGTAGTTGGCACCTTGAAACTTACAGAAACTTTGGGAGCAATCTGAAGTTTACGCAGGGACTAAATTTCTCCCTCAAAATGAGATTTAAAAGAGGGGCTAACACTAGTGGGGTTGCTCATCTTTAGAAAAATGTAATATTTATTTAATAAACACATTAAAAATGACGCACCAACCCTACATTTTCCTTCATTCAGAAAACATCTGTGGAGCTTATGCTATGTGATGGGCCCTATGCCAGGTGCCAGGAATATACAGAGGTATAAGTAGGCTAATTCCTGGAGATGCTCACCATCTAGTGGGAGAGACAGACAGATGACATATGCCATAGTAAGGGGGCTATACAAAGTGCTTTAGGTACACAAGGATCAGAGGGATTAATTTTGCCTGGGGGAATCAAGAAGGACTTCACAGAAGAGAGAACTTTTCAACTGGGTGTTGAGGAATGAGTAGGAGTTCATCAGACATTGGGAGAGCAGGCAGAGGGAACAGCATGTACAAAGAGAGTGGTGTTTCCAAGAAATGCAAGTATTTCTAGATGGCCAAAGCAGGAGTGCAGGTAGAACGTGACAGGAGATGAGGTAGGAGGGGCTGGCAGGGCCAGGTCTGAAGGATCTAGTATGCCACAAGGAATCTGGGCTTTTCCCTGTAGCTCACAGGAGTCAGTGAAGGCTTTTAAGGAGGGCAGTGGAAAGAGGTTGGTGAAATGATCAACTTGCACTTAGAAAGATCATCACACCCTGGCAGCAGGGCACAGGGCGGACTAGGGCAGCAGAGACCCAAGACTGGGACTAGGTAGGAGCCTGTCATAAGTGTCTGCAGGAAAGATGATGATGAGAGTGTGACCTATGGCAGAGAAGATGGGGATGGAGAAGGGGGCAGACTTGAGAGTTAAAAGAGGTGAAATTGACAACACTTGTGGCTGAAGTGGGAGTGGAGTGAGAGGAGGAGTTGAAGTTGAAGTGCTTCTAGGTTTCTTCTGGCTTGGGCCACTGGATGAAAGAAGGGCGGTCTCGTTCATTAGGGAACACAGGAGGGGGGCAGGTGTGCAACTAACGCGGCCATCAGGTTTACTCCTGACTTCAGTAAGCCAAGGGAGCATCAGGTGAGGGTGTCCAATAGCAGGCATTTGTACTGCCATTGGGAAGTGGTAGTAGTCAGTGGTTAAGAGAGAGGGCTCTGGGGTTATATTGCTAGATTCTTCCACTTTCTATCTGTGACCTTGGGCAAGTCACTTAGCTTCCCCAAGCATCTATTTCATCTGTAAAATGAGGCTTAAATGAGGAACTGTACGCAAACCATTTAGCACAGTGCCTGGCACATAGTAAACTGCAATAGATGTTAGTCGTTGTTATTATAGAGATGAGATTGGGAGTCATTAGAGTATAATGATGCTTGTTCAAGCCACTAGTTTAGATGAGGCCACCCAGGGAGGGTATGGAGGGTGAGAAGAAAGCTAAGGCAGGAGCTGGGGGATAGTGACACACAGGGGGCTGGCATCGTCAGATGAGCCAGATAAGAAAGAGCTGCAGAGAGGTGGGAAAGACATCTAGGAGACAGTGGGGTCCTAGAAGCCAAGTTTCCAGAATAGAGTGATCGATCTCATCAAATGCTGCAACAAAGGTCAGATAAAAGGCAAAAGTCTACTGGACTGGCAATTGGGGGTCCTGGTGACCTGTAGCCCTGGCAAAGGTTCCAAAGAACACAGAAGCTACAGTTGCTACGCTGGTTGTGTTCATACGTGTACCGATGCACGCAGAGACTCTTTGCTGCAGTCAGATGAGGAGTGTGTGGGACTGTCTTCTTATCAATCTGTGCTGAGCCACATGCACTCTGTCCTACTCCCTCCCTGGGATATAACAGACCAGAGTTAGGAGTGGGGTATATGGCTATGGAATAGAATGAAGCTAATGGACTCTGTGTGGATTGAAGCCATATGACCTTGAACTCGGTTAAATGGATGTAACTGGTTACAAACAAAGGTATACAATACACTCATATATATATATATATATCCCTTGAACTCAGTAAAATGGATTTAACTGGTTACCAACAAAGGTATACAAGTCATTTGCATGTATCAAAGAACACAGTCTTTTCTTGGACAAGGTGAAAAGTTCCATCTTACCTAAAATAGTAAGGGAAACCCCTCGATAAAGGGCCAGGAACCCTTCCTGTTGATAAATAGTAGAAAAAGCATGGAGGATCCCCCTGTAAGATGGTTCCAGCATGTTCTGCACAATTAACCGGGTTTTGATGAGGTCTGTAGGATATGTCACGATGGTGGAAACCATGCCCGCAAGACTCCCAGCCATGATGGACCTCCACTGGGAGATGTGGCCCAGGTCATCCGTGAACAGCACAACAAACCTGGGAGAAAATAGGGAGAAAAGCCCAAGGGAATCAGCCACGGATTGTGCTAGAGTGCTCGATGCTACTTACTGCACCATTTCCCTGCGTTTGGAAACGCTTTACAAAATGAAAATTACTAATGTATTAGGATTAATGAATAACACATTCAATTCTACATGTTCAATTATGCTCATAGTAATGAATATAATTCTAGTTATATAAAATTAGCTGTTATAGTTTATATAACATCTATAAGGAAGAGATACCTAACCCTCTTATTTCTATCTACCCTAAGTCCTCACTTCATTTCAAGCACTTCCCCCTTTTATCTGCATAACTGTCAACCCTGGCTTGCCTGTGGGGTGTAAATGAACAGAAATACTTGGTAAATACGGAACTGGAATGTGCTCCTTTGATTCTGTTGCAACGTAAATGAAATTGCTTGAAACGATGACTTTGAGCATCCCTAGTCATTGAGTTTTAAAAAATATATTGGTTTAATAGTTATAAGAGAAGATGTACCACCCCACCAACTGTCAGGGAAATAACAAATAAGAACAATAACACAATACCACTTCTCAACCAGCAGACTGGCAAAGATGAAAAAGTCTGATAATATCAAGTGATGGTGAGAAAGTGTGGAAACAGGAATGCTCACCCACTGCTGTGAGAAGTGTAAATTGGCAGGTCACTTTGTAGTATCTAGTAAAATTGGAAAAATGCCTACTTTCACCCCAGCAATTCCATTTCTAGGTGCATATCCTAGAGAAACTCTTGCACGGGTACATATGAAGACACATACAGCATTGTTTGTAAGTGAAATCGAACCATCTAAATGTCTATCTGTAGGGGAATGGATAAACTGTAGAACAGCGATACAATGATACTTTAGTTTAAATGAATGTGCTTAGAACTATGTATTTACACGGATAAATAGTAAAAGCATAAAGCTGAGTGAAAATAGCAAGTTGTAGAGTGACCTATGGTGTATGATAACCATTTGCAGCCATCTCTGTATATCCACAGGTTTCAGGACCCCCTACGGATACCAAAATCTGCAGGTGCTCAAGTCGCTCATATAAAATGGTATACTATTTGTCCTCTCGTATGCTTTAAATCATCTCTAGATTACTTATAATTCCTAGTACAATGTAAATGCTATGTAAATAGTTGCTGGAGTGTGGCAAATTCAAGTTTTGCTGTTTGGAACTTTCTGGAATTTTTCCCCCCAAGTATTTCCAATCTGTGGTTGGTTGAATCCATGGATGCAGAACCCGAAGATACAGAGGGCTGACTACACTTAAATTAAGAACCACATCCACAAAACCATATATTACACCAATCATGGATAGATATAGATACATATACAAAAGTATAAAATAGACCCCCAGGAAGGTGGAGAGTGGATGGGACTGGGAATCAGAATGAAGGGGATTTCAGCTTTATCTGTAATATTTTACTTCTTGTGTAAAAAAAAGATACTTGAAGTATCTTTTAAACTAATTATCTTTCATGCTGTCAATTCTGCATGGTGGGTATATGAATGTTTGCTAGACTATTCTTTGTGTTTCTCTGCAGTTTCACAATTTAGTAAAGAAATGGCTTTGGGTGGACTTTTCTAAATGCAGAATAGAAAGCCACTCTGTTACAATCCCTCTTTCTGGAAGCAGTGCATCCCCAGGCATGAGGGCCTACCTCGGCAGAAATTGTTCTAAGGGGCCTTTTACATGGTGCACGTTCCCTGGCCAGGAAGCAAAGGAATTTTACTCATTCTTGCTGATGAGGACAAAATTAAAAAAAGGGCTTGGAAACCAGGAAAAATAATATTTTCTGTCGGAGGGTGGGGAGGGGGAGAGGGAGAGGGATAGCAAGTATCTGAATAAAAAGAAAGTGAACAGAGCTAGGCTAAAATAAAAGCATTGTATCTTTTTAAAAATGAGAGCATCCCCAGTTCTTTGGCTTTCCAAGCTCCAGTGAAGCTGTGTATTTCCTGCTTTTTCACTTTGGCAGCAGGCCAGAGTTTATCTCTGATAAACAAGATGAGCCAGAGTTCAGGTGAAACCACTGAAGGGGTTCTAGGACCGCTCCTTTGCTCCCAAGTAAACACTGGTCGATTAAAAACATCTCCTTCAAGCTGTAGGAAAGTCTGGACTTCATTCTGTCACCCTACCTTAACTGTACCAGCTGAAACAGTCATTTGAGTGAACCAGCAACCTTTTAAAGATGCAGGTAACTAAGCTGGCATTCACCAGTGGGCCTTCCGTCTGCCTCGGTTTCGCTGCCTGCACACTCCCTCGATCCTCCCTCCTCCCTCCCCTGGCCAATAAGTGGCAGCGGGAACCTTAGCCAGGGGAGGGGAGACAGGAAGTGGAAATGCTTGGCTGGAGGGGTGGTCTGCAGCAAGCGGGAACCATCTAGAAGAAGCAGGAGTTTGAATGCCAAAAGAAACACCATTCATTCTCATTGCCTCCTCCTTATTCCCCATCCCGCTCGCCACTCCCAGGGCGTTAATGCATCCATTCCCCAGTCACCGAACATCCACACTGCCAGACACTGCGCTAGCATTCAGCATAGATCTTAAGAGAGTTCAACAGCCCTGCCAAAGAGATGACTGATGGGGCAACAAGAGAGGCATTCGGCCCTTGGTTCTCTGAATGACTTGATGAACGAGGACGAGGAGTTCTGTCTTCTATGAGTTTGTTTTATAATGTAGGGTCTTGCTATCAAATATACAAAATTAAAAAGAACCAAAGCAAGTCCTTCCTCTCAGACTTTTACTATACGGAGACAAAGACTACAGATCGTTCCTCTTACAATCAGAGTCCAGGCAGGGCACCCCTGATAGGCCATCGATTACATCATCCTGGTCCCCACATCTTAAGTGCTTGTCTGACTGGGTGGGGCAGCAGTGTTCCCCTTTCTGCTCTTCCTCCCACTCCTACACACTGCACAGCAGCTTGTTCCAGCGAAACTGGATAAGCTGGTGAGCAGCAGTAACCCCTTCCTTTCAGGCACATGGCTATTACACACACCCTGGATGTATGTAGGTAGAACTGCCAACACTTCAACCTAACACAAGTTAGCAGGCAAACACAAGCTCATGAATCGATTACACAATAAGGAAATGGTGTTGGTTATGAGCAATTTCAGAGTTTCAGGGACCCAAACCAATGTTTATACAGCTACACAAACAGCTGTGGCATAAAGTTGGGTGAGGGTCTACTATATGATATATTTGAAAGCCATCCATTGTGTTAGGTTTTATTTGTTTAGCACAAGGACCTAGCTCCTAATAGACTCTACTGAGTGGATTCTTTTAACTGTAAATCCAAGTAAGGAGACACTTCAGCTCACAATGTTGGGCCGAGCCCTGCATTAAGGAGCTAGAAGACCTGGTTTCAAGCTCCAGCTCTGCCATTAATTGTGTTTGTGGACAAGTCACTGAACCACTCCATTTTCTGAACATTCTGGAGGTTTATGCTTAGTTCAAACCCATAATCATAGGCTGTACCATTACCCCCAACCAACCGTTTTGCAAATTCCTGGTCAGGAGGGTAGAGATTAATCAGTATAATGATGGCCCCAAGGTCTTGTCTTTATGTAGGAAGGCTGGCACCATGATTAATCAACCACTTTGCTGTCTATCACTGAAATATTTCTTTTGAATTTCCAGAAAGAAACTAATCTTGCAGGAAAAAATTATTAGCAAACCTAGCCTGGGTAACTATCTGTTCTTCCTCTCCCACACATCTCCTCTTCTCCACTCCCACTGTCATCAGCCTATTTCAGGTGCCCTCAGCCGCCACATGGACTAGTGCGACGGGTGGTCCTGCCACCCCCCACCCTTCCTCCTCTTTAGCCGTCCTCCACTGCTACCAGGTGACAATTCCTGTTGAATTGCTTTAATCACAGCACTCCCCCATCAAAAATCCCCCACAGCTACCCTTGCATTCCAAGTAAAGTCCAAACTCCTTAATCTGGCCCTCCAAGATCTCATTCCAACCTGCTTTTCTGGCTGTATTTCCCATTACAGCCAGAGACACACCTTATGCTCCAGTCACGCTGCATGCCTTCCCACCTCTGTGCCTTTGCTTGTGGCATTTTCTGCAGTATCTTTCTCCCCATCTTTGATGGAAAACTCCTACTCATTCTCCCAACACCAAACTCCGATGGTTTTTCTCCACTGTGACATCTTCACATCTTCTCCTCCTCCTCCATCATCAGAGGTGTGAATTGCTATAGCACTTTAACCTTAGCAATCACATGCTATGGACACACTAGTCTTACTCTTTTGCTCTGTAAGCTCTGGGGCACAGGGACCATGCCCCTTTCATCTTGCGTTGTCCCCAGCATCATGCACACCGTGATCACTTAATGAAGGCAGAGAGAAAGGCAGCAGGAAGTAACAGGGCATGGGCATTGGAGTCAGAAGGCCAGGTGGTGGAGCTCAGCTCTGTCACTGATGAGTGGTGTGGCCAATCTGAGCCCAACTGTGCATCTGGAAAGTGGGCATAATACTTCGTGCCCTGTGGACCTTACAGGGCAGGAGGCAGGTGTCGTAAAAATCCAACGATTTACACACACACACACACACACACACACACACACACACACACAGGAAATGGTAACTAGGTAGAGGTGATGGATACGTTAATTAGCTTGATTGTGGTGATCATTTCACAATGTATACATATATCAAAACATCAAGTTGTACACCTTAAACATACAATTTTTATGTCGATGATATCTCAGTAAAGCTGTTAAAAATCCAATGAGATGAAGTCAGCCCTCCGTATCTGTGGGTTCCACAACTGTGGATTGAAAATATTCAGAAAAAAAATTCCAGAAAGTTCCAAAAAGCAAAATTTGAATTTGCTGCACATCGGCAACTATTTGCATAGCATTTACATTGTATTTACAGCGATTTATATAGTACTTACATTGTATTAGGTATTATAAGCAATCTAGAGATGATTTAAAGTGTACAGGACGACTGTATAGGTTACATGCAAATACTACTCCATTTCCTGTAAGAGACTTGAGCATCTGGGGATTTTGGTTGGGGGGCCGTGTCCTGGAACCAATGCCCTTCCGGATACGGAGGGATGACTGTATATATTCTAGATGGTTAGCAGCAAAGCCACAGTACTTAAACCAGCCTTTGAAGTTCTGCTTCCCTCCCCTTGGTACACATTCCAAAGGAGGAGTTCCATACTTTGTGGAGAGCAGAGTGAAGTGGGGAGAAACTGAGTCATTAAAATTCAGAGGAGAACTGTTTACAGACTGCAAGCCAGATGTTGCTGAGGGAAAGGGGGCTGGGGAAGAAAGAGAGCCTTGACAGAAATGCCCCACGATCTCACTACCCTCCCTTCCTAGAGAAAGAGAAGGCAACTCTATTCCCAGGCACAGGTGAAATGTGCACTGGCCTCGAGGACTCAGTGATAAGGAAGATTCCATCGGGCTTGTTTGTCAGCTGTCAGGTGAGACTGCCAGCTCTGGCCTCCCAGAGCCAAAGGCAAAATGCTTTGACTGTTAGACTCCAAGGCCGACCTATGTGGTCAAGACTGTGGGCTGTGTTTCTCTAATTCTGAGCCAAGGCCAGTCTTCCGAGTTGGCAGTGTGCCCAGCGAACGAGGAACACGGGGAACATCCCCCCAGCTGCAGAACTACCTGAAATTGCATCATTATCGCTTCATTCTTTTAGACTTTGTTTCCAGTTAAAATGCAGGTATCTCTGAGCTCTTGAGGAAGCTTTAAGAGTCATCTGGCATTACCTCTTTAGATGTTTTCCTAAAATGCAGCTGTTTTGGGGGGGAGGTGTTCAAAGCCCAAAGAAGGAGTCCAGGGAGCAGCGAGGTTGCAGCTGCATGCAGTTTGGGGAGGGGAAGCTGCAGCCTCTGTAGGACCCTAAAGTCCAGTTTCTTGGGGGGTGGGGAGCGCCGAACTCCGTGGCCTTTTTGTCGCAGTGGATTGGGCCCTGTGCCCCTACCAAGCACGTTCTTCTGGGGGCTCTGACACACTTCCATACACGCATCTTCAAAAGGGTCTCTCTCCCAAGCCAGCCAAAGCAAAATTTCCAAGTTGGCGGATGGTGGGAAGGATTAGGGGCCATCTCTCCGGAGATCTCTTCACTCCTTCCCTCCAAATCTCCTTTGGCCCCCTTCCACCTCCTCGCCCGACCAACCCGGTCAGCCTCTCCGGGCCAGAGCTGCGTCCCCACAAAACTGCACCCGGCGGGGCAGGAATCCCAAGAAAAGGTGAAAAGGAAAAGGTGGGGGCTGCGCTTTGGAGGCCGGAGAGGTTGCCTTCTGGCCCGAGGGGCTCCCACGCGCTCCGGAAGGGGGCTGTGGCGCGCCGCTGGCCGGATCCCGGGCACCCGGGCGGCGTCGGGCCGCCGGACCCCCGGCGGCGGCCTCCCGGGCCCCGGGCCCCGCCCACGCCGCCCGTGCCCGGCTCTTACTTGCGGTAGGCGGCCAGTTGAACGGCGCTGCAGGGGAAGAGGCGCAGGCAGGCCACCGCGTTCCCCTTCCACAGGGCGCGGGGCCCCTCGGCCCGCCAGACGCGAAGCCCCGCGCCCCACGGCCCCCGGGCGCGGCCGCGCACGACGCCGACCTGGGCCAGCACGGTGGCGAGCTCCAGCGGCGCGGTGAGGCTGAGGCTGAGCGTCCCCGCCAACCCCGCGCACAGCAGCCGCTGGCTGCCCGTCAGCCGGCCGTCCCGCCGCCAAGTCGCCATCGCGCGTCCCCGACCCGAGCCCCGGGCGGCCAGCAGATCGCGTGGCTCGGGCCTGGGGCTCCCGGGCTCCGGTGCGGGGGGCGGGCCAGGCTCCGCCCGGCGTAGGGCGGACCCGCGGCCCGGAAGGGAAGCCGGTCCGCGCCCCGGCCGAGCCGGCCTGGGGCCGGGGCGGGGTTGAGGATGCCAGCTCGGGGCTGAGGCCGCGCCGGTTTAATGTCTGCTCTTTGGCCGGTAGGTTTCTGTTTGCAGTTGAGAAGGAGTCACCGCGTTCTCTCAAGGCCTAGCCCGCTCCACTTCTTGCGTCCTGAATATTCAGTGCCCCCTCCACCGCCTTTTTTCCTTTCCACGTTCCACCTCGCCCCCTTCCTCCCCTCGCCTCTGTTCTCATCCCTCCAACCTTTTTTTCTGCCCCAGGAAAAAGCCTTACGGATTTCCCAGTGCAGAAGGGAAAAAACCTTCTTTAACATACACACGATATCAGACACTTGAATTAGGCTTTTCATACATTTACTCCTTTAATCCTCAAAACAGCCCTTAGTAGGTGTGTCCTCATTTATTGCTCTCAGTTGGAGAGGCTGTAGGTGTGGTGGTTAGGGCCTGGACTCCAACATGCGTTAGAATCTTGGCTCTGCAGTTTACCAGCTGTGTGACCTTGGGGAAGTCACTCAACCTCTCTGTGCCACAGTTGCTTCATCTATAATTTCTTCCTCTAGGGGTTGTTTTAAGTATTAAATGAAAAATGATGGAGGTAACACTACAGATGTGCTAGCCATGATTAGATGTTATTTTACAGAAGAGGAGACCAAGACAGAGAGATTGACTTGCTCTAGGCACAGCTGCTAGACGCCATCAGGATTCAAATCTAGGTCGATTTTATGCCAACATCCACTACCAGCTACACTAACACGTCCACGGCGACTGTAGAGTGTCTCTCAACCATTTTCAGTGGTTCTGCGAGCTAAGGGGACAACAGAGGCAAAGAAGGGTTAGGAGTGACTTGGCCAGAGTCTAAGAAGGATTTTGATAAGTTAAAAAATTCCAAACTTCTCCCAGTTTTCTCTTCTTAAAAAGCCATATCAGTAATAATAGTGAAAAGGCAGTCTAGCAGTCCATTAGTAGAAGACATCCCAGGTACACAGTTGCTTTTAGGCTTGTGTAGTTACTTTCTACATTTACTAACACACATGATGATAAAGGATCCTTTTCTAAACGGCATTGCAGGGTCTAGATCAAGAGGACTTGTTCTACCTATTTATGAAACAAACAGGCAGAGAATATACTTGTGGTTGCCAAGGGGTATGGGGAGTGGGGGAGGGATGGGTTTGGGAGACTGGGATTGGCAGATGCAAACTATCATATATAGAATGGATAAACAACAAGGTCCTACTGTATAGCACAGGGAACTATATTCAGTATCCTGTGATAAACCATAATGGAAAAGAATATGAAAAAGAATGTATATATGTATATAACTGAATCACTTTGCTGTATAGCAGAAATTAACACAACATTGTAAACCAACTATACTTCAATAAAATAAAAAAGAAATGGAAAAAGAGGACTTGTTCTAGTTACAGAAACCTTGCTCTGCTCTCAACCACTGGGGATGCTTATTTTTCTTGTTTTGTGAATTCGCCTGTCTTGCTGTAAGCTAATTTCATGGCTGTGGGAGGTTGGAGAAAGTAGGTTGATGACTCTAAAGACCACTGCACCACCAGGGAAGCCCGACACTGGACTTTAAGAGGGTTCGAATTAGAATGTGGGGACTACAGTAAGGGAACCTTCAGTTACCAGTTCTGTCCTAAAGCACTCTGTTGGACAACAGGACTAGATCCTAAAGGTCCTTCAGGGAGCTCTGCCCTGGGAATGGAACAGTTGATGCAATAACCGCATTGTATGGAGATTGGCTCAACTGGGTTGTATTGGTTTTGTTTGGTTTGAAGGCAACTTGTGTAAGCCTTCAATTGCATCCACCTTGGGAACCAGGTATACCCTTTTCTTTAGCACTGCTGTTCTTTTTGTCTTCAGCAGGAATAAGATGCTCAAGTGAGCCAGAGGTAGGAAGAACCAGTTAGTCTTCACAGCTGTGGGCCAGGAGAGATCGTGAGTTGATGGTGTATTTTACCCTCGAAAGTAATTTTTCACAACAGGAACCTTGCACAGTAAAATGAGTAACAGCAAAGTATTTATTTGCTGCCTTCTGTCTTTTCATGATAATGTGCTAACGTAACGAGGTTTGTTCATATTTTACTCAGCCAGAGTCTCATTCATTTGCTAAGCATTAGGAATATTATGTAGATTGATCTTAAACATAAATCAGTCCTTGAGGGTGTCCTATATTTGGATTGTGATTTGTAGACTCAAGCTAATCTCATTGCCTCTTTTTCATACTTGTTGAAAAGTCTGTGAAGGACATAGTAAGTTAAGATCTCCAACTTTGGAAAAGGCGCACAATGTGAAACTGGACTGCTGTGTTAAAGATAAATTTATGATAACTAAAAAAAAGAAAACAGAAAAACAGGAAAGAGGCAGTAAGTAATCTTAGAAGTAGTATTGTAATATGAGGAAAAAGGGTGGCTGGCTGATTCAGACCAGTAGGCAGCCTCCTGTCGTCCTCATCAGGCCTTGGGAGATGCTCACAGTTTTTGATTCTCCAACTCTCACTTTTTGTTTCTCTTCTCACTGAGTTAAATCTTCTGTTAGTACATTACCTTAGTTTAACTTGCTGATGTTTCTAAGATTATAGTTTATCTTGCTATATTTATGCCAATGTTGGTTGATTCCTGCTCTCTTAATTTGTATTTTATTCTTTAACCTTATGGAATTTTGTAAATTGCAAAAGTAGAATATACCTGTCATACCAAGAAAAACAGTATAGAAGTGTATTAAAGAAAATTAAGTCCCCCTGCGCATCCTCTGAGGTAACGTTAGAGCAACCAACCTTAGAGCTTGGGGTGTGTGTGTGTGTGTGTGTGTGTGTGTGTGCGCGCGTGCGCGCGCGCCTACATCTTTCCTGCAGTCAAATGCTCTTCCACTGAACTATACCCCCTCTGCTGTGTGCATCTTTCCTCGTCTTTTTTCTTAATGCTCAGACAAATATTCATTTGTATGGATTTTCCCCCTCTCTCCCTCCCTTCCTCTCTTCTAAAGAAAAAAGATAATTCCATTGGAAGGATATAAAAAAACCCCTGATAATCAGATTATCTCTAGGGAAGAAAACTGGGAGAGGTAGGAACAGAGGTGGAAGGGAGATTGACTTTTGACTGTGTGCCCTTTTGTACTGTTTGCTTTTTCCCCTCTTTTCTTTTTACCACGGGTATGTATTATCCATTAAAAAAAAACTCTCCGCCATCATCAATTTTGCCTGAAACATCCCCATTAGCTGCAGTGTTTCTGGTGATACTTGCCTTGCCATGAGGGAGGTGTTGGTTTTGAAATGTTGAACAACTCTTGGTGCAGTTCTGAATGAAACAAAATACAATCTGCTTTCTATTTACATGGTAATTGCATTCTTGGGAAATTCTGTGTACATAAACACTGTGAGAAAAATGTTTTGTATTTTAGAGTTAAGCAGAGTTAAGTTTTCAACTCTGATAATTAGAAACAGCTTTTCCACCTACATGGATGCCTGGTGGGATCTTTGAAAGCCATGAAGGATGCAGGACAGTCTGGTGCATTGCAGATATGCAACATCCTTGCCCTGCCCATTAAATGCCAGTAGGGTACCCCAATCACTCTGGCTCCCCTCTCCCCAGTGTCCAAAATGCCCTCTAGGGGACAGTGCCATTCCTTTTGAGAACCACTGTTCTAGCTGCTCTCTCTGGAAATTTCTTTCCTCAGATATTTGCAGAGCTGGTTCCTTGTTATCTCCTGTTAGAGGGCTCGCCTGACCACCCAGTCTACACAGCCCCCGTTCGCTCTGCCACATCGCCCCATTTCAATTCTCTGTATAGCATTTATCCCTAACTGCTCTTTTTCTTTTCTTGGTTTATTGTCTGTTTCCAGCTACCAGAACGTAAGCTCCATGAGGGAAGGGATGTTGTCTCTTGTTCACAGCTGTGTCCCCTGTGCCTGGAACACTGGCTGGCACATAGTTAGTGCTCAGTAAACATTAGTTAGATGAATGAAGGATGGAAGGAAGGAAGGAAGAAAGAAAGGAAAGAAGGAAGGAAATCTTCAGTTCTACAAGTTGGAAAAGATTAGCAGAACATAATGTCTTCACGAAATTATTTATTTAGGTCATATATGATAAATAGCAAAAGATTAACTGATTCACAAGATTGGTAGATTTATCAATTCCCAGTGAATAATATAAGCTTTGTCAGAAATTGGATGCTTGCCATTTTAAATTTCCAGCCACATCTGTAATTCTAAAGTGAACTGTGATATTTGACAGAGACTCCTTGTCCCCAGTCATCATTTTCACCATGTCTTGAGCAGCAGTTTTGGCAAGTGTGTCAACAATGACTTCAGCAGCCCTGACCTTTACAGTTAAATATAACACTATAAAGTGTGGCTTCCATAGCTTTTGCATTTCTCTCCCTTGGCACACTGTATTTAACTTTAAGCAATGCTTGAACCTCCTTCCATTCTGCTTCAAAATTTTTGCTGATGTTGAGGCAGGAAGGGTTCATATCAAAATGTGTGAGCCTTTTCCTTCTCTCGTTCTCTCACTCATTTATTCATTCCACAAATGTTTATTGAATACTTACTCTGTATCAGGAACTATGTTGGGGATACATATTTCACATAATGGAATTTAATTTGCTCCCATTACCAGGCTATGGTAATTCAAATTACAATGGCTTTTTATGGTAGTCACCTAATAGTTTTAGTTTCTTTGCAGCTGGTATTTTTAAAGCACTAAGAGATGGTCCAGGTGATGAAATGATACACCTTTAATATCTATCTGAAGACCTAGGGCTAAACTCATCACATTTTTTTTTATTTTGGCCACGTGGCATGTGGGGTCTTAGTTCCCTGACCAGGGATCGAACCCGTGCCCCCTGCAGTGGAAGCGTGGAGCCCTAACCACAGGACTTCCAGGGAATTCCCTAAACTCATCACATTTTAATCACCAGCTCCACCTCTACACTTTTTGCCATTTATGTACAGTAAAATTACCTTGTTTCGGTGTAGAGTTAGTTATATGAGTTTTAACGCATGTATAGATCTGTGTGACCACCCTCACAATCAGGATACAGAACTGCTCCATCAGCCCCCAGAATGCTCCTGTGTTGCCTGTCTGTAGTCAAGGCCTCCCCCACCCCCAGCTCTGGCAGCCATTGATCTGTTCTCTGTTCTCATAGTTTTGCCCTTCGAGAATGTCATATAAATGAAAACATACAGCATGTAACCTTTTGAGACCGGCTTCTTTCACTCAGCATGATGCCTTTGAGATTCACCCACGTTGTTGTGTTCATCACTAGTTTCTTCCTTTTTACTGCTGAGTCATATTCCATTGTGTGGATGTACCACAATTTGGTCACCCACTTATCCATTGGTAGACACTTGGGCTGATTCCAGTTTTTGGCTATTATGAATAAAGCTGCTATGAACATTTGTGTACCGGTGCTTGCATGAAAATATCTCCTTTTATCACATGAAAGGTAACATTCTATAGATATAACTTTGGTACTTTGCTTTTTTCACTGTATACTATATCCTAGGGTTTACTCCAACGCAGTTCATGGGTATTGTTGTCGCTCTTATTTATAACCACATAGTATTCTATTGTATGGATGTACCACAGTTTATTTAGCCGTGCTCCTAGGAATGAACATTTAGGTGGTTTCCAATATTTTGCAATTATAAACAGTGTTACAATGAACAGCCTCTTGCGTGTGTATTTTTGTATTGTTGGGGGTTTATTTTCATCCACTGTTAAACTTTAACATCCCATTTGTAAACGCTGACGCATGGTGAGTCCAATGGAAAACAAAACAGAAAAGAATGATAATTCTTTTATAATTCTAATTCCTAGTAAATTATACGCGCCTTTACATAATTCCTGTACTAAAGGTTTGTCAGCTTCTGGAAATCATGTGTGGATGTGTAAATGAAAGAAATGCATTGATGTACAAGGACCTTCAAGATCCAGGGCCCCATACTGCTGCTCCAGATTGTGAAGTGCTCTGCAAAATGGCAGTGGTCACTGGCAGTGGACAGATTGAGGAAACTAGAGGCCAGGGTGCTGGGTGGTTTACCGTGTGAATGTCGAAATCACTGAGAATGATGAGAGAAGTTGGGACAGAGGACAGACAGTCAAGAACTAAAGCCTTTATGAATGAGGGCAGTGACCAGGAAGGTGACAGAAGACTACCAGCAGGATGGGGAGAGGGTGAAATAACAGGATGGTGTGAGTCGAGGAGGAGCCAGAGACTTCTCAAGAGTGGGGAGGAGCGAAGATCAGGAAGGGGCCTTGGGGAGCAGGGAGAGCTCCAGCTCCACCCCTTGGCACTCTCGAAGGTATTTAGCTGTGGGGAGATGAGAGAACAAACAGCCTGCACTTTAGAGGGGTCAGCAGACAGCCAAGGTTTCAGTTCCAGCAGGATGTGGAGGGAACATCCCGAGGAGAGGCTCAAGGCCACTGGGATTTAGCCCATCACAGACGGGAAGTTCTAACCTTAATCCAACCTGAACACTAATTTAACCCTCACCCTCACCCTAACCTGCTGGTAAGGTCCAGCTGTTGTCGTGGAAAGTGTTCCTTCTAGATCAGCTGGTGTTGGCAGCAGCAAGGAAAGTAGCAGCAGCTGGCTGCAATGAGCTGTGTAGCCCTTTGCCATTGGGGCACTGGGAGTGGTTTTCATTGTGTCTTCTGGAAGCTCTCCAAGATTGGGCCTGAGAGCCTGGTTGGAGGGTCACAGGGCTGAGCTCCTCCTGCAAGTGTGGCATGCACGGTTCTGGTGTTTAGTATCCTCAACCAGAGACTAGCCATATCTCCCACAATATTGCCATGCTGCTGCTATCTTGCATATAATTTGCATGAGGTTTGTTGCATTTTGAAAGACGGCCAAGGGAAAAGCTGACTGACTAATCAGCCAGATTTCCCAGGACAGTAGTACCTTGGTGGGAGTCCCTGCTATCTATTCCTTAGCTTTGCGGATCCAGAAATTCAACGTTGTCAGTGTACCCTGCAATAAGCTGATTCCGGGGGCTGACTCTTGATAACTACTGGGCACTCCTTCTCAGTCTCCGTTGCTCGTTCTTCTTCATCTCCACAGCCTCTAAATATTGGAGTGCTTCAGGCTCAGTCCTTGAGCCTCTTCTCTGTTTAAACTGATTTCCACGGTGATCTCATCTAGTCTTGTGGCTTTAAATACCATCTATGTCCTGATGACTCTCAAATATGTATCTACAGCTTGTAATCCTCCCCTGAACTCCAGATTCTCATACCCAGGTTCCTCCTTAATAGCTCCACTTGGACATCTAATGGGCATCTCAAGCCTAATGTGTCTCAAACCAAACCCCTGGTTTTCCCCATCAAAGCTGCCCCTCCCCTTGTCTTCCCCATGTCAGTAAATGAAACTTTTTTTTTTTTGGTAACTCAGGCCAAAAATCTTGTAGTTGTGCCTGGCACTCATTTTTCCCTTTAAAATTTATTCTCTCTCCCTTACATTATTGGAATTTCCTCCTAACAGGCCGTTCTATTCCCACCACTGCCCCCTTCTCTGCTTTCTTTTTCTCTATAGAATTTATCACTATCTGACATACTATGTGTTTTCCCTAAAAACCTGTCTTCCTTTAGCCCACTAGAATGTAAACTCCATGAGGGCAGGGGTTTTGTCTATTTTGTATACTTCTATATTTCTGGCTCTTAGAACGGTGCCATGACGCATAGGCTAGTAGGCACTCACTAAATATTTGTTTAATATATGAATGAATGAATGAACCGAGTCATATGACACTGATATATGCATCAGAATGTTTCTTAATTGACTGCGAGAAGTCGGACTGCTAAGCAGACCTGAATACTCACATTAGATATTCAAGGCACCCTCTTCCCTTTAGGGGAGTATTAATGGGCTATCATACTAGAATGAGAAGTTAGGGGAATATTAGGATAGATACCCTTTACAGGTAAATGTGATCAACCCATCTTCGTTGTAGGAATATGCCTTCCTATAAGACCATAATATTCATGGAAGCTGCTTTGGAATCACCCCTGCATTGGGCTCTTTGGCTCTCTTTTTTCTGCTTTTCATGTAAAAGAAACAAGGATAGCTTCTAAATTTTTGACTTGAGTAAATGGGTGGATGGTGATGCAATTAACAGAGATACGGAAGGACATCATGAGAATAATTTAGACTAGAAGTGACGTATAAGGATAAAGTATGAAAGGTGTTAAAACTGTGGTAAATCCAACTTGAGGCCTTGTTTCAAGTATTCAAGCTGTTACACCAAAAGCAAAGTTCTATCGTGGAAGAGATTGTACACCAATATCCATGTGCTCGTCTGTATTTCCCCTTGGCTTTCCTTTTAGCCAAGTTGGGTCATGTGGTTTTGTTCTGGCCAATGGAATGTGGATGGGATTGATAACTGCCACTTCCAGGCCTGGCCCATCCAATAGCCTTCATAATTTTTCATGCTGAAACTCTCTGCTGTTGCCGCAGCTAGAAGCAAAGGACTTGAGATGGCAGAGCACAATGCAAGGAACCTGGATCCCTGAGTTCATCACTTAGAGGAGACCTATCTAGGAGAGTTGTTTGACAGGAACCATCTCATAGGACTTTGTGTGAGTGAGAAATAAATCTTTGTGTTAAGTCAGTGAAATTTCAGGGTTGGTTTGTTACCACAGCAGAGTCAAATCTACCCTGACTAACACATCTATCTACACACTGTTATCCACAGGAAACCTCTCTCTACCTGAGCTACACATGGAGATTCAAGAGAAGCACTTAATGCTTGTCAGTTATGTTAAGGATTTTCTTCCTCAGCTTTATAAAGAGATGGGCAGTGACTATAAATGACTACTTTTGCTCAAGAAAGTCACTGACTTTCATAAGGAAAAGTCATCACTTGACTATTTGAGTTTCAAGAAAAATCTGAGGCTTCCCTGGCGGTGCAGTGGTTGAGAGTCCGCCTGCCGATGCAGGGGACACGGGTTCGTGCCCCGGTCTGGGAAGATCCCACGTGCCACGGAGCGGCTGGGCCCGTGAGCCATGGCCGCTGAGCCTGTGCGTCCGGAGCCTGTGCTCCGCAACGGGAGAGGCCACAACAGTGAGTGGCCTGCATACCGCCAAAAAAAAAAAAAAAAAAGAAAAATCTGTGTCTTTCTGGGGAGAAAACCTTCAATTTGAATGATCATAAGCATAGCTAGGATTGACTTTGAACAACCCAAATTTATGCTTTTATGACAAGCTTCATCATTGTAGTACCATGCAAGAGAAACTGAATGCAATGATTGCAAAAACTGTAGCTGTAGCACATATGCTTTGATGGAGATTGTGAGTTTGGGGTATTAAATGATTTTCATTGTCTAGATTACCTAGTTGTGAATTCAACTGAAGAACTTGCTGAAAACATTTTCATCATAATGAAGAGACCCTTGAAATGCTTGATTAAGTGTCTTCTGCAGAATTTCTCAAAGTGTATGCCAGTGGTGAATGGCTAATTGTGCTAATTTGGATCCTCCAGGAAGCAGATGCTAATATGGAGTTAAGAATACAAGATGTTGGGCTTCCCTGGTGGCGCAGTGGTTGAGAGTCCGCCTGCCGATGCAGGGGACACGGGTTCGTGCCCCGGTCCGGGAAGATCCCACATGCCGCGGAGCGGCTGGGCCCGTGAGCCATGGCCGCTGAGCCTGCGCGTCCGGGGCCTGTCTCCGCAGCGGGAGAGGCCACAACAGTGAGAGGCCCACGTACCGCAAAAAAAAAAAAAAAAAAAAAGAATACAAGATGTTGACTGGGGATAATGCCTGTGAAAGCTAAAAGGGCAGGGAGCAAGAAGTCTGGGCAAGGAAAACCCTTAGACCATAATGCAGATCTGACACATGTGAAGGTGTTGGGGGAGGAAGGGGAATTGGGCAGAGATGACTTAGGCTGCAAGGCAGATGTGACAAAGTCTTGATCAACCCAATGGAGAGTTCTGGAGGAAAGACGGCCTGTTAGAAGAGTCCAAAGTTGGACAGAAATGGCCAGGCCCTAGTATTGCCGCCATGCTCCGTCATTGGCTATAATCTTCCAAGGGAAAGCATGGTCTTGTTGAGAATGCTGCAGCTGACCTTGGAAGGTGCTGCAGCTGGAGGCTGTCAGCTAACTTCACTCCTTACAGATATATGGCACATTCTTTCTTGAAGAGTGATCTAAGCCGTGCACCTCCATGCCTGCCCAGTTTTCCCTTTGTGTTGCCTGGATTTTCTTCTCCAAAACTGCACAATTTTCCTGTGAGCCTCTCTTTCTATGGGAAACATAGTAGAGGAGGTTAATGGGAAGAATTACACCTTGCTGCAGTTGGTCTCAGGGCTTCCACTGGTTGTCATCTTCTCCCTTCTCCACTATCCACTCTATAGTCATATTGATTTTCTGTCTGCTTGATCTGTCAATTACTGGCAAAAGGGTGTTGAAGCCCCCAATTCTGATAGTGGGTATATCCATTTCTCCTTTCAGTTTTGTCAGTTTTTGCCTCACCTATTTTGGTGCTCTGTTGTTAGGTGCATATACATTTAGGATTGTTATCTCTTCTTGAGAATTGGCCACTTTATCATCATGTAATGCTCCTCTTCATGCTTGATAGTATTCCTTGTTCTGAAAGCTACTTTGATAGAAATGTAGCAACTTCAGCTTTCTTTTGGCTAGTGTTTTCCTGGTATATTTGTGTCTATTCTTTTTATTTTATTTTATTATTTATTTATTTTTTAAAATTTTATTTTATTTTATTTGTTTATTATTTTTGGCTGCGTTGGGTCTTTGTTGCTGTACGCAGGCTTTCTCTAGTTGCGATGAGCGGGGGCTACTCTTCTTTGGGGTGCGTGGGCTTCTCATTGCGGTGTCTTCTCTTGTTGTGGAGCACGGGCTCTAGGCACGCGGGCTTCAGTAGTCGTGGCTCACAGGCTCTAGAGTGCAGGCTCAGCAGTTGTGGCACACGGGCTTAGTTGCTCCATGGCATGTGAGTTCTTCCCGGACCAGGCTTGAACCTGTGTTCCCTGCATTGGCAGGCGGATTCTTAACCACTGCGCCACCAGGGAAGTTCCTATCCTTTTTATTTTTGACCTACCTGTCTTTATATTTAAAGTGGGTTCCTTATAGACAACATATAGCGGGTCTTGTTTTTTTATCCACTCCAACAATTTCTGTCTTTTAATTGGTGCAGTTAGACCATTCACATTTAAAGTGATTATTGATATAGTTAGATTAATATCTACCACCTTTGTCAGTGTTTTCTATTTGTTGCATTTGTTCTCTGTTTCCTCACCACCCTCTTTTTCTGTCTTCTATGATTTTAATTGAGCTTTTTATATGATTCCATTTTATTTCCTCTCTTAGTATGCCAATTCTTTTCTTTTCTTTTTGTGTTTCTTTATCTATTTTTCCTGTTAGTGTACCAATTATAATTGTTGCCCTAGAGTTTATAATATACATTTTAAAAAACTTACTCTTTTTTAAAAACATATTTACTTATTTATTTGGCAGTGCTGGGTCTTAGTTGTGGCACGCGGGATCTTCGTTGCTGCATGTGGGATCTTTGCTGTGGCATGCGGGATCTTTAGTTGCAGCATGCAGGATCTTTAGTTGTGGCATGTGGGATCTAGTTCCCTGACCAGGAGTTGAACCTGGGCCCCCTGCATTGGGAGTGCAGGGTCTTAACCTCTGGACCACCAGGGAATTCCCTATAATATACATTTTTAACTAATCTAAGTCTGCCTTCAAATAATACCATACTGCTTCATGTGTAGTACAAGTTCCTTATAACAGAGTATTTTTGATTCCTACCTCCCATCCCTCTGGCCTCCAGAGTGCACTGCTAGCAGCTTATAGTTCAGTGGGACTCTTGCTGTGCCCCTGGTAAGAGTGTGCCCTCTTTGAGGACAAGTACCTCTTACACTGCAGAGCTCAAAATTAAGGGGACTGAAAGTACAATGTCTCCCTACTAGTAAGTTATTGGGAATGACTGTGTATGTGGTGACTTCTGCTTCCACTCCTTGGCTGCACCCATGTACTTCTCCTCTGGGGGAGATGGTGCTATACAGAGGTCTCTGATTAGCATTTACTTTGTATCCTGGAGGATGGTACCACATCCTTGCAGAGTACTGCTTCTGAGCTGGTGCTTCAGCTGCACCCTCAGCAGGCCATTCCATTGCTTTATCAGGTCAGCTACTTCTGAATGGTGTGGAAGGTAACATGCCAGGGGTCCTGTGGTCACAAGCACACTCCCACACTTCCTTTGAAGCAAGTCCCTGGTCAGCTGCTATGCTGTGTCAGATTCCATGGTGTGCACAGTCAGGCACTCCTTAGGTCCCTGGATACTGTGGTGCTGGCTGAGTTTCTGTGGGCAGGAAAGTCAAAACCACACCCAGAATAAATGTCCATTTCCATGAGAGTGAATTTCTGGTCCTTCCTGGACGAAAGAGGCCCTGTCATCCCTATTGCTAGTTATGAGACCAGTCCCGTGTTTGCCCCTCCTACTGTCCGCCCTGGCCTGCAGAGGAGAGCCACATGAACTTCTCAGTGATGCTGGCGCCCTCTCACCAGCACATTCCTCATGGCCTTGGTGAACGGTGTGTTCCCTGAGCCCTCATGTGCAACATAATCCTCCAGTGGATCTTCTGGCCTCACATAACATATCCACTCCCAGGGTCCACTGAGCCTTCTAAGCCACTGTCTGTCATGGCAGTTCAGGCATTTCTACCCAAAGTTAATATCAACCAACATGTTTTCCATGCTTCTAGGATCCAACCTTCTAAGTGTGTTAGTATCGTTATACAGGGTCCTTGCCAGGGTGTTAAATCCTGTATCCCAGGAGAATACACCTATATTTACAAACTATCTTTCATCCAAATTTGTGTTCTACCTCCCTATTTATTACCTGGAACCCCTTCCTAGAGAGACACTTTAGATCTCTGGGTATTCAATGTCTAGCAGTCCTCTAAATGTCTCCCCTTTCCCCAGCATACACTCACCTAAGTAAATGGCCGTAGATCCCTTTAGGGAAGGACTGGAACTATTATTATGGTCTGTAATTACCATGGTGATGCAGTGTCCTTCCTCCTGGGGACCTAGCCACTTCTTCAGTCAGTGGGTTCTGGGTCTGAAAACTGACTCAGGTCCAGGAACTGGGCAGAGCATCATGGCTTTTCTGGGGGGTGTTAACCCTCAGCCTCTTTTCTATTGCTGCTTTTTTTTTTTTTTTTTTTTTTGCGGTACACGGGCCTCTCACCGTTGCGGCCTCTCCCGCTGCGGAGCACAGGCTCCGGACGGGCAGGCCCAGCGGCCATGGCTCACGGGCCCAGCGGCTCCGCGGCATGTGGGATCCTCCCGGACCGGGTCACGAACCCGCGTCCTCTCCATCGGCAGGCAGACTCTCAACCACTGCGCCACCAGGGAAGCCCTATTGCTGCTTTTTAAAAATTATATAATTAAACAACATCCTTATTGGTGGTCCGTCTGTTTGCTCCTAGGGGCGCCATACTCTATTAATCCTCTCCCTGCGGGTCAAACTCTCTTGGCTGCCCCTCTGACATTGCCAGTCATTATAGTTATTGTGACCTCCCGGCTTTGGGCAGTTAAACACAGCCAAAGCTGCGGTCCTTATTACTTTGGCCTCTATTAATGAACCCAACTCTGTGATTGCCTCTCCTAGCATCTCCCCTGGCCTGCAAAGAAGAGCCACCGCAGAACTTCTTGGTGATGCTGGCCTCCCTCTCACCCGCGCATTCCTCTTGGCTTTGGTCAGTGGTGTGTCTCCTGAGTCCTCCCATGCCGCGTTACTCTCTGGTGGGTTTTCTGGCCTCAGGTAACATATCCACTCCAGCATGCTTGCTTCTTTGAACCTTTGGATTCCTTTCTTGACCATCTACTGTGGCAATTCAGGCATTTTAACCTCGCTCAGTGTGGTTCATCACTTTCTCCAGGCTTCTAGGAGCCACCGTAACTGTGGGTTTGTACCTACCCCTAGGGTCCATGCCAAGGTGTTAAGACCTGTATCCTGAGAGTGCTCCCAAGTCAATAAACCCTCCCTTATCCAGTCTTAAGTTCTGGACCCAGAACTTGAAACACCCTTGAAATCCAATCCATGGGATCTCTCTGGCTCCTTCCAGCATATGTTGGCGAGGTCTGGCAGCCCTTTTGGTGTATATAGACCCTTTTCTTTCTTACCAAGTCCAGTACATCCCTGGCTGGGTTATACCCTAGTTATTGGCCTGATAACCAGGAGAAGAGGTGAAGGCAGATCTTGTGCCTTATAGGGGAGAGGCCTTTTTACCGTCTTCCCTAAAGAAGTGGGGTGAATGCTAGCCCTTAATACGGAGGAATGGGTTACCTCCGCACGCTCTGAGGATTCCGAGCAGTCTGGGGAGCCAGAAATCTTTGGAGGCATCTACTTAGATGTTCTCATGCCATTTGTCAGGATCCTGGGTTTTCCCAACTAGAGCCCTGACCTTGGCATAACAGATCTGCTTTGGATAAGCATTCAGTCATCTTTGAAGCTTGGTGACTCTAATTATTAAGTTCTAAGTTTGGTCTTTAGATTTTTCTGCTCGCTCATTGAAGAAGGTAAGGACCTCTTTGTGAGCTACCAAAGAGGCACCCTGGCTTTTACACTTAGTTTTCTGATGTTAGTTGCCCTCAGCAGTTCTATTATTCCTCCATAGGGTTTCAGTGCAATTTAATAAGAGCCAGCCAATTCCACTGTCCTTGTAAACAGTGTTATCCACATCTTCTTTTCATTGCATCTGCCAGAACATTGTCTTTCACCAGAGCATTCTCCCAACTCACTACCAGTGAAAGTTTTAGCAGCTGGGCCTTGGCCCACATACCACTTGGGATGACGTTCTCATTTCATTTCATGTAGCAAATGATCCAGTCCCAAAGCCCCACCTTACCTCTGCTTTCTCAGACCAATCCTAGTACCAGTTGTTGTCAGTTCAGGTCCTCTGGGAAGCAGACACTGAGACAGAGTTAGGAGTGCAAGAGGTTTACTGGGGGTACTACCTGTGAAATACAAAGCAGGAAGAAGTAAGATTGGGCAGGAAATGCCTCAGACCATGATGCAGACCTGACACTTGTCAACAGAGAGAGGCTAGGCAGGAGAATTAAGAAGGGTGAGTCTCAGATGACTGTGCAGATCTGACAACATCTAATCTCAAAATGTGAGAATGCTCCAGGACTCAGTCCTTGGTCCACATCTGTTCACCAGCTTCGCTTCCTCCCTTAATAATCTCTTCCAGTCCCATGGCTTTAAATACCACCTATACTGATGACTCAAAATAAAAATCTAGCCCAGACATTCCCCTGAGCTCCAAACTTGTATATTCAACTGACACCTCCACTTGAAGATTTAGTAGATTTCCAGTTCAACATGTCCAAAATGGAACACTTGATTCTCACCCTGTTCCAATCTATTCTTCCCAAGGTCTTCCTCACCTCAGTAAATAGCTATCACTGTTCACCCAGTTTCCAAGTTAGCCATCTTTGATTGTCTCCTCTGCCTTATTTCCCATGCGTATCCATTTTATTAATAAGTTCTGCTATCCCTTCTGTTCTTCAGACATGCCAAGGTATTTCCATATGCAGTTCCCTCTGCCAGAAATGATCTTCCTCTGTTTTCACATGGGGATCCTTCTACTTCAGCTCTCAGCTTAAAGATTCTCTCTCCAGAGAGAACTACTACAAACGCTCTCTTATACTCTCTCATAGTGCCCTGTATTTCCTTCATATCACTTTCATTGGTCCCTATACATTTGTTTGTCTCATGTCTTTCTCCCTCATTAGCACGTAAGCTCCATGATGAGAGGAGCCTGCCTGTTTTGTTCACTACTGTATCCCCAGTAAATGCCATATAGTAAGTGTGCCATATTTATCAGATGAAGAGATGGATTAAAAATATTTCCAACAACTTGTTGTCTTCTGTCACTGAATAAAATCATTTAAAAAATTGTGGGGCTTCCCTGGTGGCGCAGTGGTTAAGAATCCGCCTGCCAATGCAGGGAACACGGGTTCGAGCCCTGGTCCGGGAAGATCCCACATGCCGCGGAGCAACTAAGCCCGTGCGCCACAACTACTGAGCCTGCGCTCCAGAGCCTGCGAGCCACAACTCCTGAAGCCTGGGCACTCTAGAGCCTGTGCTCTGCAACAAGAGAAGCCACTGCAATGAGAAGCCTGCGCACCGCAACGAAGAATAGCCCCCTCTCGCCGCAACTAGAGAAAGCCCTCACGCAGCAACGAAGACCCAACACAGCCAAAAATCAAATAAATAAAATAAATAAATTTAAAAAAATTGTGGATTAGGGAAATGAAGAAGTACCCTTAAGGACATCTAGTTCCAGTAATATAGTGGACATGGTCAGTGCTTCCCAACTGCATTAATAATATTAATATTAATAACACTAACACAGCAGCAGTAACAAAGTACCACAGACTGGGGGCAGACATTTATTGTCCTGTAGTCCTAGGGGCTAGAAGTCTGGGATCAGCTGTCAGCAGGGTTGGTTTCTTCTGAGGGCTGTGAGAGAGAATCTTTCCCTGCTTCTCTCTTAGCTTCTGGTGGTTTTCCGGCAATCTTCAGTGCTCCTTGGCTTGGAGGTGCATTGCTCCAGTCTCTACCTTCACCCTTACATGGCATTTTCCCTCAGTCTCAGTCTCTGTCTATGTGTCCAAATTTTCCTCCTTTTTAAAGGATACCAGTTATGTTGGACTAGGGTCCACCCGAATGACCTCAGTTTTAAGTTGATTACCTCTGTAAAGGCCTTATTTCCAAATAAGGTCACATTCTGAGGTACTGGGGGTTAAGATTCCAACAAACCATTTGAGGGGCTATAATTCAACCTTTAACTCCAACCCTTTTGAGGAGGGGGACAAAAATAAGAGAATATCGATTTTTATTTTTAAATCAGGAAGTAAGGTATTAATATTTAACATGTGAGTTTACAACATGAGCATGCTGACTCAGTCTTATGTCTGACAATTGGTGTCAGAAACAGGTTACAAAGTTCGTATCCTGAAACAAGAATGGGAGTTCCACAATACAGAGGGTTTAGCAGTGGTGTCATACTCCTTCTTTTACTTCTAGTGTATTGCAAGGTTTTGCCATTTGCTGTGTCGAATTAAGTGAATCCATGAATGATATGATGATCTTGTTTTAATTAACCCTTATAAAATGTAAAAGTAGATTAAAATGATTCCTGTAAAAACAAATAAATACCCCTCTGCTCAACCTCCCCACAAACCCAGCCATAGATTAAAAATAACACTAATACTTCAGGCTCAAAGAAGTAGCAAAAAAGAAAAAAAAGGGAAAATAGGGCAAGTAGAAAGCACAAATTAAAGTCATAGAAAGAATTCCAATAAACTAGCAATGACAAGTGTAAACAGATGAAGCTTACAAGTTAAACAATATATACTGACAAATTGTATTTTTAAAGATCCAGCTATGCTGTTTATAAAAGATATATCTAAAATATAAGGACACAGAAAGTTTGAAAGTAAAAGACAGAAGAAAGTATGCCCAGAAATGTATAACCTTTATAACCAAAAGAAAACTGGTACCATGATTTTTTTAAAAAATTAATTAATTAATTAAATTTTGACTGCGTTGGGTCTTCATTGCTGTGAGGGCTTTCTCTAGTTGCGGCGAGTGGGGGCTACTCTTCGTTGTGGTGCATGGGCTTCTCATTGCGGTGGCTTCTCTTGTTGCAGAACACAGGCTCTAGGTGCGCAGGCTTCAGTAGTTGCGGCACGCGGGATCAGTAGTTGTGGCTCGCGGGTTGTAGAGCTCAGGCTCGGTAGTTGTGGTGCACGGGCTTAGCTGCTCTGTGGCATGTGGGATCTTCCGCAACCAGGGCTCAAACCCGTGTCCCCTGCATTGGCAGGTGGATTCTTAAGTACTGCGCCACCAGGGAAGCCCAGTACCATGATGTTAATATCAGACAAAATGAACTTTAAGGTAGAAAACATTAGGCATAAATATGGTCACTACATTATGATGAAAGGATCAATCCATCAGGAAGGTATAAAAATTCTAAACCTGTATGTAATCTAATTATATTATTGTAAAAAAGCAAAAATGGACAAAATTACAAGGAGAAAAGGAGAAATACACACAAATAGGAGAGACTTTAACATACTTCTCTTCATATTTGAGAGATTATGCAGACAAAAAATTAGTAGTGTATAAAAGATTTGAAAGCACAATTAAGAGACTTTCTCTACTGGACATATATAGAAACTTACATTTATCAATTATGTAATACATGTTCTTTTCAAGCACAAATATAACAGTTTAAAAAATTGATCATTAAATTGCAAACTAACAAATACCAAAGAATATTAATCATGGAAATCGTAGTCTTTAATCACAGTGAAATTATATTAGAAATAATAAGCAAGAGGATAATTTTTAAAATAAATTTATTTATTTTTGGCTGCATTGGGTCTTAGTTGCTGTGCATGGGCTTCTCATTGCGGTGGCTTCTCTTGTTATGGCGCATGGGCTCTAGGCATGCGGGCTTCAGTAGTTGTGGTGCACGGGCTCAGTAGTTGTGGCTCGCGGGCTCTAGAGCGCAGGCTCAGTAGTTGCGACACACGGGCTTAGTCGCTTCGTGGCATGTTGGATCTTCCTGGACCAGGGCTCGAACCCATGTCCCCTGCATTGGCAGGCGGATTCTTAACCACTGCATCACCCAGGAAGTCCAAGAGGATATTTTTAAAGCTACATATACTTGGATATTTATAATCACATATCACATGGGTCAAAGAAGAAATTGTACTGGAAACTAGAAAATATTTAGAACTGAATGATAATGAAAATACGAAGTATCAGAGCTTGTGAGGGTGCAACTAAGGTGGTCCTGAGGGGAAAATGCATGGCTTTAAGTTCTTGTATTAGCAAAGGTGAAAGGCTAAAAAGTAACTCAAGAAGTTAGAAAGTAAACAAGAAAGTAGAAGGAAAGAATTTCAAAAAGTTAAGAGCAGAAATTAATAAAACAGAACACCAAGCCAAGTCAAGAGGAACAACAGAATAAAACACTAGTTTTTTATATAAATATAAAGATGACATATATACATGCTGGATATGCCAAGATAGGGCTTGATCTCATGTGCTTAACTGTTAACGTTAACAGATAATTACTCTTGTTAAAGTTTGTATTTCTTCTTGTGTAATTTTATTCTAATAAATGTTATTGATTAAATAGAGAATTAAATGTGACTCAGTCTTTGCAAGTCTATCTTGTAAATGCATTTACAAATCAGAAAAAAATGAACACCTGGTTGTTTGAGAAAGATGAATAAAGCACACAACTCTCTAGCTAGATGAATAAAACAGACAACCCTCTGGAAAAAAAGGAGAGAAGGCACAGATCATAAAAATGCAAGAGTTGTAAAGTAACTGACACAGTGGATAGGATATTGAAACAATAATAAGAGAGCTTTATGAACATCTTTATGCCAGTACATTTGAAAACTGAAATAAAATGGATAATTTCATATAAAACTACAATTTACCATAGTTGACTCAGGAAGAAATGGGAAAACTGAGCAAACATGATTATTAATGAGACTGAAACAGTCATTAAAATCTACTAAGGAACCAACAAACAAGCACAATACACAACTCACCACACACCCAGTAAATGGTTGTACGGGTGAGTTCCAACAAACATTCAAGGAGCAGATCATCTCAATACTGTATAAACTGTGGCAGTAAATCCTCTCCAACTCATTTTATAAGGCTAGCATAACCTTGATGCCAAACCAGGCAAGGCTATTGAGAAAGGAAAATTACAGGCTAACTTCATTTATGAATATACATGCAAAAATCCAAAATAAACTACTAGCAATCAGAAACAATAATGTATTAAAAAATACATTACGGCCAAGTTGCGTTTATCTCAGTAATAGAAATGTTTTAAGATAAGAAAAATCTACTAGGTCACCACTATAATAGAATAAAGGAGCAAAACTAGCACTTCTATTCAACCTTGTACTGTGGGTTCCAGTCAGTATAGTAATAAAAAGAAAATAAATGAAAAGTATCAAAGGTGAAACAAAGATTATTAACAGATGACATGATTGTCTATGTAGAAAATACAAGAGAATATGCAAACATTGAAACAAATAAGGTTTGAGGGTATAAGAGCAATATAAAAAAATCAACAGTGCAACTGTTAGAGCTTACGGTAGCAACAAAAACTAAAAGACACCCAGGAATAAATCTAATAAAAGATGTGTTAAGGCCTCTATGTAGAAAAGTAGAAAACTTTATTGAATAACATTAAAGAAAACCTAAGGTAATGGAGGGACAAAAATATGTTCATGTATAGGAGAACTTAGTGAGTAATGGTGTCAAGTCTCCCTAAATTCACTTAGAGATTTAATTAAATTCTAATTAAAATTCTAAATAGGAACAAGAATAAAAAAGACAGTATTAAGCAGCACGAAATACCATACCAGATGTCAACACTTCTTATAAGCTATAGTAATTAAGATATAGCAGAGAAAAAGAAATAGATCAGTGGAACACTATAGAGAGACCAGAAACAGACCCACACATAGATGGAAACTTGATACATAACAGTGCGGAAAGGAGGAATTATTTAACAGATGTTACTGGAACCATTGGTTATCCATATGGAAAAAAGTTAGTCAGATTAGATCCTGACTGCACATTGTATACAAAAACGAATTCAATGTGGTTTTATGACCTAAATGTGACAAGTACTTGAAAACTTCTGGAAGATAATTGCAGGCAAATATCTTTACAACCTTGTGGTAGGGAAGAATTTCTTAAACAAAATGCAAAGAGATAAACTGTAAGGAAAAGCTTGATAAATTTTACTACACTGAAATTTAAAAATTTGTGTGTAAAGAAATGAATCATGAACACGATGAAAAATGAAAAAAAAAACAAGCCACAGACTAGGAAAAATATTTGCAACATGCTTGCTCCTGCCTTAGACCCTTGGCACCTGATCTTCCTCTGCCTAGAACAATCTTCATCCGAATAGAGGTTTCACTCTCTTCTTCAATTCAGTAATGCCTCTGTTCAAATGTCACCTCCTCAGAGAGGCCTTTCTGACCACCCTGTTGAAAGTAACACCTCTGTCACTTCATCATCTTCCTCTGTTTTCTCTTCATAGCACTTATTACTATCTGACATCCTATGTCTATTTGCTCATTTATTTATTGCCCATCTCTCCACTCCTTGAGAGTAGGGACTTTGTTTTGCTGACTGTCATATTTCTCAGACCTCAAACAATGTCTAGTGCATGGTATATACTAATATATACTTTTCAAGTGGATAATAAATGAATATAAATGATAAGGGATTAGTATTCAGAATATGTAAAGCACTATAGATCAACTAGAAAACTTTGAACAAATGGCTCAATAGGAAAATTGTTAAGGGCTCTGAACAGGCAGTTCACAGAAGAGGACACCTGAAGGGGCAATAAAAATATGGAAAGAGATTTAATATCATTTGCAATGAGGAAAATGCAAAGTTAAACGATAACTTCACACTCAAGAGACTGGCAGAAATGAAAAGTCTGATAATGCTGGTTGTCAGAAAGGACTTAAGGGAAAAGGAACTCTGTTCACAACCATCCTGGAGAAGAATTTGGGAATATCTAATAAAGATAAACATGCACTTACCTTAAGACCCAGAAATTCTACTCCCAGGCAAATATGCTAGAGATGCTTTTTCATATTTGAGTCAAGTGACTACACAAGAATGTTTACAGCAGCATTGTTTTAATAGCAAACCACTGGATATAAACCGAATGTATACCACCAGTAGAATAGACAAACCATGGTATAGTCATAAAATGGGATACTCTACAGCAATAAAAATTAACAAATTACAGCTGGCCCTCCATAACCACAGATTCTGCGTCCGCAGATCCAACCAACCTCGGACTGAAAATATTCAAAACAAAATTTCAGAAGGTTCCAAAAAGCCAAACTTGAATTTGCTGCACACTAGCAACTATTCGCATAGCACTTACATTGTATTTACAGTTATAGCATTTACACTGCATTAGGTTATTACATACTTACATGATTTGAAGTACAGGGGAGGATAGTGTCGGTTATATGCAAATACTGCACCATTTTATAGAAGGCCCTTGAGCATCCATGGATTTTGATATATATGGGGGGTCCTGGAACCAATCCCCTGTGGATATGGAAGAACAACTGTATAACTATACACATCGTTGTGGGTGAATCTCATAAACACACAGAGCAAAAGAAGCAAATTGCCGAATACATGCTGTATAATTCCATTTACGTAAAGTTTCAAAATATGATAGACCGTGCCATATGTTGTCTATGTATAGATGGACATGTGGTCAAAGGGTAGTGGTTAACTCTGAAGTGGGAGGGAGTGGCATGGGATTAGAAGAGGGTACAACAGGGGGCTTCAACTGTCTGTGTTCTTTTACTTTAAGAAGAGGCAAATATATTAAAATTTGACAGAGATGGGAGGGTAGTGATCATATCGTGACATGACATGAGTAGTAATTTCATTATTCCCTTAGTGTGTGCTTGAAATGATTCATTTGAAGAAATTACCATTAGTTCAGTATCATCTGTGTTTGGGTATATGCGAGTTAAATGCTTAACCAGTTTGGTAATGCTACTATTTTCCCACCCTCATGGCCTCCTCTTTCTGTTTATACTATCCCAGCTTTAGAGTTATTTGCTGAACAGGGATCACACAGTTCTTGAACTTGAATCTCAGCTTAATTTTGGACAGGAGTCAGCCAACTTTTTCTCTTAAGGCCTAGCTCGTAAATATTTTCCGTTTTGTGGGCCACATGTTCTTTGTTGCTTCTACTCAAGTCTGCCATGGTATCTGGAAAGCAATGTGGTGGGCAGAATTCTAAGATGGCCCTCAAGCTGCCTGACCCCTGATGTACATACACTTTATCTCAGTTGTTCAATTAAACACTAATCCAGGTGCTGCTGAGAAGGGATTCTGGAGATGTAATTCAGATCCCAAATCAGTTGAGCTTAAGACTATCCCTGGTAGGCTTAACCTAATCAGATAAGAGGAGAGACTCAGCTTTGAGGGAGAGTCTCTTGCTGGCTTTGAAGATGGGAGATCCATGGGGCAAGGAATGTGGGTGACCTCAAGGAGCTGAGAGCAGCTCTGGGCTGATGGCCAATAAGAGAAAGGAGGCCTCGGTCTTACAGCTGTAAGGAACTGAATTCTGCCTGCAACCTCGTGAGCCTGATAAGACTCTGAGCCTCACATGAGGCTGCCGCCCTAGCCAAAACCTTCATTTCAGCCTGGGGAGACCCCGAACAGGGAACCAACTAAGTCCTGCCCAGACTTCGCACCTACAGAAACTGTGAGGTCATCAAATGGTGTTGTTTTAAGCCGTTAAGTTTGTGAGACTTTGTTATACAACAGTAGAAAATGAATGCAAGGAGCCATAGACAATGGGTAAGTGAATGAGCAAGGGAGGCTGTGTTCCAATAAAACCTTACTTGTGGGCACTAAAATTTGAATTTCATGTAATTTTCATGTGTCACAAAATATTCTTCTTTTGATTTTTTTCAACAGTTTACATATATAAAAACCATTCTTAGCTCATGGCCTATACAAAAACCAGTGGTGGGATGAATTTTGGCCTGTCAGTTATACTTGGCAATCCCTGATCTAGGAATTGGTGCATTTTTTAATCAAACCATCTAAACTTTTGATAATTTTTCAGATCTCATTAGAATATGGAAATGAGTCTCTAAAACATTCTTTAAAATTTGAAATGTGTTACATCTTATTTTCTTCACATAGCATCATAAGCATCATAGCTTTTCTCAAACATATGATACATTTTAAAACAATTTTCTCTAATGGTCTAAGTCTCTTCTAAATATCAAATCTGAACTATAAAAGCATTTCATTTATACATCAATTTCTCACACTCGAATAGGTTCAAAGGAACATTGCCAACTATTTAATGAAAATATTGTAGTTATTTATTTATTTTATACCCCAAGGAAGCATTCTTTATTCTTTTGATTGTGTGATTCTAATTAGTTGATAAACATGCACGGCCTTTCTTAAGACATGTTAATTAGTATGGATGTTGCTATAACAATCTTCTAGTAATTTACATTTTCTGAATATCTGGTATATCATGCATTTATTTTTAACATTTAATGAAATTACTAAATCAGGAATTTAGAATGCTGTGCTTAAGCTTTCTTTAATTAGAAATAGAGATATGAAAGTAGGCAGGACCCTTGGAAACAATGGTTTGATAGCACAAGATAGACATGCTTTTGGGAAAACTTTCTGGATTAATTTCCCAGGGCTGCCGCAACAAAGTACCACAAACTGGGTGGCTTAAGGCAACAGAAATTTATTCTCTTACAGTTGTGGAGGCTAGAAGTCTGAAATCAAGGTGTCAGCAGGGCCATGCTCCTTCTGAAACCTGTAAGGAAAAATCTTTCATTCCCTGTCTCCTGGCTTCTGTCTTTTGCTGACAACTGACGGCTGGTTGGTGTTCTTGGCTTATAGATGCATTATTCCAATCTCTGCCTCTATCACCACACGGCCGCCTTCTCCCTGTGCCTTTCTTTCTTTCTTTCTTTCTCTTTCTTTCTTCTTTCTTTATCTCTCTCTCTTTCTTTCTTTCTTTCTTTTTTTGAAGTTCCCTCTCTCTCTTTTTTAAATAAAACATTTATTTATTTACTTAAATTTTTTGGCTGCGTTGGGTCTTAGTTGCAGCATGCAGGATCTTTCGTTGCGGTACGCGGGCTTCTCCCTAGTTGTGGTGTGCGGGTTTTTTCTCTCTAGTTGTGGCGCGTGGGCTCCAGAGCCCATGGGCTCTGTAGTTTGTGGCACACAGGCTTCTCTCTCGTTGAGGCGCGAGAGCTCAGTAGTTGTGGCTCACGGGCTTAGTTGCCCCGCGTGTGGGATCTTAGTTCCCTGACCAGGTATCGAACCCGTGTCCCCTGCATTGGAGGGTGGATTCTTTACCACTGAACCACAAGGCAAGTCCCCCACCACCACATTTCTTTTTGATTAAACAAAAGCATGTGTTAAAACATCTTCTTGGAAATGTTAAAAATTAATGCACTCTAAACTTTATGGTTTCCTTGAGGTTATAATTTTTGGCTGCTCTTAGTACTATTTCACAGACCACCTTCCAGACACCCTGATATTTAACAATCGGTAGCTTTACTTTCAACTCAGCAACCTAAACCCAAGAAGCAGTGTGATTTTATATACGTTCTACTGTATTAATACAAAGTTCATTAAAGTCAATTAGAAAGTTTGTTTTATGAATAAAGAATAGGAAGTCAAAATCTGCAGGCTGCTATAAAAAAGAATGTTTCAAAATTGCTGTCAAATGCCCAAGAAGTCAGAAAAATAAGACTAAAGAATTTGTTAAAGGTTATTTTTTCCAGTTTGTGAAAATTTCAGGGTAGAAACGTTGCTTCATGGTATAGATATATTGAGTTTAAAAGGTATATCAGGGCTTCCCTGGTGGCGCAGTGGTTGAGAGTCCGCCTGCCGATGCAGGGGACAGGGGTTCGTGCCCCGGTCCGGGAAGATCCCACATGCCGCAGAGCGGCTGGGCCCGTGAGCCATGGCTGCTGGGCCTGCGCGTCCGGAGCCTGTGCTCCGCAACGGGAGAGGTCGCAACAGTGAGAGGCCCGCGTACCGCAAAAAAAAAAGAAAGAAAAAAAAAGGTATATCAAGTTGTTTGATAAGTTTTAAAAGTATTTTTGGATCACATTGATCTGCATGTTAACTTTGATGCTTAAGAAAGTTGTTTCTGGGTTAAGCACCTGCGATATTCAAGGTTGGCCCTAGGAAAGAAGTGGAAATCAGGCAGTTTATCCGAGGCTTTCTTCTGTTTCCTTCGTTCCCCTCTTCCTCCTTAGCTCTACTCTCCTCCAGAAGCAGCTGATGTTTACTGAGTGCTTCCTGTGTGCTAGGCATTGTGCTAAGTCTTCTGTGGTACCATTTCCTTTCATTCTTGTAACATAGCGGTAAGTGCTATGATGATCCCATTTAAAAATGAGGAAACTGAGCCTCAGAGAGGTTAATTAACTTGTCCAGAGTCTCACAGCTTGCAAGTGGCCAGGCCGAGATGCAAACACAGGCAGAGGCCACATTCTTAACTACTTTGCTACTCTGCACCTTCCTTCTGGCCATTGACCTCTCCCCACCACCATGCTTGCACAACCTTTAGACTTTGCCCAAGGACCCTCCTGGAGGCCACCCACCTTCCCAGAGAGGGTCCCCCATTGCAGAATCATCCGTTGGACTCTGCCTGTTGCATGATGAGGTGGTAAAGAGAGAAACCAGCTGATTGTACAAGCAGGGCCTCCAGGGGCCTAGGGTTTGTTTCTCAGATTCGAGGATTCAGAAACTTTGTCTTGTTGGCATCCCCAGGAGTGTTCAGGTCTAGGGTCAGAATTCCCCTGTCTGAATTTACAAGGGATTGATTGCTAATCCGGAATACCAATTTGGGAATTTACACTGAGAAGTATGCCTGCCAAGTGTTGCAAATATTGCCAAGAGAGCAATATTGGAAAGGAAGAGCTGCTCAGTCAGCGCCTTGCCAGGGGTCCTTCGGTGAGATTCTCATGCCCACAGTCTGGGTCCTGGTCTACCCCCGCCACAAAAGGGACCAGGGCCCATGGGGTGGGAGTGGTGGCACAGGCTTGACTTCTGGTAGCAGGGTCCCAGGGGCTGGGTTGTCTCAGGACTTTTCTGCAGCCTGAGGCAGAGGGCCAGGCACCACGTGGAGAAGAGCCAAGGTTCTGGCAGGACAGCCAGCATCGTGAATTGAATCCAAAGGATGTGGGAGGACAGAGAGGGGAACATGAGGAGGGAATTTGGTAGCTCAGAGGGACCGGGCCAGCGAGCTGAGAGGAAACACAATGCCAAATTCTTAGCTCAGTCTGACTCTTGCCTCCAACTCTTTGGATCTGGGCCTGGGGGAGGTCATCCTGGTGATCAGACCTCGGCTCTCTCCTATGGGCTTTCTTTTTAACTTAATTGATTAATTAATTAATTTATTTATTTTTGCTGCACTGGGTCTTCGTCGCTGTGTGCCGGCTTCCTCTAGTTGCGGCGAGCGGGGGCTCCTCTCTGTTGTGGTGCGCGGGCTTCTCGTTGCGGTGGCTTCTCTTGTTGCAGAGCACGGGCTCTAGGCACGGGGGCTTCAGTAATTGTGGCACGTGGGCTCAGTAGTTGTGGCTCGCAGGCTCTAGAGAGCAGGCTCAGTAGTCGTGGCGCACGGGCTTAGTTGCTCCGCGGCCTGTGGGATCTTCCTGGACCGGGGCTCGAACCTGTGTCCCCTGCATTGGCAGGCGGATTCTTAACCACTGCACCACCACTTGACCTGACCTTCATGTTCTTGGCAGCCTCTGCTACCTCTGCTAGAAGCCTCACACTCTGGCTCTGGCCCCATAAAACCCAGTCCTCCCAAGGAAGGGAGAATTCAGACCTTAGCCACAAATCTATGGTTTCTGAGGGCCCCACAGCTGCCTTGGCAAGACCCTGCCCCTCTCTACTCCCTGAATCTGTGATGATACATACAGAAGGAGAATGCAGAGTTCCATGGGTGGGTTTCCACTTTGGCAACCCAAAAAGCACAAGGAATGGCAGAGTCAATTCCATAGTCGGTTCCCAGAGCCAGAAAGGCTTTAGGCAAAAGTTTTATGAGAAACATGTTGGATTTTTTCAAAGTCGCTTGCTTTTGGCATCATTAGATCCAAATTTTCTGCCTCTGACATGTTCTGTCTCACTTTTGGACATTCTTGTGATCAGCGTTAACATCTTATTTTATTGGTTGCCGTTAATCATACACACTTGGTCAGGGCCATATCAGCTGCTCCTGTGGCTCAGTCACTTTGACTGCTGCCTTTAGCGATCACCCAGGTGAGTGAGCTGCTTTGGATCAGGGCAAGTGCCTGGCATATAGCGGGAACTCAAGAAGTATTTGTTGAATGAATGAGGAAATGAACACGTGATTGAATGAATCACTGAAGACTCATTTGTAAACTTTGCTTGCGATCCGATATGCCTAAACATTCACAAGAAAGCAGGTTGTAACTGCTCTTTCAGTAAAGTTATGAGCTTCTTCCGAAAAAAATTACACAGGTACTACATGAATACATTCTCATCATAAAAGATTCAAACATTCTAGAAGTATACAGAACAATAGTCCATGTTACCCTCCCTCCTACCATCTGAATCCCAGTCCCCTCCTTAGAGGTAACCACTGTTATCAGTTCAGTGGGCATAATTCCCACCTACTTCTCATATATTTACATACATGTGATGTATGTGTGTTCATATGAGATATGACTTTCCTCTTTTCCATAAATGGGATTCCATTATGTTTATGGTTTTGCAACTTGTTTTTTGGATTTAGCAATATATTATGAGCATCTTTCCACATCAGCTCATGTACTTCATTATTATTAATGACTGTTTAGTACTCCATAACACGGACATACCATATTTTATTTAACTAGTCTTATTTGGTAAGTATTTCAGTGGTCCACGGTTTGTGTCTAATACAAACATTGCTGTAATAAGCATCTTTGCTATTTATATATATTACATATGCTTTAATATCTAGTAGACTAGTCTGCTCTGCCCCATTATTCTTCCTTTTCAGCAGTTTTCTGGTTGCTCTTCCTTGCTTATTTTTCCATATGAACATTAGATAAGCTTCTTGAGCCCCCAAAGTAGGCAGTTTTCCTGGGATCATGTTAAAACTATAAGTTAACTTAGAAAGAATGAACATATATTTTTTAAAACATCTTTATTGGAGTATAATTGCTTTACAATGGTGTGTTAATTTCTGCTTTATAACAAAATGAATCAGTTATACATATACATATGTCCCCATGCCTCTTCCCTCTTGCGTCTCCCTCCCTCCCACCCTCCCTATCCCACATATTTTGATGTTGTATCTTCCTATTTGAAAATATGGTATGCCTTTCTATTTAAGTTTTTGCCTGAGGCTTCTAAAAATATTTGGTTTAAACATTATTACAAATTAATAAATGTCTGTTGTAGAAAGTTTAAACCACTTAGAACTGTATAAAGTAAAAATTAAACTCTTCTGTTCCCATCTCCTGCCCCATTCCCACTGCCCATGACTGTTACTACAGTCATGATGTTTTAGTCTCCCCTCCCCCTTCTTTTTTTTAAAATTAAAGTAGAGTTGATTTATAGTATTGTGCTAGTTTCAGGTGTACAACAAACGGATTCAGTTTTATATGTGTATATATATATATTTTTTTCAGATTATTTTCCGTTATATGTTATTATAAGATACTGAATATTGTTCCCTGTGTTATACAGTAAGTCCTTGTTGCTTATCTATTTTATGTATAGTAGTTTGTATCTGTTAACCCATACTCCTAATTTATCCCTCCTCCTCTTTCCCCTTTAAAAAAGTAAGATCATGCTTTTCATGTGATCTGCAATTTGCTTTTTCCACTTTAAATATCCCCTGAGTAACTTTCTGTGTCAGCATATACAATGCTGCCTCAATCTTTTTAAATTGCTGCAGCACATTACACTCTGTGGATATACCATATATATATATATATTTTAAATGCAATGCAATGTGATAGGTATTTGGGTATGTCTAAATTTTACTATTATAAACCATTTTATAATAAACATCTTATAAATATTGTTACATTAATTATGTGAATATTTTTGTAGGGTAAATTCCTAGCAGTGGACTTGCTGGTGTCAAAAGGTTTTGTGCATTTAGAATTTTGATTGATGTTGCCAAACTACACTCTCAAACCTTTTAACCAATGGTAAAAGGTTTTTTCAAAATAGTAAGGTTTTTCTCAAAACCTTATCAACACTAGGGTTATTAATCTTTTTAATATTTGCTGATCTGTAGTTTTCATCTATTTCTGAATTAAGGGTCAGGTTGAGCATCTTTTCATTTGTTTGTTGGCCGTTTATAATTGGTTTTCTGTGCTTTACCAATTTTTGTCCCTTACCAACTTGTCTACTTTTGTTTTGTCTTCTCTTACTGACTTATAGCAGTTCTTTGTGTATTACTAATGTTAGTCATTTGCTTTTCACATTTGTTGCAAATGTTTTCCCCGATTTTATGCCCTTTGGCTTTGTTGATGATGTTTTGGCTGTTTACACTTTTTAAAATTGTATATAGCCAAGTGTTTAAATCTTTTTCCATTTTGGTTTTTGGATTCCAAGATTGTAAAAATATTATCTTATATTTTATTTTACTCCCTGTATTGTTTTATTTTTAAATTGAAACCTTAACTCCATCTGGAATGCATTTTTGTGTAGGATGTAAGATAGGGATACAGCTTTATATGTTTCTAAATGACTAATGAGTTAAGGATCTTTAGCTGCTAGTAAAGGAGCTAACTTAAACTAACTAGATGGGAAAAAAGAAAATTTACTATGAGAATATGGAGTATTTCCCTGAAACCCTAGTTCTAGGATGGAGTTTAATTTCCAAAAGGGTTGGAATCTGGGAAGGGAAAGGTGTCAGGAATGCAAAGAGTACTAGTTTCTTTCCATCTCTCATCTCTGCTACTCTCTGAGCATTGGCTTCATTCATCTCTCTTTGTGGATTGGTTTTCTCTGCTACTTGGTCCTGTGGTGGAGGCTAGCCATACTAAAGTTCAACAATTAAGGTTTTAGGTCTCCTCCCTTCTAGACACCAGCTCTTCAGACTGGCAGAGACTCTGATTAGTTCAGCTTAGGTCAGGGGTTCACCTTTGATTTGATCGGTGACATGGGTCATTTAATATAAACATGGCTGTTGTGAACTCAATCCTGAGACCCTATGGGTTGGAACGGAGAAGTTAGAGGGTGGGCGTTCTCTAGGAGGAATCATTGAGAATTGATTTGGGCAGACACGTCTACTACACCATTTGTCCCAGTGCCTTATTTGAAAAATGTATCTTCTCCCCACTAACGTCTCTCCCACTCTCCTGGGTAACTATATCACGCTGCATTCACAGTGGCAGGTGAACAGGGTTCAGTTGCTAAAGGAGACTCACAGGACCCAATGGCAATGCTTACAGATGTACAGTTTACTACAGAAAAAGGATGCAGCAAGGGGTCCTCTTGCCCTCCTCTGTAAGTGTGGTGGCAAGACATCTTTTCACTCGGACCAGGAGCCACTGACATGTGCATGGAACACCTCAGAACCAGGGAGTCGAAAATGGAGTCTTGTTTGGGGTTAAAACAATTTTTTTTTGCCACTCATATAGGCGTATTCCAGCCTCAAAGGAAGAGCCCTGGGAGGAAGGGGCAGGTGTCATACTGAGGCCAGGTGCAAATCATTAATCTCACTGTTATCAATACATAATGTGTACAAACCCCCTTACATCTCCTCAGACCCATGGTTACACAGCAACACCATTAGTCAGTATGCTTCATGCCTTGATGAGGGGTCAGTGCCATGCAGGAACTTCAGTAAAACAGGTCAGGCTAATTCTAGACCTACTGGCATTAACCTCACAGCCCACATAATTTTTCTTCTTTTAAGCCTCTGCACCCCCTCTCTCATCTTCTCTCCTTGCTTCCTATTTCACTGAAAAGATAGGAGCGATCAAAAGAGAACTTCTGGGGCTTCCCTGGTGGCGCAGTGGTTGAGAGTCCACCTGCCGATGCAGGGGACGCAGGTTCGTGCCCCGGTCCGGGAAGATCCCCCATGCCGCGGAGCGGCTGGGCCCGTGAGCCATGGCCGCTGAGCCTGCGCGTCCGGAGCCTGTGCTCCACAACGGGAGAGAGGCCACAACAGTGAGAGGCCCGCATACCGCAAAAAAAAAAAAACAAAAAAAAGAGAGAGAACTTCCACAAGCTCTCACTGTCACACCTGCCCTCTTACCTACAACTCTGTCTGTATTCACTGCTGTCCTTCCTAATGCTGTAAACCAACTGTTCGTGACTCTGTGTACAGCCCCTCCCTCTGTGTGTGCACTAGATTTCATCCCCTTTCTCCTACTCAAGGACCTCCCCCCAGCAGCTTCCCTCTCCCTCCGCCTCATCTCCATTTCTCTCCATTGTGTCATTCCTACCAGCATACAAAGATGCTATTTCTACTCCCCATCTGGAAACTTTCTCTTGAACTCACTTCCTCCTCTAGTTACTTTCTCTGGTCCCCTCTAAAACAAAAGTCCTTGAAAAGTTGCCTGTTCTTGTGGTCTCTAATTCCTTTCTTCCCATTCTCTCTTCAACCCACTTCAGCCATTCTTTCACGCTCACCATTCTGCTACAACTGCTGTTATAAAGGTCACTCATTACTTCCCTGTTGCTAAATCCAGCGACCTATTGGTGACATTTGCATCATTGATTACTTCTCCCTCCTTGAACCGTTTTCTCCACCTGGCTTCCAGGACACACATTTTCCCGGTTTTCTTCCATCTCTCTTGACTTGCCTTTTCAGTTTCCTTTACCACTTTTCCTTTACCACCCCCTCCCATGCCATCCTCCCAACACCTGACCTCTTAACATTGGGCTGTCCCAGGGCTCAGTTCTTAGACCTTTCTCTGTCTGATCTACTCCCATGGTGATCTTATCTGGTCTCATGGCTTTCAATACCACCTACATGCTAGTGACCTCAAATTTATATTTCCATCCCTGACCTCTCCCATGAAATTCAGAGCCGTGTATCCAATCAACTGCATCCCTCCACTCTGATGCCCAAAAGACCACTCAAAGTCAACATGTCCAAAACCCAACTCTAACCTTCCCTCAAAATTTGCACCCCCTGAAGTTTTCCCCATAACACTAAATGGCAACTCAACCTCTCAGTTGCTTAGGCTAAAACCCTGGGAGTCATTTTTTTAAATATATATATATATTTTAAAAATTATTTATTTTATTTATTTTTGGCTGCATCGGGTCTTAGTTGTGGCATGTAGGTTCCAGGGTGTGTGGGCTCTGTAGTTTGCGGCACGCAGGCTCTCTAGTTGAGGCACGTGAGCTCAGTAGTTGTGGCGCGTGGGCTTAGTTGCCCCGCAGCCTGTGGGGTCTTAGTTCCCTGACCAGGGATCGAACCCACGTCCCCTGCATTGGAAGGTGGATTCTTTACCACTGGACCACCAGGGAAGTCCCTGGGAGTCATTTTTGATGCCCCTCTTTTATTCACATGTCAGCGAATCCTGTTGACTCTACCATCAAAATATATCCAGAATCTACCACTTCTCCCCACGTCCACTACTATCACCCTAGTCCAAGCCTTTTGGAAGCCACCGACACCTCTTCTCTGGCTTATCGCAATAACTGGTCTCCCTGCATCTTCCCTTGCTCACCTACAACCTATTCTCAACACAACAGACTGACTGCGTCTCCGAAAATAGAAGACATCAAATCACTTCTCTGCTCAAAATCCTCCAATGGCTTTTCATCTCATTCTACATAAAAGATAAAGTCATCACAGTGTCTTACGAGGTCCTGTATGATCTGCCACAGACCACCCCCTCCCCCCAAATATATTACACCATATTCTACTAGTTCTCTTCCCAGCCCCCCATCCACTCTGATCCTTGACCCATGCTCACTCCACTCCAGTCACAATGGCTTTCTTGCTGTTTCTTTAACATGCCAACCACTCTCCTCAGCCACTCGGGACATTTGCCCTCACTGTTCTCTCCAAACCAGAGGTTCTCAGTTGGAGGCAGTTTTGCTCCCCAGGTGACGTTTGGCAATGTTCACAGACATTTGTGATTGTCACACCCGGGAGGAGGGTAGCTACTGGCATCCAGTGGGTAGAGGCCAGGGATTCTGCTAAAGATCCTATGATGCACATGACGGCCTCCCCTACAACAGAGAATCATCTGGCCCAAACTGCTAATACTGCCCATGTTGAGAAACCTTCCCGTATCTGACCTACTCTTTCCTTAGGTATCTACATGGCTCATGCCTTTACCTCCTAGTCTTTGCTGAAATGTCACCTTGTCAGAGATGACTGTTCTATTTAAAATTGCAATTCCCTCCAACTCCCATCTCTCTTTCCTGCCTGAGTTTTCTCAATAGCACTGATTACTGTCTGATGTACTATATATTTTATTTATTGTTTGTTTGTTGGTTGGTGTCTTCCACGAGAATTTAAGCTCCACTCAAAGCAGAAATTTTGAATGTTGCATGTCTCCATCAGATACAGCTCAGTAAATATTTGTTGAGTGAATGGATGCCAACTTTATCACATAGGACTATGTTCTCCCATATATTTAAGTCCATTTCTATACTCCATTCTGATCCATTAAACTGTCAGTTCCTGTCAATTCCTGTATCACACTCTTAATCACTGTGGCTTTATAATACACTTCACTATCTGGTAAGATTAATCCCCACTTATTACCCTTCTTTTCCAGATTTTAATGTATTTTATGATGATTTTGTCAAGTTCTCCATCTCTCCCTTCAGAGAATTGCTTTCTAGAATTTTGGTTGGGTGTGTGTTGGATTTCTAGACCAATTTATGGAGAACTAAAATGGTTATAATGTTGAGTCTACCTATTTAAGAATGTCTCCATTTATTGAAGTCTTATTTTATATCCCACAAGAGTTTTCTTTATAGAAGTCTTCCTGCTCATTTCTCATTTAGTTCTAGATATTTTATGGGTTTTACTACTATTGTGAATGGGATAATTTCTTCTATTGTAAGTTCTAACTGGTTATCGATTTTATATGATAATCTCAAAACCAGCCATCTCAGATGATAAGTATGAGGAAAAAAATTTAAATAGAGAACATTCTTTTTCCTAGTTTGCTTCCCTAACAAGAATGCTTGAAGTGTCTGTTTCTGCATTCTGATAGTTTAACAACTTCGCAGTTTCTTGCGATCTGAAAGATTTTGTAAACTTTTTGGGGGGGCAGTAATTGAGTCCAGATGCTTTATTTGGTTTTCTTTATTTTGGACACTTATTGAATTCAAAATTTACCTCTGAAACACCTGCAATACTTTGGGAAAGAAACAAGATTGAGGAGCCTTTCTTCTGTGGGTAGTTGACAGCAATTTTTTGAGTTGACTTGTTAATCATTAAGAAAATTACTCTTAACAATTCAGCTCATACTGAAACTCTTTTGTTTCAGCTTTTAGGTTTAAAGAAAGTTCAACTTGCAGTATTCAAATACTGTGGAAGCCACTTGATTTAATGAACCAGTTGTGGTTTCTAACCCACGCAAGGCAAAAACCTGTTACCTAAAGAGCTTTAAAAAACTCATGATTAAAAAATATTTTGGAATAGAAGTACTTTATTTCAAGTGTGTTTTATACACGGAATTAACCGAAATGCATTCAAACTTAGAAAACCGCATTGCTACCATTTTATGCAAATTGCATGCTGAAAATGTTATATGTATTTTACACAAGAGCTGAAAAAGCTCCTAATAGGCTGCCTTACTTGTGTTTGTTCTTGTGTTTGTTAGAGAAAGCACATGGTCCCATTTGCCCCTGAGTTTTGTGAGGCCAAATACACAGAAGCATTCACTGAATACACGGAGGTCTCAATTAGACAGTAGTCTTTGCCAACAACGTAAAGAAAAACATCTTGATTAAAGTTGGGGGTGGGAAGGGGCAGTTTTGTCCCCATTACAGATGTCTGATTAGCTATGAAAAGAGAACGTGTTCTCTCTAAGCTTTGGGTTAATAATCTTAAAATCTATTTCTGCTGCTCTTGTTAAAAAACAATCAGATGTGACATAGATGGCAGAAGCCACTAAATGAAAACAATGAAAGCTTGGAACACATTACAAAAAGTGAACCAAAAAAAGCCCCCAGAAAAACCAAACTCTATAAGAACACCATAAATAATTTTTTAAAAAATTTTATTTTATATTGGAGTATAGTTGATTTACAATGTTGTGTCAGTCTCAGGTGTACAGCAAAGTGATTCAGTTATACATATACAAGTATCTATTCTTTTTCAAATTCTTTTCCCATTTAGGTTATTACAGAATATTGAGCAGAGTTTCCTGTGCTACACAGTAGGTCCTTGTTGTTGTCTATTTTAAATATAGTATGTTGGGACTTCCCTGGTGGTCCAGTGGTTAAGACTCTGTGCTTCCACTGCGGGGCGGGGGGCACGGACTTATCCCCCCCCTTTCCCCCTGGTAACCATAAGTTCATTCTCTAAGTCTGTGAGTGCTAGTGTTTTGTAAATAAGTTCACTTGTATCATTCTTTTTTAGATTCCACATATAAGTGATATCATATGATATTCGTCTTTCTCTATCTGACTTACTTCACTTAGTATGATAATCTTTAGGTCTACCCATGTTGCTGCAAATGGCATTGTTTCATTCTTTTTATGGCTGAGTAATATTCCATTGTATATATGTACCATTCTGTATCCATTCATCTGTTGATGGACATTTAACACCATAAATAATTTTGCAGGTCAAACACATTTTGGGGAGAAAATATTTGCAACATTTATGACATGTTTCTGACAAACTGATTAAAATAAAAAGAAGACATCCTCAAACAGAAAAATGGCAAAGGCCCCAGTTGTAATACAAAAGAAGGAATACAAATGGAAATAAATATGAAAAGCTGTTCTGCTTTACTGGTGATCAAAGACATGCAAATTAAAATAACATTGCTATTTAAAACACCTACAGGGTGGCAAAGATTAAAGGATTATTAGTATGCAGTGCTTTGGAAGGTGTGGGGGAGGAGCAGTTCTCTCATATTACTGATAAGAAAGTCACTTGAAGGCAATTTTGCAGTCTGTGTGAGACTGAAAATGTGCATATAATCAGCCCTTCATACCCTCAGGTTCCGCATCTGTGGATTCAACCAACTGCAGATAGAAAATATTGGGGAAAAATAATTCCAGAAAGTTCCAAAAAGCAAAACTTGAACTTGCCTTTCTCTGGCAACTATTTACATAGCACTTACATTGTGTTAGGTACTATAAACAATCTAGAAATGACTTAAAGTATATGGGAGGATGTGTGTAGGTTATATGCAAATACTGCACCATTTTATTAAGGGACTTGAGCATCCCTGGATTTTGGTATCCGAGGGAGTCCTGGAACCAATCTCCTGTGGCTACCAAGGGAAAACTGTACTCTTTATTTAGCAGTTTCAGAATTCAGAATCTTAGAGGCATATTTTGCACGTGCACAAGAATGTATGTTCAGAGATATTCGTTACGGGATTATTTATAACCACCAAGATTAACAGCCTGAATGTCCATCGAAAGAGAACTGGAGGAATAAATTATAGTGATCCTTACATTAAAGAACTTTTTAAAATAAAGAAATAAATCTATATATGCTAATAGGAAACAACCCCAAGAGCTTTTACTGAGAAAAGTCATTTCCAAAACACCAAGTATGACCACTGTCTCTAGTTCTACTCCTTCCATACTCTGACTCACTCCAGCCAACTCTGGGCAAATTCTCTGTTACCTTGACCTCAGTGATGCTAACATTTAACCTTAGGTCTAATCTCTCTCTCTTTCCTCACTCCGTATCCAATCTCATGGTTTTAAATACATCCCATGTGCTGTTGTCGCCTTAATTTAGTTCTTCAGCCAGTCCTCTCTTGTGGGCTCCAGACTTGTATATCCAACTGCCTACTTGATCTCTCCTTTAGCTGTCTAATAGACATCTTACACTTTTCCTATCCCAAACTGAACTTCTGATTTCCCCCCGAAACTTCTCTTAATCTTCCGTATCTCAGTAAACGGCAGCTCTACTCACCCAGTGACTCAGGCCCCAAACCTGGACATCATCCTCGACTCCTCTCTCTCACTCCACATCTAGTATTACAGTTACTGTGACGCTAATGAAGCTTAAGTGTCGGAGCCCCTCACTTGCGGCAGCTTCTTACAAGGCCCCAACAATGGGATAACACTGCTACACGCTTTTGTAAAATTTGCAAAAGTGAAATATTTTAATTGCCATCAGTTAAGATAGCTGTCTCAGGACTTCCTTTGGCGGTCCAGTGGTTAAGACTTCGCCTTCCAATGCAGGGGGCGCGGGTTCGATCCCTGGTCGGGGAGCTAAGATCCCACATGCCTCGATGCCAGAAAACCTAAAATATAGAACAGAAGCAATATCGTTACAAATTCAATAAAGACTTTAAAAATGAAAAAAATCTTTTTTTAAAAAAAAGGTAGCTGTCTCTTTCCACTCCAACTTCCCCTCTGTCATTCTTCCCCTTGTGGTAGGGTTGGTATTGGATGGCTGTGGACATTTTGGGGTCATACAAAGGAGAAGTTGAATTGGGTTTACATTTATTTGGGGTTTGATCAGATATTTTTACATGGCTTGCAGTCACTTCTATGTCACTGCTAGCCATCCCGGCATAAGAATGTCATCCAGGAATACTCTTATCTCTCACTATGCTGACTAATGGTGTAGAGCCAATGATCGTATCTTGGAACTAATGTGTCCTGCAGCACCAGTGCTGGAGATATGTGTAGCTGAGAGGAAATAAGGTTGGGAATGTACAGAGCAAAAACCAGCCTGTGGAAAATTCTTCCACTCACTGGACTTGTAAAACTATATATGGAGGATTCAGTACTGCCTACTCGGAATGGGACTCCCGTCACTCATGTGACAGAATATGCAATAATGTGGCATATGCAACTCAATGCACCATCCATTCTTTTAATTGTGGCAAGAACACTTAACATGAGCTCTACCCTCTTAACAAATATTTAATTGTACAATACTTTTTTTTTTTTTTTTTTTTTGCGGTACGCCGGCCTCTCACTGTTGTGGCCTCTCCCATTGCGGAGCAGAGGCTGCGGACACGCAGGCTCAGTGGCCATGGCTCACGGTCTGCGGCATGTGGGATCCTCCCGGACCGGGGCACGAACCCGTGTCCCCTGCATTGGCAGGCGGACTCTCAACCACTGTGCCACCAGGGAAGCCCTACAATACATTTTTGATGACTGTAGGTACAATGTTGTACAGCAGATCTCTAGGAATTACCCATCTTGTATAACTGAAACTTTATACCCATTGAAGAGCAACTCCCCATTACCCTCTCTCCCCAGCCCCTGGCAACCACCATTCTACTCTCTGCTTCCGAGTTTGACTATTTTAGATACCTCATATAAGTTCAATCATGCAATTCTTATCTTTTTGTGATTGGCTTATTTCACTTAGCATATTGTCCTCAACGCTCATTCATGTTGTAGTGTGTGAAAGGATTTCCTTTTTTGAGAGGATTTCCTTTTTTAAGGCTGAATAATATTCCATTGAGTGTGTGTATGTGCGTCTATCTTTTTATCTCTGTATCACATTTTGTTTACCCATTCATCTGTCAATGGACATTTAGATTGTTTCCATAACTTGGCTATGGTGAATAATGCTGCAGTAGACATGGGAGTGCATATGTCTCTTTGTGATCTTGAGTTCAATTCTTTTGGATATATACCTAGAAGTGGGATTGCTGGATCATGTGGTAGTTCTATTTTTAATTTTTTGAGGAACTTCCATACTGTTGTCTATAGTGGCTGTACCAACTTACATTCCCACCAACAGTGCACAAGCGTTCCCTTTTCTCCAGATCCTTGCCAACACTTCTTATCTCTCGTATTTTTGATGGTAGCCATTCTAGCAGATGTGAGATAATATCTCATTGTGGTTTTCATTTGCATTTCCCTGTTGATTAGTGATGTTGAGCATCTCTCCATGTACCTGTTGTCCATTGTATGTCTTTTTTGGTCCAGCCTATTTTTAAATTGGATTTTATCCGTTGTTGTTGTTTTTTTTTTTTTTTTTTGCTATGGAGTTGTGAGTTCCTTACATATTTTGGATACTAACCCATTATCAGATAGATGATTTGCAAATATTTTCTCCCATTCTGTAGGGTGCCCTTTCATTTTGTTGAATGATTTTTTTTGCAGTGCAGAAACATTTTAGTTTGAAATCCCACTTGATGCTTTTTTTTTTTTTTTGCTTTTGTTGCCTGTGTTTTTGGTACCATATCTAAAAAATCATTGTCAAGACTCATGTCAAGGAGTCTTTTCTATGTTTTCTTCTAGGAGTTTTATGGTTTCAGGTCTTACATTTAAGTACTCCATACTGTTTCCATAGTGGCTACAGCAAGGTTTTCTGGGAATCTTGAAATAGAATTTATCAGAAACCCTGCTTTTGCAGAGCACCAGCCTGTAGCAGTACTACACATTGTGATTTTGTCTATGTATGAATTTGCATATTTTGTGCATCTTAACATATTGGATCATGTTTTAGTGTATCTGACTCATCTTGTTCTGATGAAGTCTGGAAGTTTCTGATGAAATGGCACATGAAAGTATCATAGACACAGCAGGCAGCCTGAAGAAACAAGTTTTCTTGTCACAAAAAGCCAAAACATATTAATCAATAGCTCAGTATATGGAATATTGAGTGATTTTTATACAATTACATAACTCAATGTGGTGCAGTGTCAATTTTTAAATACATTCATATCACTCATATAAATATCTTGTTTTCAGGTCAATTTTGTATTTGTTTTCTGGAATTTTTGATGAATAAGAATTTAAATATGATAGGAAGGAAGTTAATATGTAAGAAAGAAAGAAGACTCACCTGTCAAAACCTGTCTTATTATTACCACAATGGCAATTAAAAACTCTAGCGATAATAAAACTGAAATAAAAGTATCAATAAAACAGAAATTAAAAAAAATATTTTATATTGGAGTATAGTTGATTTACAATGTTGTGTTAGTTTTAGGTATACAGCAAAGTGATTTAGTTATACATATACATGTATCTATTCTTTTTCAGATTCTTTTCCCATATAGGTTATTACAGGGTACTGAGTAGAGTTCCCTGTGCTGTTCAGTAGGTTCTTGTTGTTTATCTGTTTTATATATAGTACTGTGTATATGTTAATCCCAACCTCCTAATTCATCCCTCCCTCCACCTTTCCCCTTTGGTAACCATAAGTTTGTTTTCTAAGTCTGTGAGTCTGTTTCTGTTTTTTAGATAAGTATTTATGTTAATCCCAGTCTCCCAATTCGTCCCACCCCCACTTCCTCCCTTGGCGTCCATATGTTTGTTCTATACATCTGTGTCTCTATTTCTGCCTTGGAAACCGGTTCATCTGTATCATTTTTCCAGAGTCCACATATATGCATTAATATACGATATTTGTTTTTCTCTTTCTGACTTAATTCACTCTGTATGACAGTCTCTAGGTCCATCCAGGTCTCTACAAATGACCCAATTTCGTTCCTTTTAATGGCTGAGTAGTATTCCATTGTATATATGTACCACATCTTCTTTATCCATTCAACTGTTGATGGACATTTAGGTTGCTTTCATGTCTTGGCTATTGTAAATAGTGCTGCTATGAACATTGGGGTGCATGTGTCTTTTCGAAGTATGGTTTTCTCCAGATATATGCCAAGAAATGGGATTGCTGGATCATATGGAGGTTCCTATTTTTAGTTTTTTAAGGAACCTCCATACTGTTCCCCATAGTGCCTGTACCAATTTACATTCCCACCAACAGTGTAGGAGGGTTCCCTTTTCTCCACACCCTCTCCAGCATTTATTGTTTGTAGACTTTTTGATGATAAAATAGAAATTTTGATCAACTATGCTAGAAGAGAAAATTATCTTACTGATATTTCATAGAAGATATTATAAAATTATCATATGGACAGGTGAATAAATAGTATGCAACAAACTATATAGTAAAAGGCTTTATAAGGGTGTGTCAGGAAGTTAATCTTAAGTTATTTTCTAGACTTTCTGATGTTTGTAGTATTTGTCAGCTTCTATAAATTTGTGATATATTGTGATTTCTTTTCTCATTTTAAATAAATGTTCATTTTGTATCTAATTTTGTATCCTTCTTCTTAACAGAGAACCCCCCAAATTGTATAAGCTTCAGGTCTTTCAAAGCCTAGATCGACCTCTGCCTATATCCAGCCCTTCAGCAAACACTGTTGGCGCCACCAGCCACATACGTACAGAATCTGATCACCTCTCCCCGTCTTCACTGCCACCACCCTGGTCTCAGCCACCATCATTTCCCACCTGGATAATTGTGCTAGCCTCCTAATTTTCCTCCCTGCTTCTTGCTTTGCCCTCTTTCAGTCCAATCTCAGCGCAGCAGCCAGAGTAATCTCTTTTAAGCTGAAGCCATATCAGGTCCTTCCTCTGCTCAAAACTCTCCAATGATTTCTAGCCTCACTCAGAGTAAAATCCAAAGTCCTTCTTATGGCCTTCAGAGACCCTCCACACTTCTCTGACCTCCGTTCCTACTCCTCTCCCCTCACTTACTCCTCTCCAGTCACCCTGGCTTTTCTGCTGTTCCTTGAACATGCCAAACCTGCTTCTGCCTTGGGATCTTGGCCTTGGCTGTTCGCTCTGCCTGGAAAGCTCTTCTTTCAAGATGTCTGCATGGCTCGCTCCCTCATTTCTTTCAGGTCTCTGCTCAAATGTCACTTTATTAGTGAGGCCTTCCTTATATACAATTACAACCTCAACCTCATTATCTCCCTTCTTTGCCTTATTTTTCTATCATTTATCACCATCTGACATGATACATACTCTCCTGTTTGTTTATTTTCTTTCTTTCCCGTTAGGAGTAAGTTCCACAAGGGGAAGGACGTTGTTTTGTTCACTAATGTCCACTAATGTGTTTGTTCTCAGCACCTAGACATGTGCTTGGCATATAGCAGGCATTCAGTAAATATCTGTTGAATGAATGAATGATGAATCCTATATGCCAACTTAAGCAGTGGGATTAGAGGGCTATCTTCCCTTTCTTCTTTTGTTTAGAAGTTATTTATTTTTAAAATTATAAAATATACACAACATGCAGTTTACCCTATTAACCTTTTTTTTTAATTTTTACCTTTTCTTATTGGGGTATAGTTGTTTTACAGTGTTGTGACAGTTTCAACTGTATAGCAAAGTGAAGTAGAGCTCCCTGTGCTATACAGCAGGTTCTCATTACTTATCTATTTTATACATATTAGTGTATATATGTTAATTCCAGTCTCCCAATTCATCCCACCCCCTGCGCTTGGTGTCCATACGTTTGTTCTCTACATCTGGGTCTCTATTTCTTTCTTGCAAGCCAGTTCATCTGTACCGTTTTTCTAGATTCCACCAATATGCGTTAATTTACGATATTTGTTTTTACCTTTTTTAAGTGTACAGCTGATTCGCATTAAATACATTCACATTGCTATGCAAATATCACCACCACCCATCTACAGAACATTTTTCAGCTTGCAAAACTGAAACTCTGAATCTCCTTTCTTCTATATACACTAGGTTAATGCCTGAATTTCTTACAACAAATATTTATCATAATGATGTTAAAAGGCCGTTTCCATTTTGGGAACAGACTAATCAGAAATTTATATTCATTCTATAAAACGATTATTGAAAAATGACTGTGTTCCTATTCCTTGAGCAGATTAAGTGTGAAGCTGTCCGGCTTTAAAAATGATTCATTACTGTGTTCCTCTGGGAGTCTGAATATTCAGAACCAGCTGTTTTCCTTATTAATATTTGAATTTAATATTTTACCATAAGAAATCTGATACCAAACGAACAGTAAATATTTAACTACTTATGATATTATTTTAATTAAACATTTTTTCTTTTACCTAGAGTTTAATTAGCAATATTATCGCAGTTATGCAACATCATTGATGCAGGGAAAGGAGGGAGGAAAGTGGTATGGATTGAGAGCCTACTAGGTGTCAGGGGCTTTGTTGATATGTCAAGTGGCCTCTACTTCCTCACACCGTACTCACTTGTCCATGCACTCAGCCCAGGCTGACTTTAACCATCTATATTTTGTGGAAATGCGCTTGACAAGATCGCCTGTTACTTCCGTGTCACTAAATTCCAATGGACACTTACTTTTCAGTCCTTGTTAGCTTGACCCCCAGCAGCAGTCAGCACAGATGACCACACCCTTCTTATCAAACGTCCTTCTTCTTTTGGTTCATCATCAGAGGTTTCTGATTCTACTTCCTAAATAAAAGGTCTTTCCACTTCTCTCCGTATCCATTGTCACCATCCAAAATAGTCTTGAGACACCATCGCCTCTTGCCTGAACTACTTCAATAGCCTCTTAACCGGTCTCTTTGCTTCCAGTCTTCACCCCCTTACCCCCCTCCCCAACCCCTGCCATCACCATCACAGGGCTCCCTTTTCTATACAACTGCCAATGATGTCTCTGAACTATGATCACACCACTCCCTTGGTTATAACTCCTCAATGGATTTTCCCTGCTCTGAACTTCAATATCCTTATCCTGGTCTACAGATTCCTCCCCCCTCTGGCTCCCGCCTGCCTGGCCCGACTCCAGCTTGAGCCACTTTCCTTTTTGACTTACTCCTTGAGACTTCTTTGAATTCCTTGAATAAGCCGCACATCTCTCATCTCTGGAACTTTTCACATGTTCTTCCCACCCTTGGTTCATTTATTCATTCATTCAACAAATATTTATTGAGTACCTACTAGGTGCTAGACACTATTCTAAGTATTGAGGATATACCAGTAAGTAAAGTTAAGATTCCTGTGCCTGTGAGCTTGCAGTCTAGGAGGAGAGAGATTCAAGAGAATAAACATAATCAATAAGTAAACTGCCTAGTGTTTTAGAAAGAAAAAGTAGAGAGCAGAGTAAGAGGGATCAAGAGTGCAAAGGAGGGTGGGTGGGTGAGATTTTTAATGGAGCGATCAAGGTAAGCCTCCCTGAGAGGGTGCTACTTAAGCAAAGACTTGAAGGAGGTGAGAGAAAAAGCCATATGGATGTCTGAAAGAAGAATTTCTGTGGAGGGGTGGGGAGGAGGAAACCTTGTGGGGTGTGTTTGAGGGACAGCAAGGAGCATGGTTTGGCTGGAGTGGAGTGAGCACGGGGAAGCGTGCTTGCAGATGATGCTAGATTGGCCACTGGAGGCTAGATCATGAAGGGGCGGGCAGGCTGCTTTACGGAGTTTCGTTTTTCTCCAAGCAAGATATCTGAAGCTGGGCTTCCCTGGTGGCGCAGTGGTTGAGAGTCCGCCTGCCGATGCAGGGGACGCGGGTTCGTGCCCCGGTCCGGGAAGACCCCACATACCGCGGAGTGGCTGGGCCCGTGAGCCATGGCCGCTGAGCCTGCGCGTCCGGAGCCTGTGCTCCGCAACGTGAGAGGCCACAAGAGTGAGAGGCCCGCGTACCGCAAAAAAAAAAAAAAAAAAAAGATATCTGAAGCTATTGGAGGGTTTTAAGCAGAATAGTTAAATAATCTAATTTACGTCGTGAAAATATCCTTCTGTCTGCTATGTGGAGAATAGACTGTCGGGGGTGGGGGATGATGGGGATGAAGCAGGGAGAGGCTACTGTCAGGAGGCTACTGCAGTAAGCCAAGTGAGAGACGGTGGCAGCTGGGGCTGGGGTAGTAGCAGTCGAGGTGGTGAGAAGGGGTTGGATTATGGATATATTTTGACAGTGCAGCCATCTGGACTTGCTGGTTGGATATAGAGTATGAGTAGGGCTGCAGTCTATGTGTAGGGCTTGAAGATTATAAGATTTGTGGGACCTTGTTTTTAAAAAAAGAGTACAAAATTAAGTATGAAAGTGAGTACGTATTTAAAGTGAGGAAAAAAATCACAACAATGAGTCAGGCTTTGTCAGGACAAGACGGACGGGTCAGATACTCTAAGACATGATTTTGTATGCTGGGATTCATCAAGCAGACATCACCTCACACACACACCCAATGCTTGTAGTACTGCTACAGGTGTGTGCCCTACAAACATAGGGATTCCGGTCCATTTTACTTAATGGGATTTCCATCAAAAAGAACAAAAGAGCAGGCTGCACTTATAATTGTGTATGCTGCATTATCCAGTATATATATTTTTTTAATTAATTAATTTTATTTTTGGCTGTGTTGGGTCTTAGTTGCTGCATACAGGCTTTCTCTAGTTGCGGCAAGCAGGGGCCACTCTTCATTGTGGCGCACAGGCTTCTCACTGCGGTGGCTTCTCTTGTTGTGGAGCACGGGCTCTAGGTGCACAGGCTTCAGTAGTTGTGACTCGTGGGCTCAGTAGTTGTGGCTTACAGGCTCTACAGCGCAGGCTCAGTAGTTGTGGCGCACGGGCTTAGTTGCTCCGTGGCATGTGGGATCTTCCCGGACCAGGGCTTGAACGCGTGTCCCCTGCATTGGCAGGCGGATTCTTAACCACTGCACCACCAGGGAAGTCCCTGTCCAGTATATTTTTAGCAAGACAGAAATTCCGTCTTTTTTTTCTTTTCTTTTTGGGTTCGTGGCAAGTGGGATCTTAGTTCCCCAACCAGGGATTGAACCTGTGCCCCCTGCAATGGAAGCACAGAGTCTTAACCACTGGACTGTCAGGGAAGTCCCAGAGAAATTCCATTTTTTATTTAGACATCAATAAGAACCAAATCCTATGCATGTAATTCTATAATTTGGGAGAATTCTCCATAGACTAGGTTCTGGCTGTGTACATATCAAACCTTGTGTCACTTCTATGACCTTTATACTGCCCGTGCCAAGTGCCATAGGACAGATTCCCATCCCAATATGACTTGTGGTCTCCCAGTGTTCTGTCATGACACCAGGAAGTGAATGCAAACCACATAAATGCCCAGCTAAATGTGTCCCCATCTTAACTTCCCCTAAGCAGGATCCCAAAATGTCCATGGTCACTCCAATACCATGCAACACAAGGGGAAATGTGATGGAAGGAAAGTTGGAGTGGAAGGAAACAGTGGTCTTAACTGACCGCAGTTAAAATATCTTTCCCAATTATACAAAAATATATGACAATGTGAACACATTCCTAGGAACCTGTCCAGGGCCTTGGAATGTGAGGGTCCCTGAAACTAAAACTTTATCAGCTTCAAGAGAAGCTGGCACTGGATATGGGGTGTGACAGAGGGAAACATTCAGGATGATTCTAAAGTTTTTGGCCTGAGGAGTCAGAGGGATGGAGTTGCCATTTCTGATGTGGTGAAGATGGTAGGAGCAGGCTGGTCAAGTGGTGGGGGAAGGGAGGGGGAGACCAAGAGTTTGGCAGGATCGTATTAGGACTGAGATGCCAAAAAATGATACAAATGAACTTATATAGAAAATGGATAGAGACCCACAGACATAGAAAACAAACTTATGGTTACCAAAGGGGGAAGTGGGGAGGGCTAAATTAGGAGTTTGGGATTAGCAGATATACACTACTATATATAAAATAGATAAACGACTAGGTCCTACTGTATAGCACAGGGAACTATGTTCAATATCTTATAATAACCTATAATGGAAAAGAATCTGAAAAAGATAAACAATATAACTGAATCACGTTGCCATACACCTGCAACTAACACGACATTGTGAATCAGCTATACTTCAATCAAAAAAAAAAAAGTAGGGGCTTCCCTGGTGGCGCAGTGGTTGAGAGTCTGCCTGCCAGTGCAGGGGACACGGGTTCGAGCCCTGGTCTGGGAGGATCCCACTTGCCGCGGAGCAACTGGGCCCGTGAGCCACAACCACTGAGCCTGCGCGTCTGCAGCCTGTGCTCCGCAACAAGAGAGGCCGCCATAGTGAGAGGCCCGTGCACCGCGATGAAGAGTGACCCCCGCTTGCCACAACTAGAGAAAGCCCTCGCACAGAAACGAAGACGCAAAACAGCAAAAATTAATTAATTAATTAATAAACTCCTACCCTCAACATCTTCTTTAAAAAAAAAAAAGTAAAAAAAAAGAAAAGATTACTCAAGGAAAAAAAAAAGACTGAGACACCTGTTAAACAGCCAAGCAGAGATGTCAAGTGGCAATTCTCTCCATTCCTTTGTGGCTTTACTCCTACTCATCTTTCACAGCTCAGCTAAGTGTCGGCTCCTCATCCCGGACTCACTGTGAAGCTTAAGTCTCCTACATTCTACAGCGCCCGTACCTCTCTTTTTGCAAGACTTAGCACCCCTGTGATGACGTTTTCAATGGTTGTCTCTCCTGCACTGCACTAGACAAAGCTGAGGCTGCGCGTTCCATGCTGTCCTGCGCCTGCTGTGTACCACACTGCCTGGTGCTAAGTCCTCAAGAATTGTTGGTTGAGTAAATGAAGAGAGGCCAAGTAACTTTTCCAACTCACAACAAGAAGATGGCAGAGCTAAGATTCACGGAGGCATATTTTTTCAATTGTTCAAAAAGCAAAGCCAACGGCCTTCCCTGGTGGCGCAGTGGTTTAGAGTCCGCCTGCCGATGCAGGGGACACGGGTTCGTGCCCCGGTCCGGGAAGATCCCACATGCCGCGCAGCGGCTGGGCCCGTGAGCCATGGCTGCTGAGCCTGCGCGTCCGGAGCCTGTGCTCGGCACGGGGAGAGGCCACAACAGTGAGAGGCCCGCGTACCGCAAAAAAAAAAAAAAAGCAAAGCCAAGCACATGGATAGGAAAATGCATGAAACACCAGTGGATTGGCACCAGTTGAACACTCTTGGATAACTAGCACTCAGGCCAAGGAACAGCACAGTGACAATGTCCCAGAACCCCCTAGTGCCCCTCTTCTGAACCACTACCCGCTTCTTCCCCCAGGTGACCACCATCCTGATTTCTGACATCATAAATTAGTTTTTCTTGTTTCAGAACTTTATATATATGGAATATCCAGGATCTATGCTTTTGTGTCTGTGTGGGTGAATTTTATAAATGTTGTGAATAGCAGTGGTTGATCATTTTCATTGCTATATAGCAGTTCTCAGACTTTGTGGTCTTGGAACCCCTTTCCACTTATAAAAATTACTGAGGAACCTAAAGAACTTTTGTTTCTGTGGATTATGTCTATTGATATTTACTGTATTGGAAATTAAAACTGAGAAATTTAAAAATTATTTAATTAATTTAAAAATAACAACTTCATTACATGTTAATATATATAACACATTTTAATGAAAATAGTTGTATTTTACAAAACAAAAAAGAATGTGAGAAATGTGGTAGTGAGTATGAACGAGAGTCTTGGCAAATATGTCAGAACACTGACACTGGGTGGGGCTGGGAAGGCCTGGCTTCCAGAGGTCTTGGCCAAACCCCAGAGGGCACAGGAATGATGATGGGGAGGCACTAGGATGGGGACCATGCACCGTTTTGCTATCTTTGAGTTTTGTGCATCAATTAGCAATAGATACAAATGAGCGGGCCAAAGAGACATACCATTAGTATGTTGCAAAACACCCAATAAATCTGGTAAATGTGTAAATGTATGACTTAATGAATAAAGTTGATCCGATTTGGGTAGGAGGTGAAGAGGATAGAAAAGCACTGTCCAGGCAAGTGGAGAAGGGAATGGTGGCAGAAAATAATATTGTTTGTTTGGGAGGCAGAAGACATACTTGTCAAGGTGAAGGTAAAACCCTTAGTGTGGTTTTCATGGCCCCTGTCGGCTTTTCAGGCCCACCTGCCACTCTGTCCGATGCCCCAGCCATTTCCTTCCCCAGATATGTACAGACACATGCACCCATGTCGTCCCCTCTTCGTGCTGCTTCCTTTACCTGCAGTGGCATCCTTCTCCCCCTCTTTACTACCAGGTAAACTAGTGACCCTGGGGACCTACCTGAAATGCCTCCTCTTGAGCACCTTCCCAGGCACCAAACTACTTCCCTCACCTCCCCCCTCCAGCTAATATTCGCTCTCCCATGCTCCCATAGCGCTTTGTGCTCACCTCTGTCCTAGAACTTGACATCTTTTGTCATCATCATCCAAGTGTCTGTCTTCCCCTCTAGACCATGAACTAGGGCAAGCCATGGGTCTTACGTACCTGTGAGTCCCTAACTCCTAGTACAGCTCCAGACAGGTAGTGGCACCTGCTTCTCTGTCCACAGCAATGTCTCATACGAGGCATTGCACATAGGTGTGCAGTACATATTTACTGACTTATCTGCGATGGGTGGAGCAGACTGGTCTGAACCTTTCAGAGAACCTCAGGTCGTGTTCATTTACTTTGTCGGTGGCTGGTTAATTAACCTTCCATTGTCAAGTTGCCTCTGGAGCTGGATAGACAAGGAACAGTCCTCGTTTAAAGGTCGATTAAAGGTCAGGAAATCCCTTTGGAAAACATTTGGGCAGTTTCTAGAAATGTTTTTTTTTAAAAAAATTGGAGTATAATTGCTTTACAATGTTGTGTTAGTTTCTGCTGTACAACGAAGTGAATAAGCTGTATGTATACATATATCCCCTCCCTCTTGGACCTCCCCCACACTCTCCCCCCGCATCCCACCCATCTAGGTCATCACAGAGCACCGAGCTTAGCTACCTGTGCTATACCACAGGTTCCCACTAGTATCTATTTTACATATGGTAGTGTTACACCTACCATATAATTTAGCCATTCCACTCTTAGGTATTTACCCAAGAGAAATAAAAGCCAATGTACATACAAGGACTTGTACAAGAATGTCCGTAGCAGCTTTATTTATAATAGCCAAAACCTAGAAACAACCCAAATGTCCATCAATAGGTGAATGGATAAATTGTGGTGTACCCATACAATGGAATACTGCATGCAACAATATGGATAAATCTTAAAATAATTACGCTAAGTAAAAGAAGCTAGACCAAAAGAGTGTGCACTATATGATTCTGTTCATATAAAATTCTAGAAAATGAAAACGAATCTATAGTAACAGAAGGCAGATCAGTGGTTGCCTTGGGATGGTGTGGGGAGGAGAGAGAGGTGCAAGAGAATGATTACAGAGAGACATAAGCTAACTTTGCGGGTTTTAGGTAATGCTCATTATCTTGATTATTGTTCTGGGTTCATGGGTGTCAACATGTGTCAAGACATCAAATTGTATATTTTAAATATGTACAGTTTATTGTGTGTCAGTTCTTAATACAATTGTTTAAAAAATCCATTAATCTATCCTGCACTTCGATCAGTCTTTTGCCCATGCTTGATTTTGTAACATTCTCTATTGGTCATTTGGAAAATATTGTTTCACTCAGGTATGCAGACCTTCCAAGTGTTGACACATTTTACTATACATTATCAAAAAAAATCACATTTGTTAGTATTAGCGCAGATCTCATCAGCAAAGTCTTTAAGGATTTGGGAAGCTGTCAAGTTCATGGTGGTGGATAGCTTTTCCAAAATTTGTGTTTTTATTTGAAAGCAAACACTGTCAGTTAAGTAACAGACTCACCTCGTTCATTTTCAAGGAACTGTCTGCCAAAAGCCTCAGTCTGAATAATTAGAGTTTGTCTGTCAGTCATCTTTTCAAGCAAAATTGGTGTTCCATGGAAAAAAGCATCTAGTTCAGCTCACAAAAACGAGTACTTTTCCTTTGGGCAATAATTGCACATTGATATGTAACAGATGTGCTTTATGCATGCTTCCCATTTTATCCCATGGAAAATAATTTTTAAATGTACTCAATGGTTGAGATTTAATACAATTAATTTTTATACTGCTTCATCAAGGACTTTGTTCATTGTGAGTGTGTGGGGTGAAGAAGGCAGTGAATAGCAGTACAGTTGGTATCACTACCTTGATCTGTGCTAAGGCGCTAGCAGTTTTTTTTAATCTACCTTTGCTTTTGCACCAGCAGTGCAAATGTCAATGTAGTGAAAAAGGCAAATATCCTTTTAGTATTATTATGAAACGAGCTTTGACCTTGAGGACCCCCTAAGAGGGTTTTGGGGATTCCCCAGGGGTCCACAGACCACATTTTTTAAAAATAAATTTACTTATTTATTTATTTATTTTTGGCTGTGTTGGGTCTTCGTTGCTGCATGCGGGCTTCCTCTAGTTGCAGTGAGCAGGGGCTACTCTTCCTTGCGGTGAGCGGGCTTCTCATTGCAGTGGCTTCTCTTGTTGCAGCGCATGGGCTCTAGGCGCATGGGCATCAGTAGTTGTGGCTCGTGGGCTCTAGAGCGCAGACTCAGTAGTTGTGGCTCACGGGCTTAGTTGCTCCGCGGCATGTGGGGTCTTCCTGGACCAGGGCTCGAACCCATGTTCCCTGCATTGGCAGGCGGATTCTCAACCACTGTGCCACCAGGGAAGTCCCACAGACCACATTTTTAAGAAGAACTGCTGTATAGTATTTTATTGTAGGAATATACCACAACTTAGTTATGTTTACTATTGTTGGACATTTGGAATGTTCTGTTTTGAGCTATTACATATAGAAGAAGTGTTAAGAGCTGGACTTCCCTGGTGGCGCAGTGGTTAAGAATCTTCCTGCCAATGCAGGGGACATGGGTTTGAGCCCTGGTTGGGGGAGATCCCACATGCCTCGGAGCAACTAAGCCCACATGCCACAACTGCTGAGCGTGTGCTCTAGGGCCCACGCGCTTCACCTACTGAGCCCACACGCAGCAACTATTGAAGCCCACGCACCTAAAGCCCGTGCTGCACAACAAGAGAAGCCACCGCAATGAGAAGCCCGCGCACTGCAAGGAAGAGTAGCCCCCGCTCACCACAACTAGAGGAAGCCTGCCTGCAGCAACGAAGACCCAACGCAGCCAAAAAAAAAAAAAAAGGACCGCCCTTATAAAAATCTGGGTTTCTCAATTCTCTTGAAAAATAAGTTCCGGCAGCCTTGGGTCCGCATCCTGCACCTGAGACACCCCCTCTAGATGAGACCTCACCTGTGGGTCACCAGCCCCACCTGCCACCTTGCCTGGTCCTGGAGGCATTTATCTCCATGACACTTGCTAAAACTTTCACTATAGAAAAAAAAAAGAATCATCACTGGATGCTAAGATTAATGGGCAAAGTATGATGAGAAACAGGATATTTACATAGTCTGAAACTATCTCCCCACAAGAAACTTATTAATTACAAAAGAAAAAGTAGTAACTTTACAATAGAGAAACCTAGCAGACACCCCTTAACCAAATGATCAAAGTGAACATCATCTGGAATGAGAATATTGACATCGTGCGCCTCCTGATATAATGAAGTGAGAAGGGCCTGCCATCACTTCCGTGGTTTTCTTCCCCAAAATGCATAACCCAAATTTAATCACAAGAAAACATCAGACAAACCCAAATTGAGAGCTATTCTTCAAAATAACTGGCCATTACTCTTCAAAAGTGTCAAGATCATGAAAAACAAAGAAAGAGCGAGGGGCTATCACAGAATTGAGGAGAGTAAGGAAAAATGACAACTAAATACAAAGTAGGATCCTGGATTGAGTCTTGGACCAAAAAAAGAGCAGCAGTGGGGCAGCTGACAACTTCTGCATGAGCTCTGTGGGTTAGTCAAAAGTATCATATCAATGTTAACTTCCTAGTTTTGATAATTGATTGTGGTTCTGTAAGATGTTAACATTTGGGGAAGCTGGGGGACAGGTATAAGAAATTCTTTGTTCTTGTTTTGCGCCTTTTATATGTCTGAGATTATTTCAAAAAATGAGTTAAATGTGAAAAACGTATAAACATATATTGCTTATGTAATCAGGAAAAGAACCAAAAAAAAAAAAAGCGCCCTATTTTTATTGAGAAAATAAGCCAAAATAGAAATAAGCCCTCAAAATTGAAAAGTAAAATCATCTTTCCCTTCACCCTCATCCCCAGCTCCATTCCCTGGAGGTAACCATTGTTACCATTTTCTTGTTTATCGTTCTAGAAAATTTGCTTTATATACAAGCATATGGTGTGTGTGTGTATCCCTTTTAAACACACACACACACACAAACACAGGAGATCATGTTATTTATACTACTCTGCTCCTGTTTTTTTTTCCTTTCACTGAACTGTATATTTTGACCACATATCAACGTACCTCTTTCTTTCTTTCATCATCTAGTTGAATCTTGATCAGTTGGCCAGTCCCTGTTGATTGCCATTTAGATTGGCTCCTGTGTTTCACTACTTCAAGAAATGCTGCAGTGAACACCCTCATCCACTGGACCACCAGGGAATTCCCTCTTGTGGCACTTTTGAAGTCATTCAGGGGCACGCACAGAGTGGCAAAAATTTGAATTGCCGGAAGTGTACATTCTCAGCTGAGGTCAAGCAGAGCAATGCCTTCTCGTTTCAGCTCTCATGTTGTAAAAAAAATGTCATTGCTGTGGTCTATTTAGTGCCACATTTTTATTGGTGATTTTGCTATTTAAAATGACCCCCAAGGGTAGTGCTGAAATGCTGCCTAGTATTCCCAAGTGCAAGAAGGCTTGATGTGCCTCACAGAGAAAGTCCATGTGTTAGAGAAGTTTTGTTTAGGCATGAGTTCAATGCTAATGAACCAACTGTATATTAAATAAGGTATCTTTAAACAGAAACACATAAAACAAGGTTACTTACTGATCCACTGATGAACATGTTTTGACCAGAGGCTAGTAGGAACCTAACCCTGTATTTCCCCTAGGGGCACGGGTTCAGGATTCATTACCTCAGCGTGCATGGTGACTCTATAGAACATAACTACAGTACTTCAAATAATGAGAACCAATTGTAATTCATCCCCAGCAGACTTGTTCCATAAGAAATATTAAAGGAAATTCTTCAGACTGAAGGGAAATTATACCAGCTGGAAATTCAGAGCTACGTGAAAGAATGAAGAGCACTAGAAACGGTTAATATCTGGGTAAACATAAAAGGCTTGTTTTTCATTTAATGTACTGAAAAGACAACTGACTGTTTTAAACAAAAAGAATAACAGTGTATTGTGGGGTCTGTAATCTATTTAGAAGTAAAAGTGCATGAAAACAATGTTACAATGGGAAGGAGGAGTAAAAGGAAGTGTACTGTTATAAGGCTCTTACATTTTATGTGAATTGGTACAATATTAATTCAAAGTACACTGTGATAAGTTACGGATTCATATTGTGATGCTCAGATCAACTACTAAACAATAAAATAAGACATATGGCTAAAAACCCAAAATAGAGTACTAAAAATACTCAGGAAATGTTAAGGAAGGGAGAAAAAGAGGACAAAATGAGCAAAGAATAGGTAGAACAAATAGGAAAAAATACCAAGATGGGAGACTTGGAAACGACCATATCAGTTATTACAGTGAACGTAGTAAGTGCTCCAAATAAAAGCTAGATGTTATCAGACTGGCAATAAATAAATAAATAAATAAATTTAAAAGCCTGCCCTATAAGAAACCCAGTTTAACAGTTTAAATGCTTGGGTTAAAGTAGAAGGACAGGGAATTTTCTGGAAGTCCAGGGGTTAGGACTCTGTGCTTGCAAGCTGCACAGCATAGCCAAAAAAAAAAAAGTCAAAGGACAGAAAAATATATATTACACAAACATGAAGCATAAGAAATCTAGTGATTATATTAACATCAGATAAAGTAGACTTTAAGACAAGGAGTATTACCAGAGATATGGAAGGATATTTCCTAATGGTGAAAGGCTCAATTCATAAGGAGACATAATTCTGAGTTGTGAAATATGTGAAGCAAAACCTGGTAGAGCTTAAAGGAGAAATAGACAAATCCACAATTATATTTGAAGACTAGCACTCCTCTCTCAGTAATCAATAGAACAAGGAGACGATCATTAAGATACCATCAATCAACTTTTCCTAATTGACATTTTAAATATCTCTCTCCCTCCAACGACAGCAGAAGACACAGTCTTTTCAAGTGCGCAAGGAACATTCAGCTTGAGAAACCATGCTGGACCATAATGAAAATGTTAATAAATTTAAAAGGATGAATATAATAGAGAGTATGTTCACTGACCATAAAGGAATTACATTAGAAATCAATAATTAGAAAGGTAACTGGGAAATTCCCTAAGTGTTTGGAAATTAAACAAATGCAGTGATAACTGGGCACTTTTGATCGACTTGACTGGAAGCCAGTTGCTACTAAAGTATACAATCTCCCTCCTCCCTCTCCCCCAAACACCTATCAGTGTCTTTTTGTTTCCATTCGTATATGTGGGGTCTTCTGCTTTGTAACCAAGAGAAAAGAGTTTTTGGTGGTGAAGAGGCCTAGACAAACGTAAGAGGAGCTCTGAGGGGATAAAATGGCATGGATTCCTTTTCTGGACCTTTAACTTCCATGGTTAAGCAAATGAGAACCATGAATTGCTGGACTTGCTGGAGGGAGACTTTGAGAGACTGAACGAAGGCAGGGCTGTTTCAAGGCCCAGGTGACAGAGGATGGCACAGAGTTGGGAGGATACCCGTCTAATCCAGAGCCACTTGGGCACCCCAAGGCTTGCAGGCTTTGGGAGGAGCTACAGAAAGCACTGGTGGCATGGACATTGGTATCTCATCATGGACGCTAAGCAGTCAGATTGCTCTAAGTAGCCTTGCAAGCAGAGGGGGTGGAGAAGTGGAAGCTGGAACGGTATAGGAAAAACAAACAAACCAGGGTGGGACTCCCAGAAACAAATGGGATGGGGTGGGACACTTGAAAGTGGTGTGTGGTCTTACAGGTCTATGCTTACCTAATAAGCATATATAACTTACTGGGAGCCAAAGGTGGAATAGTCTACTTTTCTGGAATAAGTACAAGACCCTTCAGGGGCCAGTCTTAGGGACCCTTTTGAAAATCTAAAGTTGTTTGAGGGTCTGTGCAGAAAGAGAGGGACGTAGCAACTCCTGATGGCTCTGTAGCCTGGACTGCAACAGATTTCCCTGTGCAGAGAATTACTGTCCCTTGTGGATTCTTGATGAAGAAAGGTCCCTTCCCTTCAGTCCTTAGCAGATTAACTTTGGAAAGGAGGCCCACAAGGCCACTGATAAGTGCAGGAGGCTGGTATAGACCTGCATAAACAGTGTTCAAAAGACTAAACAACCAGATGTAGACCTTGGACTGTCAAAGAATGGTAAGGTCACCATAAAGAGCTTTTCACAAGTAATGTTAAGAGCAGGAAGAAAATCAAGAAAGGGATACAATTGACAATGATGTAGTGATGGATGATAAAGACAGAGCAGAACTCCTCTGCGCTCACTTTGTACCTATATTTCTGTTAAGGAGAAATTTTCATACTGAAAAGTCTAGCCCAGGGCTTTTCAAACTTTAACATGCACATGCATCACTTCGGGATTTTGTTAAAATGGAGATTCTGACTCAATAGGTCTGGGTGGCGCCCAAGAATATGCATTTCTAATAAACTCCCAGGTGACACTGATGCAGCTGGTCTTCCAGCCCCACTCTGAGTAACAAGAGTCTAGACCAAACATTGGTAAAGGAAGAAAAGTCCAGGATGGATAAAATGGTTATCTAAAGAGCATCTCATTGCTTTAACCAAGTCCAAGTCTCCAGTCTGGACAAATTACATCTCTCGGAGTATTGGGAGTGCTTGCAAATGAGAACCCTAAACCACTCTTGAGGATACTTTTATTTTCATCAATGTGGAGACTAGGAGAGGTGCTAGAGGCCTGATGACAGGAAGATGTGATCATAGGTTTCAAAAAAGGAAATAAGAGAGGAAGTGTAACAGACAGATCAGTAAGTTTGATGCTGATTCCAGGAGACAATCTAAAATGGATTATTTGAAAGGATGGTTTGTGTTCACTGGACCCAGTGTGACTTCACTGAGAATAAAACCTGTCAGACAAGTTTCATTGTCTTTGGTAGGTTTACCAGAATGATAGCTCTGAGCAGCAAGTGAAATGTAGCAAAGCACTAGCTGAGGACTTTCAAGATGTTATTTGTGCAAAGAAGCACAGCAGTGACTGGCTGTGAAGACAATGAGGGGGATTAGTAACTGGTTGATCCAGTCGGTCTAGAGGGCCCTGATTAATGATTAATAGTCCCCGAAGGATAGCCTCTTGGACTGTTACAGGGCTTCATCGTACACCTGGTCTGTTTCAGTAATTTTATCACTCACGGGCTTAGATCAGTGGTTCTCAAATGTTAGGGTACACCAGAATCTCTTGAGGGCAGAGGACGCTTGTTAAAATGTTGGTTCCAAGTCTCCAGTCCTGGACTCTGATTCGGCAGGTCTGAATGCATGTTTAATAAGTATCTCGAGGTGATTCTGAGGAAGGTCCTCTGTGGAGCTCAATTTGAAAAAGCAAACAAACAAACAAACCCTGATGAATAGGAATGAACACAGGGAGCTCAAAACACTCTTTTTAAAGCGTGTATTTGGGGTTTCCCAATTGACTAAGGGATAGCAAAGCCAGGGGTATTATTTCCTAAGAGAGAGATCCCTGGGTCCTGAGGCTGCCCATTTTCTTGATTCTGAATGCGACTGAGAGTGAGAAAGTGTTTTTACCTTTGCTCTATATTGTTTGAATTAATTTTTTTTAAAGTCCAGGGCTTCTGCTTTCTAGAAGATGGAATACACATACTTTTTGCTATTTCTCTGGTGAAATACAACTAAAAATTCTTGACATTGTATATGAAACAAATATATGAAGACTCTGAAAGGTGGAGAGAAGAAGGCAGATCATCTAGGGATTTTAGGACCCAAGGAATGATCTTGCGGTGAGTTCCTCAGGTTTCCTTTATGCCTCATATAGCCTAGACTTGGAGCTGAAGAAGGTGACAACCCAGAATGGCCGAGGAGGGCAACCTGGAACTGACAATGAATGCAGGCAAAAAAGCCCAAGAAAAGTGGGGCCTCTTTAGCCAAAGGCCAGAAAAGGGACAGCCTAGAGTGACAGAAAATGTTTAGATAGTAACTGCTTTACTCCAGCCAAGCGCTACAGAAAACAATGTGGCCTCACCCCACCCCCATCAGCAAAGGCCAAGTGGGGAGCTGAGATTTCCACCCACCAGGTTGTAATGAAGCACCCCGAGCCCCTTGCCAGGGTGGTGTCAGAGGAGGCGTGGAGGAGAGTGAAGACTTTCATCGCTGCCCAGCAGTAACGAGGCTGCCTCTCCTCATGGTGTCACTAGAAGCCACGTGGAGGCCAGTGACAAGGTATCTACACCTCTTGGCCAGGGAGGTACCAGCGGAGCCTGAGTGGGGAGCTGGGACTTCCAGCCTCACTCAGCAGCCCCTCCTCAGTTGTGAAAGAAGGCTCAGGGGTAACCTGGACTTTCACCACCACCTGGCAGGAGCATGACAGTATTTCCTCTTCCCCCGGCAGAAGTGTCACAGGAAGCCAGCTAAGACAGAGCATTTACATAGGATCCAGAGTCTCATAACATAATACCCCACATGTCAAAGTTTCAGTCAAAAATCACTCATCAGACCAAGAACCAGGAAGATATCAAACCAATTGGTTGACGAAAGACAATCAATAGACACTGGGTATCTTTCCCAGGGTGGCTGCAACATAGTACTACAAACCGCGTGGCTTAGAAACAACAGAAACTTATTGTCTCACAGTTTGGGAGCCAAGAAATCCAAAATCAAGGTGCTGGCGCAACTATACTCCCTCTCAAACCCACAGGATTACTTGAACAGCCCTATAACTATTAAGGAAATTGAATTTATCATTTAAAAACTCCCAGAAAAGAAACCTTCAGGCCCAGATAGCTGCACTGGAGAATTATACAAAACATGTGAAGAAGGATTTATACTAATTCTACCAATGCCTTCTAGAAAGTAAAAGAAGAGGGACTACTTCTCAATTTGTTTTATGAAGTTAGTATTGTATTAACCTGATATCAAAACCAAAGATATCACACAATAAACAAAAAACTATACACTGGTAACTCTCATAAACACAGATGCAAAAATCCTCAACAGGTTATTATTAAATAGATTTCCACAATGTATAAAAAGAATCGTATAGCATGACCAAGTGGGATTTATTCCAGGGATGCAAGGCTAATTCAGTAATTCAATATTCAGGCTTTCCTGGTGGCACAGTGGTTAAGAATCCACCTGCCAATGCAGGGGACACGGGTTCGATCCCTGGTCTGGGAAGATCCCATGCCGCAGAGCAACTAAGTCCGCGAGCCACAACTGCTGAGCCTTCGCTCTAGAGCCCATGGGCCACAACTACTGAGCCCGCGCGCCTAGAGCCTGTGCTCCGCAACAAGAGAAGCCACCACAATGAGAAGCACGCACACCACAACGAAGAGTAGCCCCCGCTCACTGCGACCAGAGAAAAGCCCTCATGCAGCAACAAAGACCTAACGCAGCCAAAAATAAATAAATAAAATTTAAAAAATAATTCAATATTCAACAATTAATCAATGTAATCCACCATATTCACAGAAGAAAATTTACATGATCATCTCAGTAGATGGAGAAAAGACTTTTTTGACAAAATGCAGCACTCATTCAGAATAAAAACTCTCACTTCACTAGGAGTAGAGGGGGGACTTCCTCAACTTGCTAGAGAGCATCTACAAAAAATCCCTGGAACCTGTTATCTCACACGGCAAAAGAGACTTTGTAGATGTCATTATGTTAAGGATCCTGAGATGGGAAGATTATCCTGGATTATCCAACATAATCACGGGGTCCTTATAAGAGGGAGACAAGAGGGTCAGAGTTAGAGAAGGAGATGTGACGATGGAAGCAGAGGTTGCAGTGATGTGCTCTGAAGATGGGGTAAGGGGTCACAGGCCAAGGAATGTGGATGGCTTATGGAAGCTGGGAAAGACAAGGAAACAGATTCTCCCCTCTAGAGCCTCCAGAAGGAATGCTGCCCAGCTGGTATTCTGATTGTAGGACTTCTGACCTCCAGAACTGTAAGATAATACATCTGTGTTGCTTTAAGCCACGAAATTTGTGGTAATTTGTCAGAATAGCAATAGGAAACAAAGGCAGAAATGATGGCCTTGCTAGTGGAGGTTTGAAAGCCTCTCTGGCAACACCCTTGGCTCCTGTTGATTCCTGGAAGACAGAAGTGATGCAGAGCTGAATTCATAACGTGTTTTCTGTCTCGTTCTTGTGGCTCTTAGCATTTGTTTCTCTGGATAACGTTAATTAGCCTCCGATTAGATGTGTGCTACCTGTGGACAACTTGAGTCAGCATGTCGCACAGGACGACCTTGTGTGCTTAACAGGCAGGCAGTACTAATGCTTTGCAATTGTGTATTATGTTGGGGTCTCTAAAAGTTTCTCACGTATGACACAAGCGTCAGCATAAATTGAAAATCTGAGAGCGGGAATCGGAGGAGGTCTCCAGAAGGGGCTGTAAAAGTGACACTGAGTGAAGGAGAGAGAATCCTTCCCAATTGGGGAAGGGCCAACTGCCAGGGAAAGGAAATGAACTCTCCTTCCCCTGTAAAAATCGGTGAAGGCTCACAACCTTTAAATCTTATCCTGAAAGCAAGCCACTGGGGATTAAGAGGTGGCATTATTCTGCCTACCATGATTTTCCACCTCTCTACTCTGGAGAGGCCATTTCTCTCCATCCTCAACAGACGCCTTTCCCTGTGGCACCTCCCATATGCCTGGTGCTGGGCTTTCTGTTTATGTTCACTGTACGGATATATAAGAAACTTTTGGCTTTTGAATTTCTTGCTTTTCTGTTTTGCTTTTAGTTAGAAGAGCCTCAGGATGAAAAAGATAGCCTCAGTCCTCACTGGCAGGGAATCCCTGAGTGTAAACTAGCAGAGCCTAGGAGGACTCCTTTCAGTCCGGAGATATCTGGGTCTCATTCACAACAGAGTTTAAGGAGTGAAGCTGCTGGGTGTTCTGAAGTGGCCTGTCCCTGTGAGCTCATACCAGTCAGTCAGGCCCTTGGTCTGTACCACCCCTAGCCTGCCCCTCCCACAGTCCCTTCCCATCTCAGTAAATAGCAAGTCCAATTTTCCAGCTTCTCATGCAAAAGCTTTCCTCTCACATCTGACATCTAAATCATCAGCAAATCCTGTTGACTCTACCTGCAACATATATTCAGAATCTAACCACTTCTTACATCTCCCCGCTACCGCCCTGGTCTAAGCCACCATCACCTTTCTCCTTAGTCATGCCATTAGCCTTCTGTTTGGTCTTCCTTCTTCCATCCTTGCCTCCCTTCCATTTATTTCCAACACAGCTGCCACAGAGACCCTCTTAAAAGGTAGGTCCATCATGTCGCTCCTCTTCTTATAACTCCAGTGGTTCCCCATCTCGTTCTGAGGACAAGGTAAAGTCATGGCCCGCAAGCCTCTGCACCCATAGTCTGGCTCCCAGGTCCCTCTCTGACCTCGTCATCTACTCCTGTCCCCGTCCTTCCCTCAGTCCCACCCCCTGGGACTCCTTGTTCCTCCTTGAACATAATAGATAGGCTTTTACTGTGGGCCCCTTGTTCCCTCTGCTAGAATGCTCTTCCCCCAGATATCTGCATGGCTCTTCTCTCACATCCTTCAGATCGTTGCTTAAATATTTCCTTCTCGATGAGTCCTTTTCTGGCCACCATTTCTAAAATCACAGTGTCCCCTCCAACACCCCCGTCCTCCCACCCCCTTTCCCTGCTTAATTTTCCTCCATAGCTCTATTCTCCATCTCACATATTATCTCTATCTATCTTTATATTATACAATAAATTGTATATTAAGTATATTTTGTTATAGAAAGCATAATTTGTTAATTGTCTGCGTCATCCCCACCAAACGTAAATTCTCAAGGGCAGACTTCTTTCTCTGTTTTGTTCATTGATGATTCCCCCAGTGCTTTAGACAGTGCCTGTCACATAGTAGAAGCTAATAAATATTTTCTGGATGGATAAATGAATGAATTTTACATGTTCCTCACAATCCAGTCCCCCACTTACTACTTTCTCACCCAGTTCTAGCCTCACAAACGTCCATGCCTTTCATTGAGACAGGAGTTCACTTTGTGTCTTAAAAACTGATGTCCCAAAGATCAGCCCCACCCCCACTGAGGGAGTTTCAGGTGTTCTAACCAGAAAGTTATCATTCTTGGACGATATCTCGGTTTGGGGACCAGGTGGACCTGGATATGAACGCTGGCTCTGCCACTTGGTAGCTGCGGGTAAGACCCAGAGCAAGCTGCTTCATTTCTCCAAGCCCCATCTTCCCCCATGGAGAGTGAGAATGTGATCTGCAATCGTGGGGTTGCTGGGGGGACTGAAAGTAGGCATGTATTGCTTCTGCCAAGAGCAGTGCCCGGCACAAAGGTGGGATCATGCTGTATACAATGATCTGCAATTGGCAATCCCTGCACAAATCAGTTTTGTACATATATCCTTAGATACTTTAATCCTTTAATCCCTATAGGATAGATTCCCAAAGTGGGGTTGCTGACTGCAGTGGTATGTACATGCTTTAAAAAGAGTAAATAAATGGCGCCAGATTATTTTCCAGAAACAGTTGTTAACAATTCATACTCCTGCCAACTGTGTCTGAGAATGCCTGTTTCCCTCCCACCCTTACTAGTACCAGATGTTATCAGTCTTTTTCATTTTTGCCCATCTGATTGGGGGAAAACGGTATCTTGTGTTGATTTCCATTACCTTTATCACTTGTAAAGTTGAACATCTTTTCATATGTATAGTATTCATTTGTATGTCCTCTTCTGTGATTGCCTTTACTTGTCCAGTCGTCTGTTGAGTTATGTATTTTTCTTATCAATTTATCGGTCGGGGATATGGACAGTGACTGCTAATAGGTATAAGTTTCTCTTTGGGGTGATGAAAATGTTCTAAAACTGGGTTACAGTGATAGTTCCACAACTCTGTAAATACACTAAAAAGCTTTGAATTTACACTTTAAACCAGTGAATTTTATGGTATATAAAGTATATCTCAGTAAAGCTGTTAAAAATGACAAAAATATTTGAAAAGGTGACTTTAATAGCTGCATAAAATTCCCCTTTATGGAATTATCATATTTTATTTAATCACTTCCAATTGCTTCTAATTATTTCCAAGATTTTACTCATAAAAAATTCTGATGAATATCTTTGTACATAAATATCTGCTTTTTCTTAGGATACATTCTTAGACAGGAATTACTGGGGAAATATATGATTTTGAATAAAAAAATAGTTGACAGTGATTCCATGTCAATCTGAACACTTTAGAGTTTTCTTAGGTTCAGAACGCCACATACAGTACCTCAAAACTGTTGTTGGCAAGGTCCTTCCTGCTATGGTGACACCAAGTGCCACTATAATTGATGCTAGAAAACAATTTCAGGTTCAGTCACACAAAAATATACAGTGTACTTCTTGCTTTATCGCCAGTTGTTTACTTGTTACAAACTGATTTGCTAGAAAAACAAAATGAGAAGCGAAATTGCTTTCCCTGGCCCAAATCCATGGGGAACAGAGGCTAATTCTAGCGTAATTTTTGGCAAAAGCAGGAAGCAGTGCCTATGTTGGTTTCATTTCATCTTGTTAACATATGCTGGAGAAAATGCAATAATAATAAGAGTAATAATAATAATAATAATTGATACTCTTGACTGATAACTCTAAGGTCCTTCTCTGGGCAGAAAAGAGCCTATCTTCTTGGTTAATTGTGCTACATAATAAGAAAGAAATTCACCCAGAAGGATCATGAAGGAAAGAGCTTATATTTCCTACCTGTTCTCTACACCCACCTCAACCCAAGCACTTCCTCCATCATCATATCTTTAGATTTAGCTGGACAAATTTATTGATGGTGGTTGATGTATTGATTTCCAGGACATTAGCAATACTTAAGAGAAGAGGCTCTGTGCTGTAACGGGAAGTTTATTGGCCTAGGAGCAAGAATCCTGGATTTTAGTCCTGACTCTGCCATTTACCTGTTATATGACTTTAGGCAAATCATGTGCCCTATGTGGATCTTAGTTTCCCATCTCTAGTTGATTTCTAAGGGCCCTTCCAATTCTGACATGCTATGGTTTTAAGGAACAATAGAATTAGATCTCTTCCTTTAAGGAGTAGGGCAGGGAACAAATTTGGGAGTTGAGGCCAGAAGAAATAAATTGAGTCATGTCAGAAACCTAATATGATCTAGGATATTTTACGTTAGGTTCTTAAGATCATCATCAAAAAAATACATTAAAAATACCTCATTAAAAAATACAACTCTAGGGGTTTCCCTGGTGGCGCAGTGGTTGGGAGTCCGCCTGCCGATGCAGGGGACACGGGTTCGTGTCCTGGTCCAGGAAGATCCCACATGCCGCGGAGCGGTTGGGCCCGTGGGCCATGGCCGCTGAGCTTGAGCGTCCGGAGCCTGTGCTCCGCAACGGGAGAGGCCACAACAGTGAGAGGCCCGCGTACTGAAAAAAAAAAAATACAACTTATACATTTACTAGAAATCACAGAGCCATAAGCATACAATGCTGGATTTTGTAATATGTAAACTATACCTAGATAAAGTCTTAAAGATACACATTTGATAGTAATTTTATCTCCAGATAATCATGGGCAGGGTGTATCAAATCATGTGACTTGAGATTCTGCTCATTTACTTGCATGCATGAAAATGAGTGAGAGTCGAGGAACATGTTAATAATCTTGGGGGTTTTGTTGGCCCAGAGAAGCTGCTGGGCTCTGGGGAGATTGATGGAGCTAAAATGTCATTGTCGCAAGGGAGGCAACTATTGATTTCACTGACAAACCATGTAATTATGGAACACAATGCCTAGTTACATTAATTAGAAGGGAGTGAGAGAGTGGAGCTGGAGGCCCTGCTGGCAGGAGAGAGGAAGAGTGTAGATCAGTCTTCTCTAAGGTGTGGCTGGAGTGAGCAGGGGCTGGAGAGGGGGAAGCTGGAAAGTAGGTTGAAGGCAGACACCAGTTTGAAGGTCTCTATGAAAAAGGTGTAAGATTTACTACCTTGAATTCCATGTATTTTAACTAAAATCATATATTTAAAAATACTCTAAAAATTGTAAAGCACTATATAACTAAAAATATTTTTAACAGGTAATACAGGCATATGGTAAAATTCAGATGGTATAAAGAAATGGAATAAAGAGATAGTGAAAAGTAAGTCTCCATCTACCCTTGTCGCCCATTTGTCCTTCCCAGGAACATTCAGTATTTCAATTTTTTTGTGTATCCTTCTGGAGTTATTCTATTCTATATATATATATATATATATTTGTTTTCACTTAACAGTATAGTTTGGAAATCACACCTTTATATTGATTTGCCTTATTCTTTTTTAACATCTATATACTGCAATTCATTTAACCAGTCCCCTTTGAAGGACATTTAATTTGTTTCAATGGCATCTGGTTTATTTTCTTAAATTAAAGTTCACCACTGAACAGCAAAACCAGTCCCCAACATGGTGTTATTGATGAACATTTTGAGGTTTTTTTTGTTTTTCTTTTTGGCTAATATACCAATTTCTTTTTTTAATTTTTAAAACATTATTATTGGAGTATAGTTGATTTACAGTATTGTGTTGGTTTCTGGTATACAGCAAAGTGAATCAGTTATACATATACATATATCCACTCTTTTTTAGGTTCTTTTCTCATATAGGTCATTACAGAGTATTGAGTAGAACCAATTTCTTTTTATTTGTATTTTTTCAATGAGTAATAATCTTAGTATCCCCCAGACATTTTTTAAAAACTGTATTTTAATGATGCAATAAAGAGCTGCAGGTAAATCCTAGGACAAATCACTTCTAAAGAACTGATTTAGCCTGGCCAAATTGAGTCTGCCAGGCTGGGCAGAGGTTGCTACAGATTCAGGCTCCACTTTGGAAGGGGAGCTCAAGTCTTCAAGAACACTTCTTTGAAGGAGAAGAACCCAGAGAGGTAGCCCAATGTAGTAGAAAGATCTCAGGGTTTGGAGTCAGAAGACTTGAGTTCCAGCCCCAGTTTTGTCACTAACTAGCTGTGTGACCTTGGGTAAGTCACACCCTGAGAGTTTCAGTTTTTCCCCATGTGTTAAAGAGAGGCAGAAATTTCAAACCCATAGTGCTGTTGTAAGGATGTGATGAATTAACTGCATTTCATAAAGTGCTTTATAAATATTAATTATATGTATTACCTTAAGGGACAGAGGCATAAAACCAGAATAGCTAGAGCTCCAGTTAGAGAAAATGCACATACGTGCACAAATTGCAACCTGAAAGCTAAAAGATGCACTGAGAAAGAAATAGCTCCTTCGTGGCTTGATATGTACTAATTCAGAACTTAACAAAGGGCAAGGTAACTCTTTTTGAAAAAGTTCCTGTAGGTCTACAATTTGAATGTGCATCCTTGTCACAAACTGTTGGAAAGCATACCGCTCTTCTTTATAAACAAATACTTTCTTCTTCCTCCTTTATATTTCTCTGCATTACAACCCACTGACCAAGGATGGAAGCCCATAACTGTCAGTGAGCGTGAAAGAGGATTTGCAGGAAAATGCTCTCTATTTAGACATGCCAGTACAGAGAAGCCCAGCAGGTGGTTTTAAGAAGAATTGAACCACTTGACATTTCATTGGGATGAGACCTAGAAACAGAACTAGGAAGGAAAAACCAACCAGCATCCTGTGAGACAAGAAAAGGACAGGGTGAGGGAGAGAGACTAGAGTGTAAATTTATTTATTTACTTATTTGGTTGCACTGGGTCTTGTTTGCAGTGGGTGAGCTCCTTAGTTGTGGCATGTGAACTCTTAGTTGCAGCATGCATGTGGGATCTAGTTCTCTGACCGAGGATCAAACCCTGGCCCCCTGCACTGGGAGCATGGAGTTTTAACCACTGCACCACCAGGGAAGTCCCTTTTTTTTAGAGTGTAAATTGATGTAAGATTTTTGGAGGATAACTTGACAGTATATATATTAAAAATCAAAATGCACATACACTATCCTTTTGACTCATCTTCCTGAAAAATCCAGTCCTAAAGCCATTGGGTGAGGGAGAGCAAGGTAGGCATCCATGGTGGGGAGTATGGGGGTGCATACTGTGGTGTCAGAGACCCAGCAGGGTGAGGAGGTGTCCCTGTGGAGGGCAGATCAGAGTCCAAACAGGTGGATGGATGTGTCGTCATGGAAGAGAGGCCTGGTGTGGGGAGTCAGAGCCTGCAAAGGATGAGGAGGAAATCTATGTAGGGGAGCAGCTGGTGATGGAGAATGAGAGGCCCCAAGCAAGAGCAGACATAGTGTCAGGGAGGGTGACAATGGAAATGGGAGAGTGGTTACTGTACTAGTTATCTATTTCTGTGTAACAGTTTACCTGAAACTCAGTGGCTTAGAACAACAAACATTTAGTTTTTATTTTTATTAAAAAAATGTTTTTATTTAGTTCTTGGCTGCATGCGGGGGATCTTAGTTCCCTGACCAGGGTTCAAACCCGTGCCCTCTGCAGTGGAAGCACAGGACCTTAACCACTGGACCAGTAGGGAATTCCCAACAAACATTTATTATTTCAGTTTTTTGTGTTAGGAATCTGGGCACAGCCTAGCTCGGTACCCCTGGTTCAGAGTCTCTCACAAAGCTACCACCTGAAGGGTCAACTGAGGGAGGATTTGCTTCCAAGCACATTCATGTGGTTGTTAGCAGGATTTAGTTCTTCACAGGCTGTTGACTGAGGGCCTCAGTTCCTCCATGGCTCTTGGCCAGAAACCTCCCTCAGTTCCTTGCCATGTGGGCCTCTCCATGGGGCAGCTAGCTTCCCTGAGAGGAAGAGAGAGAGAGAGAGAGGAAGCACATGAGGGATGGAGGGAGAAAGAGAGAGAGAGAGAGAAAGAGAGAAAGAGAATTAGACAGAAGTCTAACCTAATCTTGGAAGTGACATCCCATAATTTTTGCCATAGTCTATCATTAGAAGTGATTAACTAGATCCAGCTCACACTCAAGGGGAGGTGATTACACAAGTGGATGAATACTACCAGGCAGGGATTGTTGAGGGCCATCTTAGAGAAAAATATCCATACTACCCAAAGTGATCTATAGATTCAACGCAGTCCCTATGAACATCCCAATGGCATTTTGTACAGAAATAGAAAAACAATCCTGAAATTCATATGGAACCACAAAGGACCGTGAATAGCCAAGCAATCTTGAGAAAGAAGGAAAAAGCTGGAGGCATCACATATCCTGATTTCAAAACACATTACAAGGCAACAGTAATTAAAACAGTATGGTTGGGCTTCCCTGGTGGCGCAGTGGTTGAGAAGTCCGCCTGCCAACGCAGAGGACACGGGTTCGTGCCCCAGTCGGGGAGGATCCCACATGCCGTGGAGCGGCTGGGCCCGTGAGCCATGGCCGCTGAGCCTGCACGTCCAGAGCCTATGCTCCGCAATGGGAGAGGCCACAATAGTGAGAGGCCCGCATACCACAAAGAAAAACACAAACAAACAAAATAACAGTATGGTACTGGCATAAAAATAGACATATAGACCTGTGGAACAGAATTGAGAGCCCAGAAACAAACCCACACATGTATAGTCAACAGGAGTGCTAAGAGTACACAGTGAGGAAAGGATAGCTTCTTCAACAAATGGTGGGGCTTCCCTGGTGGTGCAGTGGTTGAGAGTCCGCCTGCCGATGCAGGGGACATGGGTTCGTGCCCTGGTCCGGGAGGATCCCACGTGCCGCGGAGCAGCTGGGCCCGTGGGCCGTGGCCGCTGGGCCTGCGCGTCCGGAGCCTGTGCTCCACAGCGGGAGAGGCCACAAGAATGAGAGGCCTGCATACCGCAAAACAACAACAACAACAAAAACAAATGGTGTCGGGACACAGGGAATATAGCCAATATTTTGTAATAACTTAAGGGAAAAAAGAAAAACATTTATAAACATCAAAAAATAAAATAAAGCAGTAAAAAATAAAAAATTTAAAACAACAACAACAAACCCAAATGGTGTTGGGAAAACTAGACATACACATACAAAAGAATGAAATTGGACTCTTATCTTACAACACACACAGAATCAACTGAAAATGGATTAAAGATTTAAATGTAAAACCAGATACAGTAACTCTTAAAAGAAAACATAGGGGAAAAGCTTCATGACATGGGTCTTGGCAATCATTTCATGGCTATGACACCAAAAGCACAAGCACGAAAAGCAAAAATAGACAAATGAGACTACATCAAACTAAAAAGATTCACCACAGCAAAGGAAACAATTAGCAGAGTGAAAAGGCAACGAATGGAATGGGAGAAAATATTTGCAAACCATATATCTGATAAGGGGTTAATATCCAAAAAATATAAGAAACTCCTACAACTTAACAGCAAAAAAAAAAATCAAATAATCAGATTATAAAGTGGGCAAAGGACTTAAGTCGACATTTCTTCAAAGAAGATATACAATGGCCAGCAAGTATATAAAAAACTGTCAACATAACTAATCATGATGGAAACGCAAATCAAGATCACCTCACATCTGTTAGGATGGTTATTATCAAAAAAGACAACAGATAAGAAGCGTTGGCCAGGATGTGGAGAAATTGGAACCCTTGTGCATTGTTGATGGGAACGTAAAATGGTGCAGTCACTATGGAAAACAGTATGAAGTTCCCTCAAAAAATTAAAAATAGAAGTTCCGTATGATCCTGCAATGCCACTTCTGGGTATGTATCCCAAAGAATTGAAATCGGGATCTCAAAGAGAGATATGTATTCCCATGTTCATTGCAGCATTATTTATAATAGCCAAGATATAGAAACAACGTAAGTGCCCATTGACAAATGAAGGGATAAAGAAAATCTGGCATATATCTGTATATACATACACGTACAATGGAATATTATTCAGCCTTAAAAAATAATGAAATCTGCCATATGCAATAGCATGGATAAACCTTGAGGACGTTATGCTAAGTGAAATAAGCCAGTCACAGAAGGACAAATACTGCATGTGTCCGCTTAGATGAGGTGTCTCAAGTAGTCAACTTTGTGGAAAAATAGAGTAGAATGGTGGTTGCCAGGGGTTTGGGGGAACAGGGCATATGGAGTTGCTGTTTAAGGGTATATAGTTTCCAGTATGTAAGATGACTAAGTTCTAGCGATCTGCTGTACAACATTGTGCTTACAGATTACTGTAACCGTAAAAACGTGTTAAGAGGGTAGATCTCATGTTAAGTGTTTTTACCACAATAAAAAAAAGGAGAGAAAAAGAATAGTATGGTGCTTAGGAGGTAATCTACATCTTTGTTTGAACCAGGCTTCATTTTAACTAGCTATCCTACCTTGAGCAAATTACCCTTGCTATGCCTAAGTTTCCTTTCTAAAATGGGTATAATCATGCTTATCTCGCAAGGTATACTGAGAATTAAATAAAATTTTGTCTGTAAAGCAGGTAGAACAGTGCTTGGCACATGATAGGCAGTCAATAAATAGTAGTTATTATTAAAAATGAAAAAGAAACCTCCCAGCACAATTACCTAAGGGGGATTGATAAAATGAGAAAATATGTTAAGAATATGGAAAGGGAGAAAACTAGAATGAACCCTGTGGTGTTGGCTGGGATATAGCAGAGTGAACTCATGGCCAAATAGATAGATAGATAGATAGTTAGATAGATAGATAGATAGATAGATAGATAGATAGATAGATAGATAGATATGGATATAGACATAGATATATTATGTGTGAGTGTTGTGTGTGTATAAGCATGTGAGTAAAAGAGTATAAAAGAAGCCTCTAGAGGGCCAGGGAGCAGCAACACACCGATAGCAATATCCACACCTAGCGCCCAGATTTGGCTTCTAAATACTATTATCCATGAAAGAGAACCAAGGCTTCTCAGGAAAATGGCTGATTTCAGGACTGGATAACTGAAAGTATGAGATGAACCTGGACCATCTTGTGCCAGAAAGTAAGGAAGTGCACAAAAAATGATGGGGACACATTAAAGGGATACAGAAGCCAGGTTGAAGGAGTCCCCACTGGTCAGATCTAGGACAACTTGAGCATCAAAGTAAACAATGATAGTAATGGATTATAACCCATTGAATAAAAGAGGAAGCCATAAGTCTATACTGATATAAATAAACAGGTGAACAAATTGAAAGTTTGATGGGAAATGGAAGCTTTACATAGTCTCAAAGGACTTCCCCACAAAATATTTATTAATTACGAAGAATAATTTCACAGTGGAGAAGCCTGGCACATACCACTTTAGTCAAGTGATCAGAGTGAACTCATCAGTAATAGGACACACTGAAATCGAGCTCCACCTGACAGAATGAAGAGTACAGTGTCACTTCTGTCATAGGCCTGCCAAAGGTATGTAACCTGAATCTAATCATGAGCAAACATCAGGCAAACCCAAGTTGAGGGACATTCTCCACAATAACTGGTTCATAGTCTTCAAAAGTGTTGAGGTCTTGAAAGTCAACAAAAGACCAAGGAACTCTTCCAGACTGAAGGAGATGGAGGAGACATGACAACTAAAAGCACCATATGGGTCTGAACTAGATCCTTTTGCCATAATAGAGCCTTTGAGGACAACTGGTAAAACTTGAATGGGACCTGAGGATTCGATGTTAGTAATCTATTAATGTGAATTTCCTGATGTTGATGGTGGTGTCATAGCTAGATAGGAAAATATCCTTGTTGGGCAAAAAAATACACACGAAATCATTCAGAGATGATGGGGCATCAGGTTGGTGACTTACTCTCAAATGGTTCAGGAAGAAAAATCCAGGACATTCTGTATTGTACTTCCAACTTTTCTGTAAGTTTGTGATTGCTTCCAAAAAATAATAATAAATAATGAAAAGAATGTCATGGTCATGAAAGGCAAGGACAGCCTCAGGAACTGTTTCAGATTAAAGGAGGCCAGATAGAAATGACAAATGCAATGTCTGATCCTGAATTACATCCTGGAACCACCCCCCCGCAACCGGTTCTTTTTGCTACAAAAAATATTATTTGTACAAGAGGAGAACTATGAATATTTTCTGTAGGTTAGATAATAGTATTTTATCAATATTAATTTCCTGATTTTATTAGTTGCACTGTGCTTATGTAAGAGAAACATTTTGTTCTGAGAGATACATGCTCAAGTATTTAGGGTTAAAGGAACATCATGGCTAAAATTCCCTCTCAAGTGGTTCAGAAAAAAAAGAGAAATATGCATATATATTGAAAGGAAATGATAAAGCAAATTAATAAACTATTAACAATTGGGGAAGCTGAGTGAAAGGAACATGGATGTTCCTGCAACTTTTCTGTTAAGTCTGAACTTATTTTATCATCAAAAAAGCACATACACTTTATCCTGGCAATTCCTTTGCTAAAAAAGTACCCCACATGTATATAAAGATACATGGGTATTCATTACAGTATTATTTGAAATAGCTGAAGACCAGGCTCAAACAAACTGTCCATTGATAGAGGTTTTCCCACATCACAAAACACTGTGTAGCTGTTAGAAATAAGGAGAAAATCCCCTCACACTCATTAGAAGAGCTACTATTTAATTAAAAAAAAAACCCAGAAAATAACAACTGTTGGCCAGGACGTGGAGAAACTGGGAACCCCTGTACAGTGTTGGTGGGAATGTAAAGTGGCCCAGCTGCTATGGGAAACAGTATAGATGTTCCTCAAGAAAATTAAAAATAGAATTACTATATGCTCCAGCAATCCCACTGCTGGGTATTTATCCAGAAGAATTGAAAGCAGGGTCTTGAAGAGTTATTTGTACACACATGTTCATAGCAGCACTATTCACAATAGCCAGGAGGTGGAAGCAACCCAAATGCCCACTGACATATGAATGGATAAACTAAAATGTGGTATATACACACAGTGGAGTATTATTCAGCCTTAAAAAGGAAGGAAATCCTGTCACATGCTACAACATGGATGAAGCTTGAGGGCATTATGCTAAGGGAAATAAGCCATTCACAAAAAGACAAGTACTGTATGATTCTACTTCTATGAGGTATCTAACTTCATAAAAACAGAAAGTAGAATGGTTGTTACCAGGGGCTGAGGGAGAGGGGAAAAGAAGAGTTGTTGTTTAGTGGTTATAAAGTTTCAGATTTGCAAGTTGAAAAAGTTCTAGAGATCTGTTTCACAAACAATGTCAATATACTTAAACACTATTGAACTGTACACTGAAAAATGGTTAAGACGGTAAATTTTATGTGTCTTTTATCACAATAAAAAAGGAGTAAATCTAGATGTTCTGCTATGGAAAGATCTCCAAAAGAGATAATTAAGTGAAAAACCAAGGTGAGAAATAGCATGTATGCTATGATTCTGCGTGTGCCTGCCTGTGTGTGTGAAAAAGAGGATATATGTTTGCCTTTGCCCTTAAAAATTCTGGATGGATACATAAGAAGCTGTAAACAGTGGTTACTTCTAGGAGTGAGGCTGGGGGTTAAAGAAGGGAAAAGTATTTCTACTTTTTCATTTTACTTTTTATTTTAAAGTCTTCTGCACTTTTTTTTTTTACCATATGCACATATTATATTTCCAGTAAATGTTTAACATTTTAAATAATGGCTAATAATGGTGCCAGGCATCGCTCTAAGAATGTGCATGGAGTAGCTTATTTAATCTGGAAAGTAACTCTATGAAGTAGGTCCTTTATTAGTATTATTGCCATTTTATAGAAGGGAAACGGAGTCTCACGGGGCTTGAAGAACTTAGACTCTAAATCCCACCATTTTAACCACTACTATATGCCTCTATGCTTCTTATAAAAAGGAGTCACTCTTCTTCCTTTTGTTAAAGACAAACTATACATATATACATACATATATGTAATATATATATAATATAATCTTTAAGCACAATACATGCTCATTAAATGTAAAAAAAAATATTAAAAAAAAAGCTAAAGTGCAGGGGAAAATCTAACTCTGGATCCTGCCAGCTAAAGACCAGCCTGTTAACCTTCTGGTGTATGGCCATACAGTCCTCAACATATGCACTATTTTCTAGCCTAGTTGAGATTATATTGTACATACAATTTTGTATTCTGCTTTTCTTCCTCTCCATATAATGTCATTTTCCTTTTAAAACATCTCTTCTCAAGTCCTCTTATAAATAGTCATAGTGTTTTTAGAGCTGGTAATGAGGGCCCCAGATTCATTTTAGGGAAGAGGAAGAGTAATAAAATCCTTGGAAAAGAAAAGCATGGAAAAAAGTTGGGAAGAAAGAAGTGTGGGTCTGCAGTCACTAAGAAATGGCTTCTGTTTACTTGTTCATGACTGTGAAAGTCTAGATTCTATTTTCCCTTCTTTCTTTATTTTTATTATATTTTTGCTCTATTCATATTTGGACAGTTTTGTTGGGGTCAGTATGCCTAAGTGACTGTGTCTGGGGAACAGGCAGACATTTTGGAAAATTTTCCAGGAATCCAATTTTAGGAAAACTGGAAAACCAAAAGTAGATTATTGCTGTTTTAAGCTACTAAAAAAAAAAGGATATAATGATGGTGAGTCCTAGAGTATTACAATGTTAGACCCAAAGTACAGAGATTATCTAGCCCAATTCCCCCTCGTTTTACAGATGGAGAAACCGAGCCCCAGAGAAGTAAAATCAATCACTCTACTCACGAGCGACAACTACTGAGCCCGTGAGCCACAACTACTGAAGCCCGCACGCCTAGAGCCTGTGCTCCACAACAAGAGAAGCCACCGCAATGAGAATCCCCTGCACCGCAATGAAGAGTAGCCCCCGCTCACCGCAACTAGAGAAAGCCTGCATGCAGCAACAAAGACTCAACACAGCCAAAAATAAATAAATAAATTTATTTAAAAAATAAAAATTAAAAAATACTTAGGAGTTAACCAAAGATTAACTTATACAATTATAAGTTACATAATTAACTTATACAATGAAAACCACAAAACATTGCTGAAAGAAATTAGAGAAGACACAAATAAATGGAAATACAAACCAAGTTCATGGATTGGAAGACTTAATATTGTTAAGGTATCAATACTTACCAAAGTGACCCACAGATTAAATATAATCCCTATGAAAATCCAAATGACATTTTTTGGCAGAAAGAGAAAAACAGTTCCTAAAATTCATGTGGAATCTCAAGGGCCTCTGAATAGCTAAAACAATCTTGAAAAATAACAGAGCTGAAGGACTCACACTTGTTGATTTCAAAACTTACTGCAAAGCTACAGTAATCAGAACAGTGTAGTACTGACATAAAGACAGACATAGACCCATTAAACCGAATAGAGAACCCAGAAGTAAACCCTCACATGTATGGTCAAATGATTTTTGACAAGAGTGACAAGACCATTCCATGGGGAAAGAACAATCTTCTCAAGAAATGGTGCTGGGAAAACTGGATATCTACATGTAAAAGAATGAAGTTGGACCCTTACCTAACACTGTGTACAAAAATTAACTAAAAATGGATCAAAGACCTAAATATATGACCTAAAACTATAAAATTCTTGGTGCAGAAGTTTGAATTAAACTCCTTAGTTCGTGTCTCATCATTTGAGCCTCAAAAGGTATATCTGTTGTTTCATTTGTTTACTCTTTTTTGCTTTATTCCCTGTACCCATAATCAGTTGAATGTATTTAATGACTAATCTTTTATTTATGTGTTTTTTTAAAACAGCTCCATTCAGTTTTAATTTACATGTCATAATATTCACTCATTTGAAAATATATAATTCAGTGATTTTTAGCAAATTTATGGAGCTGTGCAAACACCACCACAATCTAGTTTTAGAACATTTCCATCACTCCCAAAGGATCCCTTTTGCCCATATGCAGTCAGTGCCCCTCCTATTACTAGTGCCAGGCAATCACTAATCTGCTTTCTGTCTATAGATTTGCCTTTTCTGAACATTTTATAGAAATAAATGACTGCAATATGTAAAAAAAAAAAATCAGTCACTCTAGGCCACACAGCTATTAAAGGCAGAGTCTGCACTAAATTTAGGTCTCCTGATTGCTAGGCCACTGTTTTATAAAACTTCTGAAACCCTTTAAAATCAATTAATTAATCCTTGTAAGAACTCAGTGAAGTAGGTTAGTGTTATTTATTCTGACTTTAGAGCCATTTACTGAAAAAGTGATTAGATGTCTGGAAGCCAAAACTGATTCTCCTGTAATTAAACATGTTTTTAATCACTCCAAAAAGAACAGACTATTAAGTAGGCTTATCATCTTAGGAATTAACTCTCAGTTTCTTGTACAACCAGTTTAAAGATCACCACTCTCACCCGGCATCTTAAATTCCTTTTATATTAGGCATAAAGCCCGTATTTTCGTGGTAATATTAAGCAAATGCATAGCCCTTAGATTAGCTGTGTCTCAGTGTTCCTCTAGTCCTCAGCAAATGAGTGAGCGGGGGATGGGGAGTGTGTCACCACTGGACTTGCATAAATTATTAGAACGCATCCATTTGCCTCTTGGTTTTCCTTCCAAATGACTTCCTTCGGCGGCAATTTCCTTTTGGCCCTTTTGCTATGTGGAATAAGGAGGGGACACACGATAGATTTCTTTATGTAATTTATTGTGGTAATTATGTCTGAATATGATAAAATAGTTTGCCAAAGCAGAGTTTAATTAAGATTTGCATAGAAGATTCTTTAATCACTAAAGCAAATAAGTTGGAATGTTGAGTTCACAGTTGGAATGGCAGTGGTTGTATTATAGAGCTAGGGAGTAGGTGGGTTTGGAGCTCAGGGCCCCTTGTCTTTCCTTTCTCAGATTGCCTTGCTTCTAGTGTTCACTGCTCTCATGCTGTCAGCTTTGGCATTCCACCAGAGCTTGTCCTTTCCAAAATGTATCTCTAGTGCCAAAATTATTTCCTGCCACCATGAAAATGCCCAGGCCCCCAGTTCCCTGATCTCAGCCAGCAGGAGACAAGGGATTAGAGACAGAGCTGAAAGAAACCTTGGAAAGCATTTCATTTGATTTTATAGATGGGGAAACCGAGGCCTAGAGTGGCATGGTCATGTGTCCAAGGTTAATAGCAGAGCTGGAATTCAAATACCCTGAGAAATGATTTAACCTAGGTGAGTCTTAGCTTCCTCCCCTCTAAAATGGAAATCAAGATATTTACTCAGGTTACTATGAGGATCAAATACAACAAAATAAATGAAAACACTTTGAAAACTGCTGTTTGTACAGGTACCTTAAAATTTATTTTTCCTATTAAGCTATGCTGCTTACCTTATGCTAAGGTTTGATAACTAATAAACGTTAGCATGTGGATCTTCCAAGTGTGATCTGCATTTTGAAAGAGGAGGTCCTGAGGACACTTCTAACCCTAGAGGGAAAAAATGGACAGAGAAGCATTCCAGGTGCCCCTCAAAGCACTTAGCTGGGCAAAGCCATATATTTTAGCGGTAAGAACAAAGCCTGCTTTCAGAGGCCAGGGAGCCAAGAACTTTGTAAAGAACCTGAAAAACTGCCCACACAGTCATTCTAGCATCTAGGGTGGGGTTTGATTACATTAGCTTAAAAGCCCCCTTTAACACTGGAGTTCTGTAATTGTGTGATTCCAGTTGATTCATTTTTACAGCATACAGTCCTGTTCATGTGCTTTCTCTTCAGACCCAGAAACATGAACACCTATGTCACAAATTGCTGTCCTGATCTTATTGTATATACATTTTTTTTCTTTTTTGCGGTACACGGGCCTCTCACTGTTGTGGCCTCTCCCGTTGCGGAGCACAGGCTCTGGACGCGCAGGCTCAGCGGCCATGGCTCACGGGCCCAGCCGCTCCGTGGCACGTGGGATCTTCGCGGACCGGGGCACGAACCCGTGTCCCCTGCATTGGCAGGCGGACTCTCAACCACTGCGCCACCAGGGAAGCCCTGTATATACATTTTTTATTGAGATATAATTAACATATACACATATTGTGTAAGTTGGAGGTGTACAATGTGGTTTAATTTATCCTGATCTTAAAAAAAAAGAGAAAGCAAAAGAAAAAAGGACCCAACACACTCACACGATAAGCACATACACACACGCAGAACACTTTAACAAGCTGGGTTTTTGTAAGTTAATGTAAACATGAAGGAAAAGGGCCACAACCTCTGGCCTTCAAACTGCCAAACTTAATGGAATAAGTTTGAGTATTACTTAATGATACTTGGCAAGAAAGAAAATCCCAGTCTCAGTCTCCCCCAACCCTTCAGTTAGTTGGATGGGATGAAGTCCAAACCAATCATTGCAATCGGTGGCCTGATGTCTGTGTAGCAATGTGAATGGAAGCAGAATTGTTACATTCTACTTGGAAGCACCTGATGGAGGGATCAAATAAAAATTTTAAAAATCACATGTTGGGCTTCCCTGGTGGCGCAGTGGTTGAGGGTCCGCCTGCCGATGCAGGGGACATGGGTTCGTGCCCCGGTCTGGGGAGATCCCACATGCCGTGGAGCAGCTGGGCCCGTGAGCCATGGCCGCTGAGCCTGCGCATCCGGAGCCTGTGCTCCGCAGTGGGAGAGACCGCAGCAGTGAGAGGCCCGCGTACTGCAAAAAAAAAAAAAAAAAAAAAAATCACATGTTTATGCCTCCCATATAAACATGTGATTCAATGAATGAATAAAATACACCAGTGTGATTTACAACAGCTAAGACATAGAAGCAACCTAAGTGTCCATCAACAGATGAATGGATAAAGAAAATCTGGTGTATATATACAATGGAATATTACTCAGCCATAAAAAGAATGAAATATTACCATTTGCAGCAACATGGATGGACCTAGAGATTACTATATTAAGTGAAGTAAGTCAGACGGAGAAAGACAAATATTATATGATATCACTTATATGTGGAATCTAAAGAAATAATACAAATGAACTTATTTATAAAACAGAAACAGACTCACAGACATACAAAACAAACTTATGGTTACCAAAGGGGAAAGGGGGGGAGGGATAAATTATGAGTTTGAGATTAACAGATACATACTATTGTATATAAAATAGATAAACAACAAGGACTTACCATATAGCACAGGGAACTATATTCAATATCTTATAATAACCTATAATGGAAAAGAATCTGAAAAAGAATATATACATATATATATATATAAAACCAAATCACTTTACTGTACACCTGAAACTAATACAATATTGTAAGTCAACTATACTTCAATAAAAAAAAAAATACATCAGTGTGTTGTAGGTCAGGATTAGGAGGGTAGGAAGCAGGTTATTCCAGAGCTCTGTGGTGGAGGTGGAACCACTGGAAATGAGGCTGCAAGGCCAGATCACCAAGGATTTTATATGCTTTGCCATGGGGTTTGGATCTTATCCTGAAAGCAAAGGAGGGCAGAAAGGAAGTAGAAAAGGATTTGAAGCTGGGATGGGCTTTGAAGTTGGAGTGTGCTGGCATGATTATATTTGTGTTTTAGCGACAACTCTGGCTTCTGGTGTAAAATGGATGAGGAGAGGATATTTGGAAGGCCAGCCAGGCGGGTGCAAGGCTAGAGGCAAGCGGCCCGGTTAGGAGGCTCTTTGGCAGTTGTGCAAACAGGATGGGGGCTCGAGCAAGGCAGTGGTAGCAAGCAGAGATGGAGAGAGATTTAGGACAGAAGGAGCAGGCAAAGAGGTCTCAGTAGAAGAGAGTGAAATTAGTACCCCCGCCCCCAAGCAAAACCCAATGACATTTACCAGCTAATCAAGTAGAAAACAGACCCTTGTGGTAGCAGCAGCAGTGAGAAGTAGCCCTGGGGTGAGTTAATCTAATATGCATCAGCCATGTGATATGGCAGTCAGGAAAGCAAATGCCATCCTTAAGAAGCTAGAGTAGAAGAGTCTAGTGGCTGGACAAGGGACACGATCAGGCAGAAGTGTCTGTGCCCTGGGGTTGGGGCGATGGGGGGGAGGTTAGACTCAGTTTCTGCTTTCTACTTTTGAAAGATGTAAGGGAATTGGCTTCAACTCGAAGCAGAGCCTTGAACCCAGGTCTTTGGAGCAGACTCTAGTCTGGAAGAATTGTGGGGCCGGAAGACTTGTCTCCAAATTGTTGGACCACCATGGGGAAGAGGGGCAAAGCTGGCTTTGCGTGAAGTTACCAGAGGGCCGGTTTCACTCAGCCTCAAGCCACGAGGCAGAGACCCAAGCGGTGGTCTGTGGAGCCAGTGAGTCCTTGTCATTGGAAGTTGTTCAGACTAGAGGGCAGGGACCCTGTACGTGGGAGAACAAAACCAAAAGCCCAAAGCAAAAACAACCAGTTCGAGGATACAGTCAGTCGATGACCTTCGAGGTTCTTGCTGACCCTGTGGTGTGTAAGTGCTGGCCACGCGCGTGTACATTTCTCAGCAGTCCTGCCTCAGGGATGAGGTGGATAACGGTACCTCTCTCGTTCGCTTTCTTATACTACTTTATTCAAAGCAAATAGGTCATGTGGAGGTCGGCAGACCAGGTGAGTTGCAGCCTCTAAATCACTGTAATTCCGTCCAGGGGTGGGGTGTGGGGGGAGCCTGGCAAAGCCTTGCAACCGTCAAGAGCAACCGCGCAGTGGGATAAACTTTGGCTGGGGCTTTGCTGCGCGAGAGGGGCGGGGTTACTTGAACGGGTCCTCAGGAGAAGGCGATTGGTCCCGGGGGAATCGAAGGGGCGGGACTAGTCTATTGTTGCCATTGGTCCTGCGGGCAAGTTGAGGGATGGCAGCGAGGGGGGCGGAGCCCGCGAGGGGAGGCAATTGACTTGGCGAGAGCCCACCGAGGGGAGCTAGAGGGCCGGCCGGCGGGCGAGCCCGCAGCCAGGAACCGGGAGCTGGGAGTCGGCAGCCTGGAGCCGGGAGTCAGCTGCGCGAGCTCGCCAGGGCCGCAGCGGGGCGAGGGGCGCACGGGGCGTTGGCACCCGGACGCGCGCCTGCGTCGCCGACTTGGATGCGGCGGGGACGATTCTGCGCCCCGTGCGCTCGACGCGAGCCATTCAACAGCTGGCTTCGCGGGCTACAGTCGCAGGGAGCGACTGGGAGGTTTGCAGGTTGAGACTGCGGCGACTGGAAAGAGGCGGCGGCAGCGGCAGTCCGGGTACCCCAGCGGAGACCCGAGTGGAGACAGCGGCTTCCCAGGCTCCCGGTAAATGCCCTCCGCTCTGCTTGCAGAGCAGCAGCCACGTCCCGCTGCGTCTCAGCCGCCTGGCCGGCCTGGCCTATGGGAGCTGGGTGCCTGCAGACAGGGCTACTCCGGACACTTGGCGGAGATTGGGGAGGGGATGCTCAGGAGACCCGGGTCGCTCCGCCAGCCCCTTCAGGGTCAGAGTTTCCAGAGATGCACCTGGGCTTTTCCCCTGGTCCTCTCTCTTCACCCTAGACCTTGCCGCAAGTCCCCCGGTCCTGGCGCCGCACTAGGGGGCGCTCTGGCACCCACTCAAGGGCTCGCTTCGGCCGCTGCTCCCGCCGAGGTCACTCGAGGCATTCCCCTGGGGTACCGCCATTCCCCTGGCGGTGGCATCCTGCTAACGGGAACTGAAGGTGCCCTCCTGTTTGGTCCACACGCCACGGGCCGGGCGCTCCGCTTCCCCGCCTGCTCCTGTGCACTCATCCAATTAATCAGCAGCAGGGCCCCGCCGCCCCCGCCGCCCTGTGACCTGGTCCTTGGCTTCAGGGATTTGTCGAGAGTCTCGCTTGAGGTTTCCAGCGCGGGTGGAATAAAACTGTTCCCAATCTGACTGGGGTAGCAGGGCTCACCCACGGTCACGGGGTCCTGAGCTTGCTTCCAGGGAGGAAGCAAGTTGGAGAGGCCCATGCTGTGGGAGAAACTGCCATCCCCGGATGCGGGGCAATCAGGTAGTCTTGGTCCTTGGGACTCGCATCTTCTTTACATTTGGTCTCCTGCATTTTGCGCTTTTTTTAAAAGCCAGCCACTACCGGAGAACTTTTGAATGCTGCTAACTCCGAGGAGTGAGATTTATTGGAACACCGGGTTCCAGCATGAGGACTGGTTACCCTTTGGACTTTTTCACTTTCTCTGTGTCTTTTCTAGATTGAGAATAAGGTCTCAAAGATCAGGCCCATTTTTCCCTGTTCTTCTACCTGCCTCTGATCTAACTTTGGAACTTCATGCTGTTCCAAAGAGTAAACTTGTGCAGGGATAGGGCTCACTCTTCATGCTGAGAAAACCACTCTTGGGGATAATATAGTTGGGATCTCTCCAGTTCTGAATTTTTTATTTGCTTTTTAAAGAAGGTGGCATTCCAGTAGTAACATTGTTCTGTGCCCTGTTTCTTTGTTTGGGAGGGAGTCCCTCAAAGCATGACTTGAAGCATGGAGTAATGGTACATGAAGATATTTTTACTTTGGCTCTTGTTAAGCACAGAGAAAGTGGCAAGTGGAATAGGCCCGCTGGCACAGGTGCCCAGGGGATGCCAGCTATCATGTATATCAGAGGATGGGTAGGGCTGACTGGAGGTGGAGTAACATGGTGGGGAGGGGCAGAGCCAGCAGAGACCATCTTGGCTCCTGTGATGGGGCATGAGATTTCCATGTAGTCCCAGCCAAAGAGCACACCTGCAGTGTGGCCCATTTGTCTGGGTTCCCTGTCATACACGCATGCAAAGAGAGTGGGCTTTGACTGGCTTCATGTGTCATCTTCAGCATCAGAAGGAAAGGCGAGGTGCAGAGAGTTGGGAATGTGAAGGTAATGGTGGTGGCAGTGGTGGTATGTGTGTGTGTGTGTGTGTGTGAGGGAGAGAGATTTGTTTCAGATGCTGAAGCAGCTCTCTGCCTCGGAGACTGGCTACGTGTTTGTCTTCCCAGCATACATTCCTGCCTTTGCTAGAGAGAGGGACTTTGGCTGAGTTGTTCCAGAGCCAGTGTGGTGTTACTTGTGCAACTCTCTCAGTGTCCCCTTTGGGCCTGTGTCAGTTCGATGTTATATCCAACATGCTCCTGGCACTTTAAGATGCTTTAAAGCAAGCTGGAGGCTGAGGTAGACTAAAGCCTGGGGCACAGTCTGAGCAGACGTGAACCACATGGAATCCAGTGGTGTTTTGCTCAGAAGAGACAGCGTAAGGGCTGGACCACTTACAGAGAAGGTGGTCAGCCATAATAATAATAAGCTCACCTTAACTGAGCACTTATGAGCGTTAAATACTTTCTTGCATCATTTTCCTTAAACCTTCAAACATTCTGTAAGGTAGGCACTATTATCACCTTCTGAAGCTCAAAGAGGTTAGGTAAATCACCCAGCTGGTCAATGGCAGAGGTGGGATTTGAACCTGGGTCTGGTTGACACCAGCCCTTGAGCTCGAAAGCATTTTACTGTTTCATGTCACAGAGGAGGTTTCATAAATGAGGTGGGATGTGAGCAAGGCTTTAAAGGGTGGGCGGGACTTACATAGGGAGAGAGGACATTTGGAGAGAGGGGGTGGACATGTCTGAAGGAACTCAAGGGAGACTGGCCCAACTAGAATGGGGGGTAGACACAGGGCATGATGAAATATAAGGCTGGTGAGGTGGGGTGGAGTCGTGTTCTGGAGAGCCTTGAAAGGAACTTGTGACTTGATGCAGTAAGAATGAGGGAGAGGTTGAGAATTTTTGAGCAAAGACCAAGGCAAAGCCAGTCCCAGTCCCTTGGTGTGCCCTGCCTGGGTCCCTGAGCCCATCCCTGCCTGGGTCCCTGAGCCCATCCCTGCCTTGCTCTTTCTTGAGAACCTTGCCCAGTTTTTTTGTTTTTGTTTTGTTTTGTTTTTTGGCTGTATTGGGTCTTCGCTGCTGTGCGTGGGCTTTCTCTAGTTGCCTAGTTGCGGCGAGCGGGGGCTACTCTTCATTGCAGCGTGCGGGCTTCTCACTGCGGTGGCTTCTCTTGTTGCGGAGCACGGGCTCTAGGCTTGCGGGCTTCAGTAGTTGCAGCATATGGGCTCAGTAGTTGTGGCACACGGGCCCTAGAGCGGGCAGGCTTCAGTAGTTGCGGCACGTGGGCTCAGTTGTTGTGGTGCGTGGGCTCTAGGGCACGTGGGCTTCAGTAGTTGTGGCACTTGGGCTCAGTAGTTGTGGCTCGTGGGCTATAGAGCACAGGCTCAGTAGTTGTGGTACACGAGCTTAGTTGCTCCACAGCATGTGGGATCTTCCTGGACCAGGGATTGAACCCTTGTCCCCTGCATTGGCAGGCGAATTCTCAACCACTGCGCCACCAGGGAAGTCCAGCATATTTAACTCTTGTTTAAAATTTCCCGAACCTCTGGGGAGCACTGGGTACATGTAACCAAGAAGAAGGAGCAAGCTAGGGGTCCAGGGTCAAGTTCAGCCCTAGATGGGTGTGCTTCAGCCTGTACAATATTTTATAAAGCAATTGAATTAGGGACCAACATTGAAAAACCAAAGAGCCCAATAAAAATCAGGATTTTCAGCTTCTCTTGAAATGGCAGAAGACTTGGTCAGAGTTTTGCTAGGCAGGGCTGTGCAGTGCTGACTTCTTAGCTAGGGGCACGTCCCCCACGTCCTGGGACGCATCTGACCCCGTGGGTTCCAGACCCCTACTCTAGGGAAACAAGCCCCCACTCAGGAAGATGCTAATCCAGGATTGGCTTCTTTTCTTACTGTGTAATTAGGGAATTGTCAGACCTGCAGAAGAACTGACTCTGAAATGCAAATAGTCTTAACACACAGGAATGCTGTGGCCATGGCTGGGAAGGGCTACTGGCCAGGAACTGAGCATCATCCTTACGTGGTACCTTTCCTCTGGGCTGGGGTTTCGAAGCCCACTCTGCTAGGGTCCCCAAGAGATAGACTGGCGGGCCTTGCTTGGACTCAGGTTTTCTTTCCACTGAATACTTCGTGTGAATAGGATCTGGGTCAAAATGATGAAAAGAGTTCAGGGGCAAAAACCAACTCAGAAATGATGACCTAAGAAGCAGTGTGTTAAAAAGGTTAATCTAGGGCTTCCCTGGTGGCGCAGTGGTTGGGAGTCCGCCTGCCGATGCAGGGGACACGGGTTCATGCCCCGGTCTGGGAGGATCCCACATGCCGCGGAGCAACTGGGCCCGTGAGCCATGGCCGCTGAGCCTGCGCGTCCGGAGCCTGTGCTCTGCAGCGGGAGAGGCCACAGCAGTGAGAGGCCTGCGTACCGCAAAAAAAAAGGTTAATCTGGACTTTGCTGAAGGCACGTCGTATGTTCTAGAGGGACAGGTACGAGCCATTTCTGTGCTGGCATTTGGGGTGAGAAGTCTTCACTGTGCAGATCTGTCCAGGTCCTGCAGGACATTTAGCAAGTCTGGCCCCCTGCTCACCCAGTGACAGCGGTGCCTGTCCCTGTGCCAGTTGTTGTGACAACTACAATCAACTGTAACTATGCACATCCCACCGCTTTTGCAGGGCACGGTGCTAACACATTTGAAAACCACTGAAGTCTAGTCCCAGGAATTCTAACACTCATTTCTTGAGGAAGAGTGTTAAAGCCATTATCACTTCTTTGTGGCCCACAGTATCCTGTGCTTCCCATGGCGCTCACTATTTTCTTCCTCAGATTGCAGTTGTCTTACTTTCTTTCAGTTTCTAGACACAGTTCTTTGAGGGTAGCTCATCACTGTAGCCCCCAAAGTGTCTTAAAGGAGTAGCTGCTTGGTAGGTGCACTTGACTGATCTCCACGTTCACTGATTAACGTTAGTGGCTTTGGGAGCCTTGAAAGAAAAAGCAGCTCTGTATTAGCATTTCACTATTCGTCTCCACGTGCTATTATTAGTATTTTCAATATGGGAGCAACACCTTTTTTTTAAAAAAAAATTGAAGTATAGTTGATTTACAATGTTTTGTTAGTGTCTGCTATATAGCAAAGTGATTCAGTTATACAAATATGTGTGTGTATTATTTTTCAGATTCTTTTTCATTAAAGGTCATTACAAGGTATTGAACATAGTTCCCTGTACTGTACAATAAATCCTTGTTGTTTATCTATTTTAAATATAGTGGTGTGTATCTGTTAATCCCAAGCTCCTAATTTATCTCTCCCCCTGCCTTTCCCCTTTGGTAACCATAAGTTTGTTTTCTACGTCTGTGAGTCTGTTTCATATGTAGTTGATGAGCAAATTCTTTGTTTCAGGTAAGACTTAGTATTGTTAAGTCCCTACCATGTGCCAGGCTCTGTTCTAGGCTCTGAAGAGAAAATGGTGAAGCAGACAAATACAGTCCCTACCTGCTCTCCTGGAACTTACAGACTGGGGGGTGGTGTGGGTTTGGTTTTATTTAAGCCAAACATGTCTGCTTTTGATTTTTTTAGGATAAGTGGTATATATATATATATATATATATATATATATATATATATATATATATATATATATATATATATGTTCGCCTTTTAAATGTAAATGTTTAAAAGTAGGCAATTTATGTGTTTCCACAATTGACATCTGATGCAGACCTCATTCTCTCCCCCTCTTCCACTCTCCTCTTTTCCCTCTTTTCATACTCTTGTATTGGTTCTAATAAATGTTGCTTTTCAAAAAAAAAAAAAAAGCAGTAAGCAAGGCCAATGTGACTGGGACTGAGAGGACAAGGGCAGTAGGGGGAGAGCATACAGGATGGGCTGAAAGAGGTAGGCAGGGGTTGTATTTGAGGAGAAGCAGTTTGGATTTGGTTCAAAGCATGCTGGGGAGCCACTGAAGGGTTTGTGGTTTTTTTAAAATTTATTTATATATTTATTTTTGGCTGCGTTGGGTCTTTGTTGCTGTGCGCAGGCTTTCTCTAGTTGCAGCGAGCGGGGGCTACTCTTTGTTGCGGTGCACGGGCTTCTCATTGTGGTGGCTTCTCTTGTTGTGGAGAACGGGCTCTAGGCACGCAGGCTTCACTAGTTGCAGCACGTGGGCTCAGTAGTTGTGGCTCGCGGGCTCTAGAGCGCCGGCTCAGTAGTTGTGGTGTACGGGCTTAGTTGCTCTGCGGCACGTGGGATCTTCCCGGACCAGGCCTCGAACCCGTGTCCCCTGCATTGGCAGGTGGATTCTTAACCACTGCACCTCCAAGGGAAGCCTGGCTGTTGCAGTCATCCAGGTTAGAGATGATGGTGGTGCGGACCCAGGGGGTAGCCGCAAAGACGGAGATGGATTTGGAATGTACAGTCAAAGTGGAGTCAAATGGGCTTGCTGAAGGACTGAATCCGAGAGGAGGCGAGGAAGAACGCCTGGTTCTGAGCCTGAGCACCTGAGTGAAGGCTGGCTCTATTTAGGGAGATGGGAGTCACTGGGTGGGGGAAGTAAGTCTGAGGTGGGGGACAGGTTTGCAGGGGAGGGAAATTAAGGTTGAGATGCAAATGGAACATTCAGCTTGGAGACATTGAATAGGCGGTTGAATGTCAGTGTCAGGCTTGGCTGGAGCTTCAGCCTACAGAAAAATTAAATGCAAATTAGAGCCACTTTAAGTCACCACTATATACTAACAAAGGTAGCAGAAATCAAAACGATAAGCATCCAGTGTGAACAGGGCTGCCAGGAATTCAGGCATGTTAACACTGCTGATGGCATGATAAACTGACTTTATCTTCCAGGAGAACAACTTGACAATATGTAATGAGCCATATACACGTATTCCTAGCCTTTGACATGGGAACATATTTTGAGGAAACAGTTTTTGAAAAGATCGTACAAAGATTTTCATTAGGGTTGCTTGTTCTCATACTAGCAGTACAGAGTGGTAGTGGTACTCTTTTGGAGAGAGTAGTGCTCTTTCAAAAGAAAAATGTTGGAAAACACAAATCCCCAGGAAGGGGGACTATCTAACCAAATATATAGTAACCCTATAGCGTTTCTATAGACTGTGTCTCTATATAGAATTTCTACAGAAATTTCCTGTAGGCACGAAAAATGAGAAATGTGTCGATCACGTGAATATCTGGAATTGTTATTCAGCAGGTGCAAAACCCAGATTGTGATGGTCCATAAGTACAACCGTGTAAACCTCACACGCTGTTCGTGCTGAAAATCATAAATATACAGCTGTTTTTTAAAACCACCTCATCTGCTTTTGACTTTGTCCCTCTTTCTCTCTGGCAGCGTTCCGTGGTCAGGATGCCACGACACAGTGGTCCACCATGAAGAGTTCACATGAATTGTGGCTTCTCCAATCTTTCTTCCCTTGATCACATTTTCGCCAGAAGGTATTAGGTAATATCCTCTTCTGCAGGCCTTATATTCAAATAAATTTACCTTGGGATTTTAAAAAGGTTGCGAAATACCGCGGTTCTCACAAACTGCTTAGAAGTGCAAAGTACGGTCCCATGTAAAGGTTGCTTTTCCCCTGTAGGTGGCGACTTGTGGGCAGGAATTTTGCTGGTAATCTTCAGAGAAGCAAAACACTGGTGACTTGATGACATGCATTTCCCACAAATAATACTCCGACCCTTCAGTGAGTGAGGCAAAAGTACAGAAGATAGCCACATTCCCTTAAATCCCTGATAGCTTTTTTTTAAAATGTGAAGAAGAGAAAGCAATGAGTCTACTTTAGTAGCATCAAAGTAAATCAATCCAAGGTTTAAAGTGGTATTCCTAGCTGAAAGTGACTAGAGAGAGGTGTTCTATAACAAAAATGTTCCTGGTGCTAAAAAAAGGGGCAAAAGACCGAAAGATTGGTGACATGGGTCTGCCGACTGCCCTGTGCGTATTTTAAAAAATAGCTCCCTCTCTTGCAACCATGGAGTGACTCCTGTACTCACTAACAGAGTTACGTAAATGCAATATGCACAGAAAGGCCTAACACAAACCTTTCTTTAGGTTAATTTATTTTTAAATTGAAGTATAGTTGAGTTATAATATTGTGTTAGTTTCAGGTGTACAGCATAGCGATTCAGTATTTTTGCAGATTAGATTCCATTATAGGTTATTACAAGATACTGGGTATAATTCCCTGTGCTACACAGTATATCCTTGTTGCTTATCTATTTTATGTATAGTAGTTTGTATCTGTTAATCCCATGCCTCTAATTTGTCCCTCTCCACCTCCCTCTCCCCTTGGGTAACCATAAGTTTATTCTCTATGTCTGTGAGGCTGTCTGTTTTGTATATATATTCATTTGTATTATTTTTTAGATTCCACATATAAGTGATATCATATAGTATTAGTATTTCTCTGTCTGACTTACTTCACTAAGCATAATATTCTCTAGGTCTATCCACATTGCTGCAAATGTCAACATTTCGTTCTTTTTTATGGCTAATTGGGTTAATTTATTTTTATTAGTCTCAGAAACACTTTGCTTTGACCAACATTATCGCATAAAGGAAACATTCGTATGATCTTTTTTTTTTTACATCTTTATTGGAGTATAATTGCTTTACAATGGTGTGTTAGTTTCTGCCTTATAACCAAGTGACTCAGTTATACATACACATATGTTCCCATATCTCTTCCCTCTTGCGTCTCCCTTCCTCCCACCCTCCCTATCCCACCCCTCTAGGTGGTCACAAAGCACCGAGCTGATCTCCCTGTGCTATGCGGCTGCTTCCCACGAGCTATCTACCTTACGTTTGGCAGTGTATATATGTCCATGCCTCTCTCTCGCTTTGTCACAGCTTACCCTTCCCCCTCCCCATATCCTCAAGTCCATTCTCTAGTAGGTCTGTGTCTTTATTCCTGTCTTACCCCTATGTTCTTCATGACATTTTTTTTCTTAAATTCCATATATATGTGTTAACATACGGTATTTGTCTTTCTCTTTCTGACTTACTTCACTCTTTATGACAGACTCTAGGTCTATCCACCTCATTACAAATAGCTCAATTTCGTTTCTTTTTATGGCTGAGTAATATTCCATTGTATATACGTGCCACATCTTCTTTATCCATTCATCCAATGATGGACACTTAGGTTGTTTCAATCTCTGGGCTATTGTAAATAGAGCTGCAATGAACATTTTGGTACATGACTCTTTTTGAATTATGGTTTTCTCAGGGTATATGCCCAGTAGTGGGATTGCTGGGTCATATGGTAGTTCTAGTTGTAGTTTTTTAAGGAACCTCGATACTGTTCTCCACAGTGGCTGTATCAATTTACATTCCCACCAACAGTGCAAGAGGGTTCCCTTTTCTCCACACCCCCTCCAGCATTTGTTGTTTCTAGATTTTTTGATGATGGCCATTCTGACTGGTGTGAGATGATATCTCATTGTAGTTTTGATTTGCATTTCTCTAATGATTAATGATGTTGAGCATTCTTTCATGTGTTTGTTGGCAGACTGTATATCTTCTTTGGAGAAATGTCTATTTAGGTCTTCTGCCCATTTTTGGATTGGATTGTTTGTTTTTTTGATATTGAGCTGCATGAGCTGCTTGTAAATTTTGGAGATTAATCCTTTGTCAGTTGCTTCATTTGCAAATATTTTCTCCCATTCTGAGGGTTGACTTTTGGTCTTGTTTATGGTTTCCTTTGCTGTGTAAAAGCTTTGAAGTTTCACTAGGTCCCATTTGTTTATTTTTGTTTTATTTCCATTTCCCTAGGAGGTGGGTCAAAAAGGATCTTGCTGTGATTTATGTCATAGAGTGTTCTGCCTGTGTTTTCCTCTAAGAGTTTGATAGTTTCTGGCCTTACATTTCAGTCTTTAATCCATTTTGAGCTTATTTTTGTGTATGGTGTTAGAGAGTGATCTAATCTCATACTTTGACATGTACCTGTCCAGTTTTCCCAGCACCACTTATTGAAGAGGCTGTCCTTTCTCCACAGTACATTCCTGCCTCTTTTATCAAAGATAAGGTGACCATATGTGTGTGGGTTTATCTCTGGGCTTTCTATCCTATTCCATTGATCTATCTTTCTGTTTTTGTGCCAGTACCATACTGTCTTGATTACTGTAGCTTTATAGTATACTCTGAAGTCAGGGAGCCTGATTCCTCCAGCTCTTATTTTCGTTCTCAAGATTGCTTTGGCTATTCGGGGTCTTTTGTGTTTCCATACAAATGGTGAAATTTTTTGTTCTAGTTCTGTAAAAAATGCCAGTGGTAGTTTGATAGGGATTGCACTGAATCTGTAGATTGCTTTGGGTAGTAGAGTCATTTTCACAATGTTGGTTCTTCCAATCCAAGAACATGGTATATCTCTCCATCTATTTGTATCATCTTTAATTTCTTTCATCAGTGTCTTATAATTTTCTGCCTACAAGTCTTTTGTCTCCTTAGGTAGGTTTATTCCTAGATATTTTATTCTTTTTGTTGCAGTGGTAAATGGGAGTGTTTTCTTGATTTCACTTTCAGATTTTTCATCATTAGTATATAGGAATGCCAGAGATTTCTGTGCATTAATTTTGTGTCTTGCTACTTTACCAAATTCATTGATTAGCTCTAGTAGTTTTCTGGTAGCATCTTTAGGATTCTCTATGTATAGTATCATGTCATCTGCAAACAGTGACAGCTTTACTCTTCTTTTCCGATTTGGATTCCTTTTATTTCCGTTTCTTCTCTGATTGCTGTGGCTAAAACTTCCAAAACTGTGTTGAATAAGAGTGGTGAGAGTGGGCAACCTTGTCTTGTTCCTGATCTTAGTGGAAATGCTTTCAGTTTTTCACCATTGAGGATGATGTTGGCTGTGGGTTTGTCATACATGGCCTTTATTATGTTGAGGAAGGTTCCCTCTATGCCTACTTTCTGCAGGGTTTTTATCATAAATGGGTGTTGAATTTTATCAAAAGCTTTCTCTGCATCTGTTGAGATGATCATATGGTTTTTCTCCTTCAATTTGTTAATATGGTGTCTCACGTTGACTGATTTGCGTATATTGAAGAATCCTTGCATTCCTGGAATAAACCCCACTTGATCATGATGTATGATCCTTTTAATGTGCTGTCGGATTCTGTTTGCTAGTATTTTGTTGAGGATTTTTGCATCTATGTTCATCAGTGATGTTGGCCTGTAGGTTTATTTCTTTGTGACATCCTTGTCTGGTTTTGGTATCAGGGTGATGGTGGCCTCGTAGAATGAGTTGGGGAGTGTTCCTTCCTCTGCTATATTCTGGAAGAGTTTGAGAAGGATAGGTGTTAGCTCTTCTCTAAATGTTTGATAGAATTCGCCTGTGAAGCCATCTGGGCCTGGGCTTTTGTTTGTTGGAAGATTTTTAATCACAGTTTCAATTTCAGTGCTTGTGATTGGTCTGTTCATATTTTCTATTTCTTCCTGATTCAGTCTTAGCAGGTTGTGCATTTCTAAGAATTTGTCCATTTCTTCCAGGTTGTCCATTTCATTGGCATAGAGTTGCTTGTAGTAATCTCTCATGATCTTTTGTATTTCTGCAGTGTCAGTTGTTACTTCTCCTTTCTCATTTCTAATTCTATTGATTTGAGTCTTCTCCCTTTTTTTCTTGATGAGTCTGGCTAATGGTTTATCTATTTTGTTTATCTTCTCAAAGAACCAGCTTTTAGTTTTATTGATCTTTGCTATCGTTTCCTTCATTTCTTTTTCATTTATTTCTGATCTGATTTTTATGATTTCTATCCTTCTGCTAACTTTGGGGGTTTTTTGTTCTTCTTTCTCTAAGTGCTTTAGGTGCAAGGTTAGGTTGTTTATTTGAGATGTTTCCTGTTTCTTAAGGTAGGATTGTATTGCTATAAACTTCCCTCTTAGAACTGCTTTTGCTGCATCCCATAGATTTTGGGTCGTCGTGTCTCCATTGTCATTTGTTTCTAGGTATTTTTTAATTTCCTCTTTGATTTCTTCAGTGATCACTTCGTTATTAAGTAGTGTATTGTTTAGCCTCCATGTGTTTGTATTTTTTACAGATCTTTTCCTGTAATTGATATCTAGTCTCATAGCGTTGTGGTCGGGAAAGATACTTCATACAATTTCAATTTTCTTAAATTTACCAAGGCTTGATTTGTGACCCAAGATATGATATCCTGGAGAATGTTCCATGAGCACTTGAGAAGAATGTGTATTCTGTTGTTTTTGGATGGAATGTCCTATAAATATCAGTTAAGTCCATCTTGTTTAATGTATCATTTAAAGCTTGTGTTTCCTTAGTTATTTTAATTTTGGATGATCTGTCCATTGGTGAAAGTGGGGTGTTAAAGTCCCCTACTGTGAATGTGTTACTGTCAATTTCCCCTTTTATGTCTGTTAGTATTTGCCTCATGTATTGAGGTGCTCCTATGTTGGGTGCATAAATATTTACAATTGTTATATCTTCTTCTTGGATCGATCCCTTGATCATTATGTAGTGTTCTTCTTTGTCTCTTCTAATAGTTTTTATTTTAAAGTCTATTTTGTCTGATATGAGAATTGCTACTCCAGCTTTCTTTTGGTTTCCATTTGCATGAAATATCTTTTTCCATCCCCTTACTTTCAGTCTGTATGTGTCTCTAGGTCTGAAATGGGTCTCTTGTAGACAGCAAATATATGGGTCCTGTTTTTGTATCCATTCAGCCAATCTGTGTCTTTTAGTGGGAGCATTTAGTCCATTTACATTTAAGGGAATTATCGATATGTTTGTTCCTATTCCCATTTTCTTAATTGTTTTGGGTTCGTTATTGTAGGCCTTTTCCTTCTCTTGTGTTTCTTGCCTAGAGAAGTTCCTTTAGCAGTTGTTGCAAAGCTGATTTGGTGGTGCTGAACTCTCTCAGCTTTTGCTTGTCTGTAAAGGTTTTAATTTCTCCATCAAATCTGAATGAGATCCTTGCTCGGTAGAGTAATCTTGGTTGCAGGTTTTTCTCTTTCATCACTTTAAATATGTCCTGCCACTCCCTTCTGGCTTGCAGAGTTTCTGCTGAAAGATCAGCTGCTAACCTTATGGGGATTCCCTTTTGTGTTATTTGTTGTTTTTCCCTTGCTGCTTTTAATATGTTTTCTTTGTATTTAATTTTTGACAGTTTGATTAATATGTGTCTTGGCGTATTTCTCCTTGGATTTATCCTGTATGGGACTCTCTGTGCTTCCTGGACTTGATTAACTATTTCCTTTCCCATATTAGGGAAATTTTCAACTATAATCTCTTCAAATATTTTCTCAGTCCCTTTCTTTTTCTCTTCTTCTTCTGGAACCCCTATAATTCAAATGTTGGTGCGTTTAATGTTGACCCAGAGGTCTCTGAGACTGTCCTCAGTTCTTTTCATTCTTTTTTCTTTGTTCTGCTCTGCAGTAGTTATTTCCACTATTTTATCTTCCAGGTCACTTATCCGTTCTTCTCCCTCAGTTATTCTGCTATTGATCCCATCTAGAGTATTTTTAATGTCATTTATTGTGTTGTTCATCATTGCTTGTTTCCTCTTTAGTTCTTCTAGGTCCTTGTTAAATGTTCCTTGCATTTTGTCTATTCTGTTTCCAATATTTTGGATTATCTTTACTATCATTATTCTGAATTCTTTTTCAGGTAGACTGCCTATTTCCTCTTCATTTGTTAGGTCTGGTGGGTTTTTATCTTGCTCCTTCATCTGCTGTGTGTTTTTCTGTCTTCTCATTTTGCTTATCTTACTGTGTTTGGGGTCTCCTTTTTGCAGGCTGCAGGTTCGTAGTTCCCATTGTTTTTGGTGTCTGTCCCCAGTGGCTAAGGTTGCTTCAGTGGGTTGTGTAGGCTTCCTGGTGGAGGGGACTAGTGCCTGTGTTCAGGTGGATGAGGCTGGATCTTGTCTTTCTGGTGGGCAGGTCCACGTCTGGTGGTGTGTTTTGGGGTGTCTGTGGACTTATTATGATTTTAGGCAGCCTGTCTGCTAATGGATGGGGTTGTGCTCCTGTCTTGCTAGTTGTTTGGCATAGGGTGTCCAGCACTGTAGCTTGCTGGTCGTTGAGTGAAGCTGGGTGCTGGTGTTGAGATGGAGATCTCTGGGAGATTTTTGCCATTTGATATTATGTGGAGCTGGGCGGTCGCTTGTGGACCAGTGTCCTGAAGTTGGCTCTCCCATCTTAGAGGCACAGCACTGACTCCTGCCTTTCATCCACACAGCTCAGAATAAAAGGGACAAAAATTAGAAAGAAAGAATTAGTAGAAGTAGAAAGAAAGAAAGAAAGGAGGGAGGGGGAGGGAGGGAGGAAGGAAGGAAGGAGGGAAGGAAAAATAGAAAGAAAGAAAGAAGGTAAAGTGAAATAAAATAAAGTAAGATAAAATATAATAATGTTATTAAAATTAAAAATATTTATTAAGAGAAAAAAATTAAAAAAAAAAACGGACGGATAGAACCCTAGGACAAATGGTGGAAGCAAAGCTATACAGACAAAATCTCACACAGAAGCATACACATACACACTCACAAAAAGAGGAAAAGGGGAAAAAATCATAAATTTTGCTCTCAAAGGACACCTCCTCAATTTGGGATGGTTCACTGTCTAAAGGAGGGAAGGAGGGAAAGAAAGAAAGAAAGAAAGAAAAAGGTAAAATATAAAATAAAGTTATTAAAATAAAATATAATTATTAAGAAAAAAATTTTAAAAAACAAAAACAAAACAAAAAAACAGACAGAACCCTAGGAGAAATGGTGGAAGCAAAGCTATACAGACAAAATCTCGCACAGAAGCATACACATACACGCTCACAAAAAGAGAAAATGGGGAAAAAATCATAAATCTTCCTCTCAAAGTCCACTTCCTTAATTTGGGATGATTCGTTGTCTATTCATGTATTCCACAGATGCAGGTACATCAAGTTGATTGTGGAGCTTTAATCCGCTGCTTCTGAGGCTGCTGGGAGAGATTTCCCTTTCTCTTCTTTGTTCTCACAGCTCCCAGGGGCTCAGCTTTGGATTTGGCCCCGCCTCTACTTGTAGGTCGCCAGAGGGCATCTGTTCTTCGCTCAGACAGGACGGGGTTAAAGGAGCCACTGCTTCGGGGGCTCTGGCTCACTCAGGCTGGGGGGAGGGAGGGGCATGGATGCGGGGCGAGCCTGCGGTGGCAGAGGCTGGCGTGACGGCGTGACGTTGCACCAGCCTGAGGCGCGCCGTGCGTTCTTCCGGGGGAGTTGTCCCTGGATCCCAGGACCCTGGCAGTGGCGGGCTGCACAGGCTCCCCAGAAGAGGAAGTATGGATAGTGACCTGTGCTCGCACGGAGGACCGTTGGTGGCGGCAGCGGCAGCCTTAGCGTCTCATGCCCGTCTCTGGGGTCCGCGCTTTTAGCCGCGGCTCGCGCCCGTCTTTGGAGCTCCTTTAAGCAGCGCTCTTAACCCCCTCTCCTCGCGCACCAGGAAACAAAAAGGGAAGAAAAAGGTCTCTTGCCTCTTCAGCAGGTCCAGACTTTTCCCTGGACTCCCTCCCGGCTCGCCGCGGCGCACCTCACGCTGCCAACCCCAGTTCTCTCCCTGCGCTCCAACCGAAGCCCGAGCCTCGGCTCCCAGCCCGGCCCGCCCCGGCGGGTGAGCAGACAAGCCTCTCGGGCTGGTGAGTGCCGGGCGGCACCGATCCTCTGTGCGGGAATATCCCCACTTTGCCCTCCGCACCCCTGTTGCTGTGCTCTCCTCCGCGGCTCCTAAGCTTCCCCCCTCCGCCACCCCCGTTCTCTCCCCGTGACGGGGCTTCCTCGTGTGTGGCAACCTTTCCTCCTTCATGGCTCCCTCCCACTGGTGCAGGTCCCGTCCCTATCCTTTTGTCTCTGTTTATTCTTTTTTCTTTTTCCCTACCCAGGTACGTGGGGAGTTTCTTGCCTTTTGGGAGGTCTGAGGTCTTCTGCCAGCGTTCAGTAGGTGTTCTGTAAGAGTTGTTCCACGTGTAGATGTATTTCTGGTGTATCTGTGGGGAGGAAGGTGATCTCCGCATCTTACTCTTCCGCCATCTTCCTGGAGGCTCCCAGGTAACTCTTGATTGTTCCAATTTCTCAAAAATTTGGACACATTAACTGTCTCTATAACATCTCTTTCGCGCCGCCCTAGTCTCGAAGCTCCCGCCACTGCTCCTCAGGCCAGGTCCCCGTGGGCTCGTATGATCTTTTAAAATAGGGAAACAAAAACAGGAAATTAAGTTGCCCAAAGAGGTGAATTAACACAAATCCAGTTTTCTTCATTTCAAGATCAAAATTCCCCATACTAAACTCTACCTTAGAGCAGATTTTTTTTGAGTGCTGGTAGAAGAGATTCTCTCTCAGTAGGACTCCAGAATTTCATGGTCACAAATTTATCATTCCTGCAGGTCTCCAAGTCACTGCCTTTCTGCCCTGAAAGCCCCCAGTGCCACAATAAGCCCTTTAGGACCATCTTAATTTGGGAATTTCATCATTTAGGGGGTCCTATATTGGTTGTATTCCACTTGTTGCAACACTGCGTGCTGCTCATTTTAATGATGTGATTTAAAGATTTTTCAAGATCAGAGCATATGGTCAGCCTCAGTTTTAAAATTGTTGTTTGCGCTAATGATGTACCAAAACACATGCAAGTTCATCCATGACCTCTTGACTGAAAAAGCAGGGAAGACTTCTGTTTGGTTAAGACTTACGGGGATTCTGTACTAGTTGGGAGGTTTGGAAATTGGCTATGTTGATTTGACCCAAATACATTTTGGCTGTCCCGCTGACAATAAATATGTCGATATATCTTTATACATCTTAAATGCTTTCAAAATGACTTAACTTTGAGGTTCAAAAGCCTGAAAAAAGAAAGGCAGCAAAGGACTACTTCGAAAGAGGATACGGAGTTGTGCAGATGGTCCTGTTTTTTTCCCACTGTTTTTAAAAAACGTGACTCAAATGCCCTTGCTAGCACTCTGACAGCAAATATTTGAGAGTGAGAAAAAGGGAAAGAAAATGGATGAGGGATACTTTGCTCATGACTCAAGTGCTTTTAGAGTTTTAAGGTCATAGTTCTGATCTAAAACACTTGAAGGTGTAGCAGAGGAATCTCTCTAGTATCTTCTGAAGTGAGATAAGGTATTGGAGGAAGTTTGGATGCAGAGCCCGTAGAATTTATTGGATTTTCACTGCAGGTTCAAACAACTGTTTTAGGCCTGTGGAAATATCTCAAAACTGTTTCCTTTTCTCTAATCTTATTCTACTGCTATTCAGTCAGCTTTGCTATTAGGTATAGAGGCAGGAAGATGAGGCAGACCCATGACTAGAGAAAGCAGCCACGTTTCTCTGAGAAGCTGCTAGAAATGTTCTGGCATTGAGAGCTGGTTGAGTGAAATGCTTTGGTAGAGCTATGTACACAAGATACTGCTGGAATGTGCACTGTGTAAACATTATTGAATAACTCTAATTTTTGAAGGTTAGAGGAGCTCTCATTTGCCTCTGCAAAGGCGTTAAAGAATAAGTGATCTCAGTTGTGTACGGCCCCGGGCGTCCCCGGGAGTCCCGACCAGCAGGACAAATCCTTGTGAGTCTGAGGAGGAACCTGTGGGGGTTGAAAAAAAGGGGGAAGGGCAGGAGACGCGAAAGAATGGAGGCAAGACAAAATCCTGATCAAGCCTCAAACTTTTATTGCTGCGGTAGCTGTATTTATACACTGCAGAGAAAGGGGGGCGGGATTCAGAATGAGGGAAGTACTTGGCTAATCATCATTGGTGCTGCGTGCGCGGGCTTTCATTTTAGGCGCGAACTTCTATCTCATAAATCAGGAAGAGAAGCAGGGTGTCGGCCATCTTCTAATGGCGAAAACTTCTTGGCTCCCAACACTCAGTGGTGTTGCTTTTAATCACAAGACTAGAAGAAAGATGTGTGTATATGTGAGGGGGCTGGGGAGGTCATGGTGGAACATACTAGAACATGGGACTAATTGAAAATCTTTATTAAAATTCAACTTTTTGATAATTTATGGTGGCTGTACTTATGACACTCCTTGCCATCAGGGCTCAGTTTATATTAGGCTCTTAAACCTTTGCATATGATAGTGATTGGTAAAAATGATGGGAAAATTGTTAATGAATTCTACCATTACTGTCAGTTGAACCACAGACATATTAAAAGGGAATTTAGCATAATACTCTCAAGGTCCATCCATGTTGTCACAAATGGCAAGATTTCATCTTTTTTTCTAATAGGGTTTTATGCTATATAAAATAAGTCAGACAGAGAAAGATAGATACTATATGATTTCACTCACATGTGGAATATAAAAAACAAGCAAACAGAAACCCCCCAAATAAATTAGCAAACTAAACAAAACAAACACGTAGATACAGAGAACAGAGTAGTGGTTACCAGAGGGGAAGGTGCAGCCAGGAGGGTGAGATGGGTAAAGGGGGTCAACTATATGGTGATAGATAGAAACTAAATTTTTGGTGGTGAGCACACTGTAGTGTATACAGAAGTGGGAATATAAGGGAGTTCCCCGGTGGTCCAATGGTTAGGATGCAGCACTTTCAGGGCTGGGGTTCAATCCCTGGTTGGGGAACTAAGATGCTGCAAGGTGCGTGCTGCGGCCAAAAAAAAAAAAGTAGAAACATGATGTTATACGCATGGAATTTATATAATGTTATAAACCAATTTACCTCAATTTTTTATAAAGGGTATTTAGAGGGCAAATTAGGTCACTCTAAAGAATCAATTTTAGGGCTTCCCTGATGGTGCAGTGGTTAAGAATCCTCCTGCCAATGCAGGGGACACGGGTTCAAGCCCTGGTCTGGGAAGATCCCACATGCCGCGGAGCAACTAAGCCCACGCACCACAACTACCAAGCCTGCGCTCTAGAGCCCACGAGCCACAACTAGAGAAAGCCCGCACGCAGCAACGAAAACCCAACACAGCCAAAAATAAATTTTAAAAAAAGAATCAATTTTAAATCATATCCTAATAACTTGATCTCAGTGATTCCACCTATTTGGGTAGATATATTTTTATTAATATGTATAAATATACATAAAATATATAGCTATATCTACTAACTAATATATCTAATTTAAGTAGATTACCTTTTTAAATTGAAGTATAGTTGGTTTACAATGTTGTATTAGTTTCAGGTGTACAGCAAAGTGATTCAGTTATATATATATACATATACATATATATACATACATATATATACATATATATATATATATATAACTGATTCTTTTCCATTATAGGTTATTATAAGATAATGAGTATAGTTCCCTGTGCTATACAGTAGGTCCTTGTTGTTTATCTATTTTATATATAGTAGTATGTATCTGTTAATCCCAAACTCCTAATTTATCACCCCCCCCTTCCCCTTTGGTAACCATAAGTTTGTTTTCTATGTCCCTGAGTCTGTTTCTGTCTTGTAAATAAGTTCACTTGTATCATTTTTTCTTAGATTCCACATATAAGTGATATATAATATTTGTTTTTGTCTGACTTCACTTTGTATGATAATCTCTAGGTCCATCCATGTTGCTGCAGATGACATTACTTCATTCTTTTTTATGGCTGAGTCATATATATATATATACACATATATAATATATACATATATTATATATATATAAATATATACCACAGCTCCTTTATCCATTCAGCTGTTGATGGACACTTAGGTTGCTTCCATGTCTTGGCTATTATAAATGGTGCTGCTGTGAACATTGGGGTACATGTGTCTTTTCGAATTAGAATTTTTGTCTTTTCCGGATATATGCCCAGTAGTGGGATTTCTGGGTGATACAGTAGTTCTATTTTTAGTTTTTTAAGGAACCTCCATACTGTTCTCCATAGTAGCTGTACCAATTTACATTCCCACCAACAGTGCCATAGAGTTCCCTTTTCTCCACACCCTCTCCAGCGTTTATTGTTTGTAGATTCTTTGATGATGGCCATTCTGACTGGTGTGAGGTGATACTTCATTGTAGTTTTGATGTGCATTTCTCTAATAATTAGCAATGGTGAGCAACAGATTACTTCCTGAACATGTTTAAACAGGGTTAAAAACAGGGATTGTATGGGGAGAAAAGCACAAACCTTTTTCAACCTGTTTTTCAGGAGCAAGGTAGGGCCTCGTACAGCTTTAACTAGATTCAAGGATTGGCACATTTAAGCTTAGAGTTGAGAAACTATCCTGATTTAGAAGAAAGCACCTGTGAAAGTTGAGTATTGGATTGTAACTATGAGTATTTTCCAGAAACACCTGTCTGCTTTTGCTATAAAATAAATCAGTTAAGACTTAAACATTCTGCAGGCGAATCAGTGGTCACTGGAGGTGGGGGGAGGATTACAAAGGGGCACGAGGAAACTGAAGGGGATGATGGGCATTTTCACTCTCTTGATTGTGGTGATGTGTTCATAAGTGTGTAAAGATATGTCAAAACTCATCAAAATGTACACTTTTGATACGAAATGTGGTTTATCATATATCAATTATGCTTCAATAAGGCAGTTTTTAAAAATAACTTCTGCAGCCTGTGGTACAGCTAGTATTGAAGTGGCCAAGTGCTCCGTCATTACCCAAAGTCCTAGTCTGATCTCCCAGGCTTCAGTCAGGACTCACACAAACTTGGGTCATGGGTCCAGATGCCTGTGGGCATTTACAGTGATGGCAGACAGAGGGGTGTCTTTGATGGGAAAAGGGAGTTGCTTCTGTATTACTCTGTTTTGATTCTTTTCTGGGCCAGTTTGTATCAGCAACTGTGAACTGCTTCCTTTCAATTGTTTGTTATTATCATGTGAGTTTCCTCTTTTTTTTTTTTTTTTTTTTTTGCGGTACGCGGGCCTCTCCCTGTTGTGGCCTCCCGCTATTGTGGCCTCTGGCGTTGCGGAGCACAGGCTCCGGATGCGCAGGCTCAGCGGCCATGGCCCACGGGCCCACGGGCCCAGCTGCTCCGCGGCATGTGGGATCTTCCCAGACCAGGGCACGAACCCATGTCCCCTGCATCGGCAGGCGGACTCTCAATCACTGCGCCACCAGGGAAGCCCCGAGTTTCCTCTTTTTAATAAAAAATTTTAATACAAAATTAACACATTTATTATAAACATTCAAAAATTGAAGCAAGAATACTCCTAATCCATTTCCCAGATGAAATGTTGACAATTTGATGTACATCCTTCCAGACTTTATAGAGAGGTCTGTATGTGTGCGCGTGCACGTGCGCCCACCATGCATGTGTGTTTATATTACTTTTATTACTTTATATTACGTTTACAAAAACAAGATCACATTGCACATTATTATCCTGCAACTTGCTTTTTATTTTTTCCTCTAAAAAGTATCATGGGCGTCCTTCCATGTCAATAAGTACACACCTATGCCTCCCTCCCTCCCTTCCTCCCTTTCTTCCTTCTTTCTCTCCCCCTGCCCCTCCTCCCTCTCCCCCTCCTCCCTCTCCCCCTCCCCCCTCTCCCCCTTCTATCTGTCTTCCTGGTAGGAAGTCTCCTCCCCCTCCCCCTCCTCTTCCTCCTTCATTTTTTGTTAGTTTTGGCTTGAGGCCTCTTTAAGGAAAAAGCATCGCAATAGGAATTCATAATTATCGCGCACCTATGCGCCAGGCACCATCTGGTTCATTTTCAGCGATCTGGCAGAAATTGCCAATGACATTGCTGTAGCATTGAAGCCATGGCATATGTAAAAAGCTTACTTCTTGGTACACAGTAGGTCCTCAATATTTAAAAAAAAAAATAAGATTGGAAGGTTAGCTCCCTATTCTGGGAGAGTATTCAAAGATGAAATATTCACAAACATTTCATTTTAAAGCCTGTGACCAGCAGGGGAAGAGAGGAGAAGCAATGTCTAATTTGCTGCTGTTGCTGAAGTTGGGAAAGAGGAATTGGAATTGAGGTTTTTAAAGGAGGCCAGTTTTTTTTTTTTTTTTTTTTTTTTTTTTGAAAACCAATTGGGTCCTCTTGAGAAAGTCAGAAAATAACTTAAATGCTTCCGAATTGAGGTGTAGAGTCCTGTCACTGGAGGGCCGGGTGAGCAAACATCGACCCTAGAGCAGAGGCTGTGGGCAGGCAAGGCAGCAAGGCCTGCAGGTCTGTTTATTTGCACTTCGCAGTGCTTGTAAATTGTTTTCCTTGATTGCCAGCGTCTGAAAAAGCAGATTTCGCATAAGAACCTCAGTTTCTGACCTCTCTGGATTAATAGGAGGATGCGGCCACCCCAGGCCCTCCTTCCCTCACTGGGGGTTCAGATGAGGCACTGGTCTCCGCCTCTGTTCAGTGTTTTTTGCTCGCTGAGACCGTCTTGCTGTCCACTGTGATCATCTGAGTTGTACCCTCTGCTGTAGAATTTACTGCTTATTTTTGCTTCGGTGTGAGATGGAAGTGATAGCCAGTTTTGTTTTGTTTTTTCGTGTGAAAAATACAGCACATCAAGCACTATAAAATACCATCTGACTGTTTTCCCTCCAAATTTGAGGAGAACCTTTATTATACTTCAGGAAAGTGGAGAGATCTGGCTAAAATATAGAAACTGTTTCACTGTGTGGAAATCACCCTTGTGAAGGATATGAGGCATATATTTAACCTCAAGAAGTTGATGATTTTTAGTGGGCTTTGTGAGGTTAATCTGAAGTAGAAGGAAAAACTGAAGTTTTTAATAAAATCCATTTATATTGACCATAATTTTAAATGAATGACTACAGGTGCATCTGTTAACACTGTAAGTCAGCAAAAAGTTTTATTAAAACCACTTTGCAAAAAATCATGCAATTCTGAACTTCATTCCTGTGTATACATAGTTGTGACAAAATTGTGTCTAAAATGACACTGCAATAAGCAGCTTTGAACATGTTCTTTTCTTATTTTTAATTCTTTCCTTAGCATGAGTTTCTAGAGCAGGTTACTGGACCAAAGGGGATGAACATATTTTATGGTTCTTGGTTTGTTTTGCCAAGTTATTCTAAAAAAAGATGTAATTAATTTTCACTATCTCTAGCAAGATACGAAGGTGCCTAGTTTTTCTTTCTTCCCAAAACTCTCCCAGGAATGGGTTTTTGTAATTTTTATTTATTTGTGTAAAAACTATTAAATGGGATTGTGTATCTTGAAACTAATTAAAATTTAGATGTTTGTATCAGTTAGCTGTTGTCGTATAATAAACCATCCCCAAACTTAGTGGCTTAAACAAAAACCATTTATTATTTCTCACAAGTCTATAGGTTCTCAGGACTGTTCTGCTGATCTGTGGTGGCTGCATCTGATCTTGACAGGGTTTGCTCAGGTGTCAGCCATCAGTTGGTGGGTTGGCTGGGGGCTGGCTGGTCTAGGACAGCTCATCTGTCACAAGAGGGCTTTTTCATGTGGCCTTTCATCCTCAAGCAGGCTAGCCCAGGATTGTCCTCATGGTATGGCAGGATTCCAGGAGAGTGAGGGCCACTTGACACCTCGTCTTAGAACTAGCACTTGGACACTTCTGCCACATTCTGTTAGGGAAAAAAAAAGGCCGTCTCAAATTCAAGGGCTGGGGAAAAATAGACTCTATCTCTTGATAGCAACAACTCAAAGTCACATTACAAAGGGTGTGGATACAGGGAGGGGTGGAATATTAGGATCATTTTTGCAACTGTTATACTACAACAGTCAATATTGTCCTTCAAACTTGCCATCTTTCAAAGCTTTATACCTGTTCCAGCAATGTACACACTAATTAAAAAAAAATAATTAGAGCCTTTCTCAGAATCTCCTTGTAAGGGGACTTAGGAACCAATTAAAAAGTCAGTTTGTTCTTTATAGTCGTTCATTTTATCCAGCATTCTTTTTTTTTTTTTTTCTTTTTTGGTACGCGGGCCTCCCACTGTTGTGGCCTCTCCCGTTGCGGAGCACAGGCTCTGGACGCGCAGGCTCAGCGGCCATGGCTCACGGGCCCAGCCACTCCGCGGTATGTGGGGTCTTCCCGGACCGGGACACGAGCCCGCGTCCCCTGCACCAGCAGGCGAACTCTCAAGCACTGCGCCACCAGGAAAGCCCCCTATCCAGCATTCTTGATTCTAGATAATTTTGAAATATCAAATACACAATAAAAGAATTTCAAAATTGGCCTCCATCAAGGCTATTTAAAAGAATGTAGCTCAGACTTTGAAATCAATCCAAGCGAAGCATTCCAAAGTGTTTAAAACAAAAGCAGTATCACTGGAATAAATGGAGAGCATGACAAACTGGTTACTTTGAAGTGATTAACTATTTTGTGAATATTTTTTCTGGAATATTTTTTAAAGCCTTGCTTTAAATTAGGTTGTATAAATAAATACCTCTTGATTACAGATAAATTTGGGGGTTCAGTATATCTTAATTGAATATCAAATTAATTTTTCTCCTAAAGGAGTTTAGTGTTGACTCTTATTTATGTTGCAAATTGCAGCAAATGGACTGGATTTTGTCTTCATTATGCTCTTTAGATAATGTTTTTGGAGAAGGAGCACATGTTTATTCTCATATCATCCCAGTTCAGTGTTGCTAACATAAGGATTTCTAGAACCTAATATAAGATACTGCTTTTGGTGGCCTTTTTTTTTTTTGCAGTACTCCAGTCCCGAAGTAGAGAGCAGATTCTCTTTGTCACTCACTAGGAGAGGCTGTCTTCTCTTCCCTTGATCTTAGAGTTCAATTTAGTGAAAGTCGACAGACTGGAGGAATGAGAGTAGATATGTCCGTGTGAGACTTGGAAAGCAGCCTGGACGAAGGATGCTAGATCAGGTACCTGGGTTAGAACTGTCAGCCGGGTGTGTGTTCATGAATGTGCTACGTGTATTTTACCCCGGCCCCGTTTCTGTGCCATCCCCAGCAGGTTTTTCTGGGACTTTACATTTGAGCTCAGTTGTACAATAGACTGGAGATTTGGAATCTTGGAGTGTCAATATATGGGCAAGTCGTTTAATTTTCCTGAATCCATCTGAATTTCCCCATCTCTAAAACAGGCATGAAAATACCTACTCACAGGTTGCTTCAGGAACCAAATGAGACAAAGTAGTATAAGTAATAGCCATAGGACTTCCCTGGTGGCGCAGTGGTTGAGAGTCCGCCTGCCGATGCAGGGGACACGGGTTCGTGCCCTGGTCCGGGAAGATCCCACATGCCGCAGAGCGGCTGGGCCCGTGAGCCATGGCCGCTGAGCCTGCGCGTCCGGAGCCTGTGTTCCGCAACGGGAGAGGCCACAACAGAGAGAGGCCCGCGTACCACAAAAAAAATAAAATAAAATAAAAAAATAATAGCCATAGCTTATGTTGATTGAGAACTTCCTGTGTGCTGGGCACTATTCTAAGGATTTCCTGTACTCACTCATTTACTCCTTCCTGAAATCCTATTATTTCTATTTTACAGTTAGGGGAACTGAGACACAGTCTTTGGAAACTCTTTGAAACCTCTAAAACACATTAAACAAATGTAAGCTATTGTCTTAATTCTCCCGATAGTATACGTTCCCCTATCAATTTGACCTAAGTCCAGCAAATGGCAGCATTCAAAATCTAAATCTGCGTTTTGCTCCATTTGTATCAAAATGTTCCCTTTTGCCCTCTAAGGTTTCCCGCAGATACCATGACGGTCACGATGGTGTATGATAATTCAGAGGCAACGGAGCTCTGTGCGGCTCAGCACCTCTACCTCAAGCCCATAGCAAAGTTGATGATCAATGTATTGCTCCCTGAGAGCACGGAACCCATGAGGCCCTTCTCTAACTGGGAAGTTCTTGACCAGCTGAAGAGCCTGATTTGTCCTGACCAGTTCACCACAGTGCGGCTCTCCAAGAGCACTAAGGACTTCATCCGATTTGAGGGGGAGGCTGAAACTAGAAGTTTGGTTCAGATCCTGAAGGCCAAGTTACACGGGAAGATCATCAAGCTAAGCGGTTTGAAAACAGACTTGAGAGTAGTGGCCACAGATGCCCAGGGGGAGTGGGAACACTTCCCCAAAGAAAAGGGGGCACCGTTGGCTGACGGGTCTGAAGAGCAGGACCACGATAAGAGCCCAGATTCCATATACTTCGAAGGCCTGCCCTGCAAGTGGTTTGCACCTAAAGGTTCCAGCGGGGAGAAGCCGTGTGAAGAGATCCTTCGGGTGGTCTTTGAAAGTTTTGGGAAGATCAAGAATGTGGATATTCCGATGCTCGACCCCTACCGAGAAGTCATGACTGGTGGGAGCTTTGGGGGGTTCAGCTTCGGCTTGCAGACGTTCGAGGCCTTTATACAGTACCAGGAGTCAACTGACTTTGTAAAGGCCATGGAGTCCCTCCGCGGGATGAAGCTGATGCTTAAAGGAGATGATGGGAAAGCTCTGGCATGTAACATTAAGGTAAGGAACAGCCAGGGGGTTTTAAACAAAATTTCCCACTGTTCAGGTGGTCCTGAGTAAAAGCTAGGAGGAAGCATCTGCAACAAATTTCCTTAGACCCCAGTAGGCTCTGATCAATAGCTAATGTAAAGATTTGTGTTATCGTTAATCAATGGATGATTAGGGGAAAAAATATCATCCTGATTTGAACATTCTTCTGCTATCAGCCATGCTGCCATCTGTGGTTTGAAAACGATGGTTGTTATAGTCTGGGGCTCTGCCCCAGCTTCTTGGGGGCATCAAAGGATTCTTCATGGTCCTTATGGAAGTATCTCAGATACTTATTCCATTTGACAAGTTGCCAGGAGAGAGGGCAACATGCAGCTTGAAACCACGAGGAGAGCAGTTTACTCCCTCTTTGCTACTGGGGTCACAATTTATTATATGTTCCTGTTGTCTGTCAGGTAAATTGCTGAAACAAAATCCCAACAAACCGGGATCCTTTCCTTTCAGAGTCAGCCTGTCTATGCAGGCATGTCACTTCATCACTGTCTGAATGCCTGGTCACCTCCTTCTTGAAGCCTTAATCCGGCAGAAGAAAAGATGCAGCTAAACCCTCCTTTTTCTCTAAATCAGTCTTTAGTGTGAATTTGGACTTTCAGCTTCGGTAGCTTCGTGTGTGTGTGTGTGTGTGTGTGTGTGTGTGTGTGTGTGTGTGTGTATGTGGGTTAAAATATATATTTGAAAATTATGAGCTATTCAGTCCGACAAAAGATATAGCAAATACTATAATGACCGCCCATGTACCACTGCCCAGCTTAAAAAATAAAGCATTACCAGTGATATGAGAACATGCTCCCCTCTGTGTACCATCCTCAGTCTCAGGCCCCTCCCTCCCCTCAAAGGTAACCATGATGGTGAATTTGGTGTTTATCACTCATGCATATTTAAATAGCTACTTCTGCCTCCATTTATTTTTTAGGCAAGTTTATTTGTAGCACCTCAATCTGACTTCCACTTTATTTAGAGATTTGCAAAGTTGTTTAATAATCACTGTAGTCAGATCTTGTATCTCATTTGGTCAATTTTCTTACATCTTTGCTCTCCCACCCTCCTCTCACCCATTTTTGGACTCTTTTTGTCTCTGGTGATTAAAAAATACGTTAACTCAGTTAATCACTATAACAAACCAGAGGCAATATACTCACATCCCTTAGAACTTGCATCCATCATGGCACTGTGATGCCGCCTATGGCTGTCAAGTGAGCTCCTCAAGGGTTCTGCCAAAGAAAATTCTAGAGCCCCACAAGGACTGTTTGGCAGGTAACTGAGAAGCAGTGGAACAGTCTGGGTGCTGGGATGCAGAGAAGGCATTTTTAATTCATTTGGTTTGGCACTGCCACGTACAAATTAGTTTTATCTCTCTGGCCTTCGACACACCCAGCCAGCGGGCAACCTTTTCTAATGAAACTTTGAATTGTTTGGGGGCAGGTTATGTTTGATACAACCAAACACTTCAGTGAAGGAGCTATAAGGAGGAGAAATCAAGAAAGGCTGAAATTACAAGAGCTGGAGGAAGAAAGGAAAAAAAAGAAGAGAGAAGAGGAAGAGGCTGAAAGGTGAGGAGACCAACTTCAATGAAGAGGGTTTTTTTAAACTTTTGATTTATGGATTAATCCCTTCAGGTGAATGGCTGCGGGGAGGAGAAATTGGTACCGTCTTTCCACTGTGCTGTTACAAAACCAAAAGAGAAAGCAGTTGAAAGCAAGAGACTTAAAAAGTATGCTTGTCAGGAAGAACAAGTAATGAAGAATTGTGGGACCAGCCAGATTAAGATGTCTGGGAGGAAATGGTCATTAAGAAAAAAAAAAAAGACCAGGAAATTTTAGAGTGAAAATTCTAGCAGTTTACCTAAATTTACCAAATTTTACCTTACCTATCAATTGAAATTTTGGGGAAAAATTCTTTTTAGGTCTGGAAAAGATTTTCTTCCATAAAATGATCAATAATCATTCTAACCCACAGGCCAGAAGGCATGGATTTGTTGAGACTATTTTTCTCATGGGCCCAAGTTCTTTCTGTGAATCTGAGGAGCCTCTGTATTTACTTCTTTGAGTTTATCATCGTTCCCCAGTTTAGGAGCTTGAGACTAGAAAGGGCTATTGGATCACCAAAGGTTTGCTAAGAAGGGACAAATGGTCCAGAGCCACAGGGCTCCCAAAACCAGTTTTACCTCCCGGCTCCTCCCCTTGCATGTTTATTCTTCCAGTCTTTTATGCCAATTATAGCCATTCAAAAGAGGAGTTTAAGAGTACCCTTCCATCTTCCTCTCACTTTTTTTGGCTGGCGGAGTGCCAGGAGTTGCTTGAGGTCACGTCTGTGAAACCTGGCCAGACGCTGAGCCCAGTCAAGGTAACGATTCCCCCCAGATTTCCAGATTGACCATGCAGTTTAGCTAATCCTCCAGTTTTTGGCTAAGCCCTCCCTCAGGCCACTGTCCTTTTCTCCCCCCTTTTCCATGTTTCCATGAGGGCCTACCCAAAACAGCTGAAATTTTCGGAAAATGGCAGAACAATAAGGCCGTGTGCTTCTAAGCCAGTCTCTTTATGGTGGTGTACTCTGTTAAGTAGTCTGCACCAAAGACCAGTTCTCACCTTTATTTTCTGAGGCCTTGACTTACTGTCATTTGCCCCTGTGCCACCAACTCACGGAAGGTTTTGATCTCAAGAGAAAAGGAATCTTCGCTGTGAAAGCTGGATCCAGTAGCCCCTGCTGATGGTTTGAGAAGGTGGAGGCTAGAGGCCTCTCCTTTGAATTCGGTTGCTTTCTTCTTCTTTTTTTTAATACTCTCTGCATGAGGTCTCCTATACCTGTTTCTAACTCATCAACTTAGTTATGCGCTGTCGGGCCCTGGCAGGGGGACGGGAGTGGGAAGGGCGGCAAATGACTGATAAATACCTTCTGAAGGGTTGACTCTGTTAATCATTATCCAGAAAGAGAAAAGAGGAGGAGAGGAAAGCCCAGGAAAAGAGGAGAAAGGCCAGAGTCAGGAGGCACGCCCTGAAGGAAAGAGACAGACACCGGCAAAGGAGACAGAAGGACAGTGCCAAAGCGGAGGCCCGTCAGGGGCCCAGCTCTTCCGAGGACTGGGAAGAGAGGAAGGGCCTGCTGGCCAGGAGGCGGCTGGAGGCCCTCCGCCTGCTGCGGGCGCTCCTGAGGAAAATCGCAATAAGGCCCTTGCCCCATTGTTCCTCGCTTTGGGTAGGTACTGACCTTTCTGAGACACGACCTTTACTTTTTTTTTTTTTTTTTTTTTTTTTTTTTTTTTTTTTTTTGCGGTACGCAGGCCTCTCACTGTTGTGGCCTCTCCCGTTGCGGAGCACAGGCTCCAGACGCGCAGGCTCAGCGGCCACAGCTCACGGACCCAGCCGCTCCGCGGCATGTGGGATCCTCCCGGGCCGGGGCACGAACCCGTGTCCCCTGCATCGGTAGGCGGACTCCCAACCACTGCATCACCAGGGAAGCCCATGACCTTTACTTTTAAACGATGGCCTATCCTTTAAACAGCACACATGGAAGGCTCACTGTATTCATTGGGGTTTATTTTCAATAGGCTGTTCTCTAATAACCCCAATTGTGCATTTACCAAAGGGATACCCAGATTTTCTGAAGGCGTTGGGTCTCACACCCCCTTCCCCACCCCCCCCCAACCATCTGGCACACACACACTTTGTGTTTCTAAACTTTAGGATGGTTTCACCCGGGGCGATATAGCTCATGCATCTACTTTTGTAAGTTCCTAATTGAGGTAACAAAAAATGCATGGGGGAAGAAATGGGTGATGGGGGTGTTGGGTTTGTAGCCCTCCATTAATTTTCATTGGCCATTCATCTGTGACAGCTTTGGATGCGAAGGGAGAACCTTGAACAGAGACCTTGGTGGAGCAAGCTCCTGTTAGTCTAGTCCTTTTTAAAACTATTTATTTATTTATTTTTGGCTGTGTTGGGTCTTTGTTGCTGTGCGTGGGCTTTCTCTAGTTGTCGCGAGCGGGGATGACTGTGTTGTGGTGTGCGGGCTTCTCATCGTGGTGGCTTCTCTTATTGCAGAGCACGGGCTCCATGCATGTGGGCTTCAGTAGTTGTGTCACGCAGGCTCAGTAGTTGTGGCTTGTGGGCTCTAGAGCTCAGGCTCAGTAGTTGTGGCGCGTAGGCTCAGTAGTTGTGGCTTGCAGGCTCTAGAGCGCAGGCTCAGTAGTTGTGGCACATGGGCTTAGTTGCTCCGTGGCATGTGGGATCTTTCTGGACCAGGGCTCGAATCTGTGTCTCCTGCATTGGCAGGTGTATTCTTAACCACTGCACCACCAGGGAAGTCCCTTAGTCTAGTCTTAAACTATTTGCTAAGGAATGTCTCACATCACAGGCCAATTGTTTTGCTTGGAGAGTTTCAGTTTCGGAAGTTTTTTGTTCTCCCACTTACTGACCTCCTAAAGATAACCAGACTCAGCAGATGTCCCAGAGTAAAGGCCAGAAAGGCCTCCCAAAGTGTTTATTTAAAAAGCCATATTCAGTGTTCTTGAATATGAAAAGTGAATGGCATTCGTTTTATTTTTTTTAATTTATTTATTTTATTTCTTTATTTTTGGCTGAGTTGGGTCTTTGTTGCTGCACACGGGCTTTCTCTAGTTGCGGCGAGCGGGGGCTGCTCTTCGTTGTGGTGCATGTGCTTCTCATTGCAGTGGCTTCTCGTTGCGGAGCACGGGCTCTAGGTGTGCGGGCTTCAGTAGTTGTGGCACGCAGGCTCAGTAGTTGTGGCTCTCAGGCTCTAGAGCACAGGCTCAGTAGTTGTGGCACGTGGGCTTAGTTGCTCCATGGCATGTGGGATCTTCCCAGACCAGGACTCGAACCCGTGTCCCCTGCATTGTCAGGCGGATTCTTAACCACTGTACCACCAGGGAGGTCCCGTGGCATTCATTTTAGATAGAGCTAATTTTATGTGTATTTGCCATCTCAGCTTTTTGTTCTCATTGGTGTGGCCAATCAAACTGCATGAAATCAGGATCAGAAAAACCTCACATTTCCCTTTACTATAAGGTGAGCTTGATCTTTTTTAGTTTACCTTAATGACTGCCAAGGGTGACGCCTCTTGAAGAATTTCTCTCTTTAAATATGTGTGGTGCCTAATTCTTGGCCTCATCAATACCTTACACTGATTATGCAGTCCGCAGGTTCTAATTCCAAGTCCTGGGTAAGCTCTGTGCCCTGATTTGTGCCAGGTGTCAGTGGGAGCTCAGTACAAGCTCTCCCAGCGAGGTAGGGCCCATGTGCAGGACCTTTCACCTGCCCTGCAGTCGTGCAGAGCAGAGAGCACCACAGAGAGAACCACTGTCACAGCCATATTTTCTACTTGCTGTCTTGTTTCCAACTGGGGCGGGTGAGGTGGGCAGCTCAGGGTCACGCCCCTCTGCAATCCATGGGAAGAGGCTGGACTATAGCCCAGAAAGCCCTTTGTTTATCTTTTTCAAAGGCAGCTGACCCTTTTAGACACACATTTCACCCATCAGTCTTTTCTTGTTCTAGGACTGTAGCCCCAGGGAGGGCTCTAGAGCATTTCTTATGCCTCTTCATGTCCCCAGCCCCTAGCACAATACGTGGAACAGTAAGTAGACTCATCCATTTGTGAACAAAGGAAAAAGGATCATGTGCTTTAAAAAAAATTTTTTTAAATTGAAGTATAGCTGATTTACAGTGTTGTGGTAATCTCTGCTGTGCACCAAAGGGACTCAGTTATATACATACAGACGTTCTTTTTTTAAATATTCTTTTCCATTATGGTTTATCACATGATATTGAATCTAGTTCCCTGTGCTATACAGTGGGACCTTGTTGTTTATCCATCCTATATATAATATTTCATATCTGCTAAGCCCACATTCCCAGTCCTTCCCTCCTCCAGCCCCCGCCCCCTTGGCAACCACAAGTCTGTCCTCTATGTCTGTGAGTCTCTTTCTGTTTTGTAGATGGTTTGTTTGTGCTGTATTTTAGATTCCACATATGAGTGATATCATATGGTATTTGTCTCTCTTTCTGACTTGGTATGAAAATCTCTAGTTGCATCCATGTTGCTGCAAATGGCATTATTTTGTTCTTTTTTGTGGCCGAGTAGTATTCCATTGTATATATGTGCCACATCTTCTTTATCCATTCATCTGTCAATGGACATTTAGGTTGTTTCCATGATTTGGCTTTGTAAATAGTGCTGCTATAAACATAGGGGTGCATGTATCTTTTTTGTTTAACATCTTTATTGGGGTATAATTGCTTTACAAAGATATGTTAGTTTCTGCTTTATAACAAAGTGAATCAGTTATACATATACATATGTTCCCATATCTCTTCCCTCTTGCATCTCCCTCCCTCCCACCCTCCCTATCCCACCCCTCCAGGTGGTCACAAAGCACCGAGATGATATCCCTGTGCCATGCGGCTGCTTCCCACTAGCTATCTACCTTACGTTTTTTAGTGAGTGTGTATATGTCCATGACTCTCTCTCGCCCTGTCACAGCTCACCCTTCTCCCTCCCCATATCCTCAAGTCCATTCTCTAGTAGGTCTGTGTCTTTATTCCTGTCTTACCCCTAGGTTCTTCATGACATTTTTTTTTCTTCTTAAATTCTATATATATGTGTTAGCATACAGTATTTGTCTTTTTCTTTCTGACTTACTTCACTCTGTATGACAGACTCTAGGTCTATCCACCTCATTACAAATAGCTCAATTTCGTTTCTTTTTATGGCTGAGTAATATTCCATTGTATATATGTGCCACATCTTCTTTATCCATTCATCCGATGATGGGCACTTAGGTTGTTTCCATATCCTGGCTATTGTAAATAGAGCTGCAATGAACATTTTGGTACATGACTCTTTCTGAATTTTGGTTTTCTCAGGGTATATGCCCAGTAGTTGGATTGCTGGGTCATATGGTAGTTCTATTTGTAGTTTTTTAAGGAACCTCCATACTGTTCTCCATAGTGGCTGAACCAATTCACATTCCCACCAGCAGTGCAAGAGTGTTCCCTTTTCTCCACACCCTCTCCAGCATTTATTGTTTGTAGATTTTTTGATGATGGCCATTCTGACTGGTGTGAGATGATATCTCATTGTAGTTTTGATTTGCATTTATAGTTTTGTCTGGGTATACGAAGGGTCATGTGCTTTTGAAGGTATGTAAACCGGGGTGCCTTCTAACATAAAGACGGGCACAGACCTAACGAAAGCAGCTCCTGTTAGACCGAGACATTTAATTTAGCACCTCCTGTTTCTTCAGTGTGATATTGTTCCTAATTTCAATCTATCCTAGGTGTAGTTAGAAACCTCTTCAGAACAATGCTAGAAAGCCCAATTTTCTTTGAAAATTTTAGTCTGTTTAGTTTTTCATGTGAGATTTTTAACCTTTTTCTTTGAAGGGGTCTATACAATTTAACCCACGGGAGGTAGATGTTGCAGTCTCCAAAGCTAATCGTGCTCCGGGGACCACACTGGGAGCTCTGAAGAAAGAAGAGTTAAACACTCAGTATCTTCAAAATCAGGAGGAAATGCCAAGATATCAGGTTTCCAAGTCAGATAACAAGCGAAAACAAAAAATGAAGGAAAGAGCTACGGCTCACTTACGTAAATCTTCCCACTACCTTGGGGAAAAAAAAATAAGATATTCAGCTAGAAAAGAGAGAACTGGAAAATTATTAACCAGTGAATACAATCACAGTTTGCTCCCTGATGGGAATTCTTTGCAAATTGCCATGATTCAAGGTCAATCTCTTGCGAAAGAAGACTACCATGGTTCTAATAAATCCTATTCTTCCAGATTAGTTGAGAGAGACCATGGCAGGAAACAGAAGATCTATGAAACAGATGAATTTATTGACTATCTTCTTAACTATTATCACACTCCAAAATATGCCCGTATCTGCCTAGAACCAAGTCACATGACAAGCACATGTCAGTGGCACAGGGCCGTCCACGCGAAAGGAAGTGGATTTCAAATCAATTTGAGAAAACATAAGCGTCATTTAACCAGTTTGAGCCAAATGCAAAACGTAGATAGGAGAGAACAGGTGCAAGAAGACGATTCCTGCACAAAGATTTGTACTCAGGATCCTGAGCATAAACCACAAAAGAGGGGAAAAGTGGATTATGCCAAAGAGTGTAGAATGTTTAAGGGGTTTAAACATCATTGCAAGGACACAGTATGTGAAGCTGGTGATCGGCCATCCCCAGCTTTTGGAAAGAGCCATCTGTTGGAACAGACTCATGCTTACCAGGTCCAAGATTCCATATCCACAAGTCAAAGCCAAGTTTCCTCGCCCAACAGGTCAGCAGACTTTGATTTGAGGTTGACAGATTTCTTAGAGGAAATTAGCAGTGATTCTGAATGTTTCAGTGAAATCCTTAGTATAAACAAAGAGGAGAAAGAGAAATCTGTGGCCACATATGATAGCTCCCCAGAAGAGGGATCTCTTGACACTGATGAAATCATCACTTGCGATCCAGAAATTAGGTCAGGTCAGCAAACCTTGTATTCAGAGTGGAAACATGAGGAGGAAAAATACTCTAAATACGAGCTTAGGAAACCAGGCAAGAGGTCCAATTATGAACTGAGATGTTCATGGCTTGAGGGTGAAAACAATTCTATTAGAGATGAGAAGAGCAACAGCAAAAAGAGTGAAATATTGGCCCCCAAATACTTATTTGATAAAAGCTACCACCACGAATCCAGTGCCAGTGATCAATTAGACACTGTCACAAGAAAGAGGATGCAGTTTAGTGATAGTACATTTAACCAGAAAGTGAACTATAGGCCCTTTCATGTGCCAATAACATCATCAAAAAGTGCTAATGCTTCCTATTTGGGGGATTTTCCCAAAAGAAGAGAGGCTCCACGGAAGTCAGAATATAACCAGGATGCAAGGAGGTTTAAAAGATATGAGAATTCTGAAGATTTCATGCTGAATTCTGATAATTACTATACCAGACATAACAGTCAGGAGCACATTGACTACGGAAGCTATTTAGGAAACAACCACGCTAGTTCTTTATATTTTCAAATGTTTTGAAGGTCTCTTAGATCAGGAAACTCTTACTCACAATAAAAATGTGCAAGAAGAAGATTTCAGACCAAATGTAGCTATGTAGTTAGCAACTACAGAGCAAGAGAGCAACACTTCGGAGCACGAGCAAGGTCAAATGCAAAACCTTGTTTCTCTTGCCAAAGGATAAAGCATAGATCTAAGTGTGTGTGTGTGTTGCAGGTGTGTTGGCAAACTTTGGAAACACAAAACATCCAGATTCTGAAGGTTGGTAAAACAATGTGCTTGCAAAACTTCCTTATCCAAGGACAGACATTTCTACAGTTCGATTGCAACTTCAATTCGATGCCGTCAAAGGAGCAAATTAACGCCGAGAGGAGTGAAGGTAGCCCTCGATGGCTCTTCAGCGGTCATAACATTATCATTTAGCATCATTTATCTTCAGAGGGAATGGCAGTGAATGAATAATGATCTTTTTACTTGTTCTTTAATTTGGTCAGAACACCATGTGCAGCAACAAACTTTCCTGACTTTTATCTAGAAATACCTATAGATAAGAGGAGAGATGACACCTAGAACATATGATAGACTTCTTCATGACATTAGACAGTTCCATGAGCATCTACTAGAAAGAAATTAATCTTATTAATATGTTCATAGGACTTAAAGAGTTGTCCTTTTAGAAACAAAGCCTTGGAAGAAGAATCTGAAAGGGGCTCAGATCGTCCTTTGAGGTTTACACAGATAGTGGACCATTAGCAGAGTTGTTTTTTTGGAAGAACCCCATGTCATTCCCTCCTAGAAAAGCAACAGGATTGAAGCGATATAACGTGGGATTTGCCAAAGGAAATATTGAACGATCCTGGGGCACCAGTAATGGCACTTGGGAAGAGAGGACGTGACAGTATTCCATTTCAGGTTATGTAATCCTTTCACTCAGGGTTGGGTGACATCAGTTTGTAAAAAGCCACTGAATATCCCAAAACTGACTTTTATAAAACAGTAACAAGTGCCTCCTCAATCCTCAATAATGCCATGGAGTTAGGAAGAGTCATGGGTAAAGCCCATAGTTTTCTAGCGGGGGAAAAATTGTATGTGTGCCGGATTTGTAAACTCTTAACATAAGCAATTTATCTTTTTACCTACTGGTTTTGGACTCCTTGAATATGTTTTTAAATTGAGATATTTTATAGATTCGTAAAGACATACATCTTAATGCAGTGCATGTTCTATTGAAAGCTCGGCTGATTCATTCTGCCTTATATTGGATTTAGGACCTCAGGGGGCAGTAGATGACTTTTTTTCTTCCAACGAAGCTATAGCTGACATGGCAATTGAAGACCTCAATGAGATTAGATTGCCTGCAGTGGGGAAAAGGTGATTTTAATCCACTGAAGTAGTGGAAGGCAACATTTTCATATGACATGATTCATTTCAAATAGTCCTAACTTGATAGTCCATAGAAAAGTACCAGGCTGGTAAAGCCAAGGTAGGATGCCAGTCCTTGTGGTTGCCCAGAATGACGAGGCACGATGTGTGCTCATAACCACCCTCTTGAGCAACCTGATATCTGAAATGGCTATAAAATCTTCTAATTGATCTAAAGTAAGAGCCACAAGTTGTTTCATTGATCTCCTCTAATAGCATTTAATAGAGGTATGCCAGTACAAGCAAAAGTTCAGACATGAATGTAACATAGCAGATTGATTATACTTATTATCAATGAATGATTTGTTGGCTCCCTTATATTCAATTCCACTTGCCAGCCAGTGACTCTGCCATCAAAACCAGGCTTGTCTTGTCCAATCTGAAACATTGCTCCTAGGGCGAGTGCCTTTTCTCCTCTGAGGGCTAGCAGTGATTATTAACGTTCAGAGGACTGTTGTCCGGAGTAGGCTTTTAAACTACTAACAGCTTGTATTCTGTCAGACAACTTTTGGTAACCAGGTATTATTCTCCTCCAATGAGACCCCACCTCCTTATTTTTTCATGTTTCGTGCCCTTGAAACAAAGAGCATTATGGGTTTGTAATGGAAAGCAGCTATGCTTGTTTTGAAAAAGAAAAAACCCCAACTCAATCTCTTCTGTCATTTGATAATTTTTCTTTGCAGAGATTTTAGGCGTGAAAACAATTTGCTGCTCAGTAACCAGACATAAAAAAAAAAATTGCAGAATACAGCATGTGCAATTAAAAATTTTTTTTGTATAATAGAACTGGTGCTAAGTCACTTCTATATAATATTTTGGTCTTGTTTTGTTTGCTAAATACCATCCTGGGACCTAGAAGAAAGTAAAATTACTGGTTTTATGTTTACTTTCCGTACAACCTTGGATTTTTATGTCTCGTGGTAATGCATTCTAGATTTGAGTAAACCTCTTTTTTGGGGGGTGTGTAGGCCTGAAACAAGGAAGAGAACAATTTATCCTGAACTTTTCAAATGAATTGGCTTAGTAAGGAATGAAACAGAGCCGAAAATGTTGTAATCACTTTCTGTTAACATTGTTATTCTTTGTTGTGCTGTTGTTTAAGTGGTGCAGAAGTATTTTCTCATATCTTTTTCCTATGTCCCATTAAGTGAGGGCCTGAAGTTTAAGCTGTGTCTTTTAAAATAGACGTTTTTCCTTGTACGTGCTAATAGTGCTTTCAGAAAGCTAAAAATCTGTCAGTGCGTTTTTGTTCAATTTGTTTGAATTTCTCAGGGTAGAAAGCCATGTAACCTGGTAATTTGGAAAATAAGAACCAAATAAATGTATTTTCACTTGTCGCAAGACTGTTCAAAATGTTAACTTCTAAATGCTGATAATTCCACTTTGGGGGGTTGGGATTTCTACCCGTGGTATGCTGCTTTGCACTAACGTTGTTGATCCTTTTTGTCATTTGCATTGGTAGAGAAATAATACATATTTGATTTTCAGATATATTAAAAATAAAGTCATAGAGTCTTTGTTCATTGACCGCATGTACTGGCTAGAAGGTTGCACACCTGCAGTAACATTCTCTATGAAAATATATGTCTGGTTTCAGTGGTTTCGAGGCAACTTCCCCAGTTTATGGTAATTGCCTGTCAGAGCTCATGAAACCACAGTTGTGTTTTCATCTTGGATAAATTAAAATCATGGTATTTGGACTCAAGACTATTCTCCCTTCAGCAAAGGTTTTAGTTCTTTAAAGGTAGCAAAACGGACTCCACAGAATTTCATCTCATCCCTTCAGGCCTTGCCTTGGTAGAAGTGTTGAAGTTACTCAACATCCAGAAACAAGTCAGAGACATGGGGGGCTTCAGTGATCAGTCTTTGACCCTGCAAGCTTTAGCTGTATTTTCACATGAAATGTACAGCAAACCGCCTCTAAGCATCCCTAACAAAGGCGGACTGTACCTTAGAGAACAACTGGGCACTTTAGAGCTGAAAGGGTTCTTGTTGGGTTCAAAGAGCTCTTTCTGAGACAGCAAGGGCTGTTCTTGCTTGTTCTAGATTGAGGATTTGCATGAAGTTTGGCCCTCTGAGGTAAGGTGAACAGGACATTGTGTAGAGAGGCCACAGATACCACAAACGCATAGTGAATGCTGCTTCTGACCCACAGATGCTGGGACTGAGAACAGTGTATCTGGGCAGGGGCCAGAAGCAAGCAGGTGGGGAGCAAACAGCGGACCCTTCCCCCGCTGAAACCACCACTCCCTCATCTTCTTAAATGGCGCCTTTTACATAGTATGGCTTACCCGACTATGCGAACTGGATTTGCGTTTTTAGATCAAAGTCCTGCCTGATGGTAATATCACTTTACCTGTAATCAATACAATGTTGATTTAGTTCTGAATGGAGGGGAATCCGGCTATTTGGGATTGAAGCTTTTAACCAGGCTCTGGATGTTTTCCTCCTGGCATCAGACAACTGTTTAACTTAGTAAAAGGAATAGCCTAATCTTCACATCTAAATGAGATTTCAGGCTGCAAAGGTGGCCCAATTTGTCTCTCCCTCCCCTTCCCCCATAGCATATGGCCTAACAGGTTGCTTGGCACAAAACGGGCAACTCGAATATTTGTTGAATGAAAACTAGTTGGGGAAAAGGACACATTTAAAAACAACAAAAACAGGCAATATGGTTTGAGAACGTAAAAGCTGGAAAGCTTTTGAGCCCTCTTTGATTCAGGGAGTACTTCCTTTGTAAGAAAAGTCTGCCAATTTTAACACTAAAATGGCAGAACACTAATATTCAGGGTAATAGGTTGTCTGTGTTTATACAACCAACTGCACGTGCAAATCTGATATCCTTCTTCCGGCACAAAGTGAATCAACTTTACTACTATAAGGATTCCTGAACACTTTACTAATCCGATGATACATTACAGCAAAAACAAAACCTGCCTTGGCACTCGGTAACAGTCTTCACTAGAGTTACTCCTTAGTGACCTTGCCGTAGACCTCAAGGTGGAAGTCTGCCTCTGAGTTTATTAAGTTCTGACTTAAAGAGGCAGAATTTGACAAGTCACAAAAAATAAATTCAATTCACTATTTTTTTAACAGGACAAGCTGGTATTTGGTTTGTAGTGTGAGGCCTCTGTAAAGTTCTGCCCCTTTACTTGTCTCTTTTGGAATACAAAAAAAGTCACTCAAAAGTGAAACTCTTGAAGCTGGTTACTCAGATTAAGGTTTAAAAAAACAGGGCAACCCACCACACTATACTGGGTAAAACCATTTTATTAACTGACCAAAGCACTTCGTTTTGTTTTCTGATTTGAGGTAAAACCATTAAACACAGTTCACAAGAAAATACAATGACTATTCAACTACAAGAAACCTCACTAATTGTTCATATAATACTTTTACAAACTCTTACAACTGTACAGTCTACTTAAGCTAAGTTTATTGTTAACCAAAAGACCAATATCAAAGACCAAGACACTTGACTACTACTCTTGCAGTGGCTATAGTTTTGTAACAACAGAAGAATAACTGTTACTTTATGAATACACTTTAAAAACCACTTGGCTAGTGATGTATTCGGTTTCCTTATTCTTCAGGGGTGTGAAGGCTCTTAGGAGAGCAATCACCTGTTCCTGTTCTGCATGCCCCTCTCTCACGTCCAACCATGTAAAATAACCATGAACGTGGGGACTGGGAAGATAGTCCTACAATCTTATTCATGTGTTTTAGGTTTTTAGGCAAGCCAGCTGATTTTTTCCAAAGCTTGCTTTTGAATGTTCACATCCTGTTTTAATCCTCACTGTAGATTACTATGTTAGTGAGGGCATCTGAGGGTCCCAAGGAGGACAAGGACAGTGATGCAGACTGGAAACAAAGAAAGTAGATTTCTTGCAATTGAGCCCAGCTTTGAGATTTCGTTTTGTTACTGGACACCTCTCTTTAATCAATACCAAAGCCTGTGGAACACTGCAGATTTGCTTTAGAGGTAGATAAAACAGAAATCATGCAGTTACGTCAATTGAGAAGTGAGGGATTTGGTGTCTTCAGAGAACATCATGACTAAAAGTTAATCCTTTTGTTCCTTGATGCCTGAAGGACTTTGCACATTTAACATTTTTACCTGTTTGGGGGCAAATACCCACGTCTTACCTGTCTCTCAGGAAAAAACAAATTCAAATGCAGCCTGTACTGACTACAGATAGAAGAAAAACAGTAATAACATTTGTATTACAGCACTGCAGTTCACTTTCTGAATTTGTGACACACGAACATATCATGCATTCTAAGACAGAAGTTAGCTTTATCAGTGTCACTAGTGATGTTAATTAAAAAAATGTACAGCAAGTTCAAAACTTTTCTAAATATTGAAATCACCGTGTTTTAAAGACAGACTGGAATGTTACAAATGATTCTGCAAAATACAAAAATAGATATGCGTCCACTGCAGGCTTTAATCACTTTTCCGCGCACTCTCATCCTTTGGCTCCTCCTCATCTGAGTACACAGCGGGCTCCTCCCCCTCCTTCAGCAGTTTGCCCACGTGATGATACTTGACTGGAAGGAGAGAGGAAGACACAACGGTCACTCTCACGCTTTCGAGAAAATCATGACATTTCATTTGAAAGCACTTGTGAGAGGCCTGCGAACGACACAATAGCACGTTGGGCTTCCTGAAGGTGGTTTATACCACAGTCCCAGCCAAGTCCCAGGGAGTTAGAGTTTTGTGCAGCAGACAGAAATATAGAACAGGTAGCGATGCCTGACAACGAGTGTGCAAGGTAATGTCAGAATGAGTTGTGTTAGTGCATAGGAGGTTTAGCAGAGCGAGGGCTTGTTATGAGTTAGGTGGAAGGGTTGCAGAACACTTTGTGGGAGAAGGATATGCTTTGGAAAATGTGTAGAAGGACTCGGGGAGGGAGGGGGTTCCAGAAAATGCAAATACCACACACAAAGGCATGCAGGTGTGACCGAATGTATCTGGGGGAGCAATAAAGAGACCAAGTTGGCAGGAGTAGACTGGGAGTAGCGCTAGCCAAACAGGGTGGGGAAATCCTAAGACAGATGTGGAAAGCCAGCCTGAGGAGTCCGGACTTGTCCCATGGGTGTGGCAAAGGGCGTTGAAAGTTTACGACAAAGGAATGACAGGGTAAAACAGTGCTGTGGCCACTACGGTATCACTGTGTATAGAGGGCACAGCAGATTACGGTCAGGAGAGCCCAGGAGCAGGGTGACCAGGAGGCCAGCGGGTGGATCCACATGCAGAGGAACAAGAGCCAGGAGGAGGGGGTGTCCGTGGGGATGGGAAGGGAAGGCTATGAGACACGTAAAGGAAGCTGGAAACATGAGTAAATGAAGGGAAAACTGGAGATTCCGTGGACCGAAACGGGGACTCTGGAGAGGGAGCCACTCTGGAGGGGCACGTGACTGGAGACTGACAACAGGGACTGGAGAAGTGATATTAGCATTGGCAAGAAGCAGGTCCCTGGAAACGTTTGAGAAAGAAGGTTCAATGGAATCGTGGGGCTAGAAACCATACTGCAGGGAGCAAGGAGGGATGGAGCAATGGTTAGGGACAACCGCGGATTACTAGATGGCTGTCTGACAGTGAAGGGAAGGAGTGATAACAGTCTAGTGGGTGAAGGGGAGAGCAGGAGACGGAATTCTCCCCCAACACGGGGCAACAGCTATACGTGGTTAAAGGGAAGTGCTAACAGAGACCAGAGAGCACTGGAGACGTTGGAGAAAATAGATTTAAGAGGGCAACCAGAACGAGAAAATAGATTTAAGAGGGCAACCAGAACGTAAGGGACCTGAGAAGGGATGGAGTCAGCAGACAACCACCATATTGCCTGTATTATTAGGGCCAAGCTAACGTAGGGTTAATCATCTCAATGTCAAAGGCCAAAAGAACTCCTCTTTCTGAGTATCGGTAGGAATTAGAGGGGTAACCAATCTGTTTAACCAGGCAACCGGAGCTACTTTGGTGTGAAATAATCGTCAGGAACAATTGGAACTTCCCTATTTGAATATTTTATAAAAGTCCCTAGATGCTTGGGACTGTGCAAGACAAATAAAAGCCGCGTGGCGCCTCAGAGACCTGCCTTAAGGGGAATCCACGCCAGCTCTGAGTGTAGCTGAAGTGTCACAACAGTATTTGGGGCTAGCCTTAGTTTAAGGGGTTGGGGGAACCACACTTTTTACCCCACTGATGAAGGCAAGCCCTAGAAAATGGAGCTCTGTAAGTTATGAATTACGACTCATTGGTTTCATATAGAAGAATCTATTGTTACAAAGGCATCCTGAAGATGCAAAAAATGAGGGACTGTTAGATAGCTGAATTATGTTTTCAGAGTAAAAAGACTTGCTCTGGACTTGAAAGCTTTTAGTCTGCTCGGGATCCAGACTCTAAAGGTAGAGCCATACCTGGCTAATTATTAATCCAGAACTCTCTGAAGTCAGCATTGTTTTCAAAGAAAATGGTTGGATTTAGCCCAAAAAGCCAATAATATTTAACAGATTATAGAGAATGGCAAATAGAAAATGACATTTACAATGAAAAATCCCCCTCAAGGACGTGGTCACTGTCTTTATATACTGTTTCAAAGCTGGGAAAAATTATTATTCAAATTCTTAGCAGTGAAATATTGCTAAAGTGATCATCAAACACTTGGGTTGGACAAAAGCCACTTCCCCAAATCTCAAAATATGAACTTAACCCCCATCCTTACTTCCCCGCAAAGACCTCAGCCCATACCATAAGCCAGGAAACAAGTGTCTCCTTTCTGCTTTCTTCTTAAAAACGCAGACACCATTGTTGCTGGGCAGATTATAAGCATCATTTGTAGATGAGGCCTATAGTTGGGCTCAATTAGATTCAAAGAGAAGCTGTTTTGTAGAATACAAGTCTCTCATTCTTTAACAGAAATGTGGGCTGCTTTTAAACGGCAAGTTCTACAAGTGAGGGCTTATGAAAATTCCCTCTTTCTGTAGCCAAGATGGCCACTCTCCTTTCCCCTGCACACCAAGCACCAAATCCTATTGTGAAATCTATGCAAACCTCTCAAAAATTTAAAAAAACAGAAACCCAGGTTTCCACAGAGAACTAGCTAGAAATTGGTATGCAATCACGGCAAGTGACTCAGCACTGCTGCAATTACTTCAAGCCATGAACTTGATCCGTCCAAGATTCAGGAGCCTATCAAAATGCTTCCCAGTTGTAGCCTGCTTAGTAATAACTATTGTACTGCCGTGAATCCCATTACTGGTAGAAATTTGATCCAGGCACAATTAAAAAAACAAAAAACAACCGCTTACAAGTGAACTGAGAGTCCCAGTCATTCAGGGTCTCCTGCTGGGCAGGAGTGAGGTCAGAAAGGTCATCGTACTCGTCCTTCAGTGCTTCCTTATCCAGGCAAAATGTGGCAAGGCCCCTGGATGCGTCTCTTCCGGCAAAGACCCCGTATGGCCCCTCTTTAAAAAAAAAAACAACAAAACAAAACCAAAGTCGGTTATTTATTAGGCAGTCAATTTCTCTGTGGTTCACACACAGAAAATGGCTTCCTTACCCATTAGCATGGAGAGCCTGCTTTTTGAATGTCAGATTCCATTTGGAAACCATAAGTAATGTTGATCCTTTGATCATTACCTAGTGGATACTGAAAGACCTATTGTCATTAAACTTTTAAACAACTAAAACTAAATTAAAATGCTATACATTAGCATTCATTTCTTGTGATTTTCAAACAGCTAATAAAAAAGCCATAAATGATTATCTCCTGGGGGGAAAGGTGTTAGTAGGGAATGATCCAAGATAATAGTGAGTTCGTGGGTCAGAATTCAACTTCTGGATATTGAACCTGGAGCCTGGCTCTGTTCTAGGCACTTGGGCTGCATCAGTGAAAGTTACGGATTCTGAAGATAAGAAACACTAAAGTGTAAATGAAAACATCTTCTTATAAACATACTCTGATACAATTTAATGAGTCAAGAGCGTCTTATAGAGATCTTTGGTTGCACGATTAGACCGTGTTAAACATTAACATGTGGCATCTGCAGGAGAAATCATTTTATGAATATCAGTGGTTAAGAAATCTATCCACAGGTTACATAATCTTCAGTGTCAACAAAGGAGATGGCACGGGGCTCAGGTCTGTCACCCTGTTTTGGGTGGGCTTGAAGACTGTGAAAATTCTATAAGATATCTGAATGCTATTATACGTAGTATTATGCTATTATATATGATACTAAATTTTTGTCTAAGAGAGCAGTGAATCATTCTGTAGGTACTTAAAGTGGATTTTTAGACATATTTAAATATTGCACAAGTAAATGAAGAGAAGCCAGTGTACTTTAAACAATGTGTTGTTTCCCCAAAGGTGGACTGAGTAGCAAGTCTGACATGAAAAAGTTTGTAGGTAACCACCATGCCAAGTATGAGAACAGATCAAGTTTCATTATGACCTGGCCACCTGAAACCTCAATCCACCAGGATTCTTTTATTTTTACAAATTAGATGAAATGTATGATCAACTTTAAAATGCCAAAGAAAAATGGTTATTTTTAATCATCATTACATACTACCATTTCCACTAGAGAAGGTAAATAGGCCAAGTGTACGGGTTTGGACCTCACCATTTCAGAAATTATGGTCACAGAATACTTAAACAATCTGAGGGGAGCATTGAAAGTCTTTGAAGTATATATATTATTCACCAGAATGTATAGTCACTAGAATGTAAGCTCCAGGAGCAGATTTGTGCCTGTTTTGTTCACTGCTATATTCCCAGCACCCACAAAAGTGCCAGGCATACAATAATATCATTAAAAATAATGAATAATTTTTAGGAATCCTTTATAACATCAAGTATAATTTCCAAATGATGTTGTCACATATTCATGGCCTCACTGGACAATAGTGCAGGTAGAGACTGAGAGTTCTCACAATGGGCCATCCTTATCATTTTAAAGAGGGGCAACTAAGGCCCAGAGAGAACAATGCTTTGCTCCAGGTCACACAGCTGGTCAGTGATCCAACCAGGCGGAGAACCCAGGTTGCCTGACTCCCAGTTTTGGGCTCTGTACACAGGCCTACATTCCTCTCAATGACTTTGCAAACTACAATCATATGATGATGCTCCAGGCACACATTTCACTTGCTTTATGGTGTAGCTCAGTAAGAACAGATATTGACACGATTATGCTTACTGATAATGCCTTTAGGTGTGCCACTGTAAGTGACAAATAACGTAGGTGTGGTTTTCAAATTATCTTGACCATTACATGCCTACAGAAAGCAGGTCTTCTAAAATCCTCCACGAGGAAAAACTGCTAAGTGGGAGAGTTCCTTAAGAACCTTAGCACATCTGATTTTGATGAGCTGGACTGGGAAAGTAAAACAGACCAGGAGCGGGAATGAAGGCAGGTCACTGTCTGCTATCCTCTCCCTCATCTCCAGACCAGTGGCCATACTCCCTGAGCCCCCTTATTTTTAGAAGCATCCATATTGGAGGAGCTAAAATCTCTTCTTCCTCCTCTGATCCAAACATTCTATAAAGCAGAACTTTCCAAACCTGGATTCTTCTCGAATTTGCCTGGGGGTGGGTGTGTTAAAATGCAGATTCCTCGATCTCCCCCCCCTCCCGCGGTTATGGAGATTAGGCCAGGAATCTGTATTGTACCTCAAGCGCATCAGGTGATTCTGATCCGCAACCAAGCTTGGAAAAGCCTCATCTCCAAGGCCCCGTCAAGCCTGTCCCCCTCCAACAGCTCAGCAGTCACCCACCCCTCATTTCCCCTCCGGTTGGCTTTTCCTGAAATCCCCACACCCAGCGGCCGTCATAGCCCTACCCCTCTTGTTTCTCCGGATCCTCCCATTTCTCCCTCCCTCCATTTTAAATTTTTTTTTTTTTTGGCTTCTAGTCTTTTCTCTCCTGCTACGGAGTATAATACTGTGCTACCTTCTCGTCTTGCCACATTCCTGTCGTCCGCTACATTCAGCCTTCCTCATCCAGCTCCCTTCCCCCATGGAGCCTCCCTTGTTCACCTCCCAGCCTTCCCCGTCTGCCACACACAGCACGCGCGCACACACATACCAAACACATGCCACACACATACCTGACACATGCCACATTCCTAGCGCACGCGCGCTCACGCACACACACTCATACGACAAGCCGCATACACCGAATACGCACACACACATCACTCAGCGCCACGCACAATGCTCCTACCTGCTGCTAATCCCATCTCCGATTCCCTTCTCCCAGAACCTCACATTCCACCATGGCTACTCCTGGCGTCATCGGCCTTCGCGTCCCCTCCAAGGCTGGACCTCCCTACCTCCTCCCGCCCTCCCCCCCGTCAGGTTTCCCTCGAGACACCCTCATTTCCTTTCTCCAGCTGGACACCATCCCCTCCTTCCAGGAACCCTCAAACCCGATACCTTCGAAACCCCCCAACACTGCGCTCTGCTGTACCACCACCCCCGGCCTCCACCTTCCAGCCTCGCGACCTCACCCACCCGCCCCCGGCTTAAGCGCTTCAGCCGTCTTCCTCCAGCCCACGCCGGGGCTGGCGGCGCGGACCGGGAATTCTGCGTCCCCCACTGGCCCGCAGCCCTTCTAGGACGCCTCTTGCCCCCTGCCCGCCCGGGGAGCCGCCCTGCCCCGCCCTCCCCGGCTTGCCGCCATTCCGCCCCCACCTCCCCGGGGGCGCCCCGCTCCCCCTCGCCTCTCCGGGACCCAGCCCCGTGCCGGGGCCCCTTCTTTTGTCTTTGGGGCCCCCGGCCGGCCGCCGTACCAGGCCCGTAGAACTTGCGGCCTTTGGTCACGTCGAACACCTTGCCGTTGATGGCCATGAGTATACGCGGGTCCTGGACGCCGTCGAAGCGCCGCAGCTCGGCAGGGGTGAAGTCGCGCCGCTTAAGGCGGGGCAGCGGGGGCGGCTCGTCGTCGTCGCTGTCGCTGGCCGTCGGCTGGTCCCCGCGCACGATCTTGTAAAGCAGGAAGATGCAGAGGCCGAGCAGCAGCAGGTTGAGCGGCGACGTGAAAATCTCGTGCAGCAGCCCGCCGCCCTCTAGCTCGCTCGGGTCGGCGCCGGTCCCCGCCACATCCTCGGCAGCCATTATCGCTAGAGCAAAGGTTGGGCCGGGATAGGGAGGGCTCCGGAACTGCCTTTCTCCTCCCTCTCCGCGAGCTAGTGGCGCGCGGGGTCCGGCGGACAGGGACTAGCCAGCGGAGGAGGCGGAGCCAGGCGGTGGCGGGGCCGGATGGGCGGAGCCTCTCAGCCCCGCCTCCCCGCGGCCTCCGAAGCTCCCGGCGCTGCTCAGTCGGGCCCCGCCTAGGTCAGGCCCCCCACCTTGCCTCGGGATAGTGGCTCCCCTCCCCCAGCCGGATCCTGCATACCCAGGCGCCGAGATTGCGGAGCACTCCCCTCAGCAATACCTGCGAGGCCTGGCCCCAGCCTCACGCCATCCCCACGCCATCCTCTAGCTAACCGCGACGCAGCACGCTGCCCTTCTCCGCACCCCCAGTTGCTCGTCGCACACCGACCCACTCGGCCTTGCCAGGTTCTGTGTGAGGCCCCGTCCGCCACCTGATGCGAGCGAAACACTTCAACTCCATTTCCCCTGCTTTAAGCTTCTCCCCGCCTTCCAATCCGAAGACTCATCTTTCCCCGGCCAACCCTTGGGACCACGAGGCTCTCTTAGGAGACAGGAAACTCACTCCTTGAGCTCCTTTCCCACCCTAGAGACCCAGACTACCCATTTTCACCTTGGGAATCCCCGTTCGCTGCCCTTGACGACCTTTCTCCAATCCTCCCCCCACCAGATGCTGTGGGGCAGACACCCCCGGGATAGCTAAAGTCAGTGCACAGGCCTCATCTGACAGCTCTCCCAATATCTGGGGAAAACAGATCGGATCGTCCGATTTGCTTTGGGTTCGTTTTTGGAACACTAAATCCTTTTGCAGTCACTGATTTGCTCAATCTCATTGCAATCACTGATTTGCTCTTGCATCAGCAAAAAACGTTCTGTTGCGTTTTTTTGTTTGTTTATTTTTGTTTGTTTTGCTCAGAATAATGACCAGAGTTTCTTTGTTTGGCAGCGTTCTTCTATTTGAAGTTGGTCGAGCTGTCCTTGGCAGTCACAATAGCCCTGTGCTGGAGCCCAGAGGAAGGTGGGAGTTTGGAAGGATCCTAGGTTTGGTCCCTTCGTTTCCTCGGTATTTCATCCGGCCTTTGATGTGCTAACCGGCTGCACAGGAGCGGCCTTACGGAGGAAGCAGAGTCTATACCCTTCAGAGTCCTAATCTGGCCGCCCTCTTTATGGTGGCAGGGGGAGGGGAGCGGAAGCAAGGATAGAGAGAAGGGGGAAAAATAATTAAAACCAAGCCATGTACACATCTGCAGCCCAGAGCAGTACTTTTCCATCAAGAGTTCTTGCACAAAATTTACTCCCCCTCCCAACAGGCAGGAGACTGGAGAGAATTGGCTTCTTACCTCAGAATTTGAAAAATTTCTGGCACAAACTGCTTCCATCCCTGCCCCCACCCCATCTTCTTAAATCGTTTAAAAAGTGCATATGAACTGAACAATCTTTAAATCGGGCCCACACACTTTTATTCACAGATCTAAATTTAGGATTAGCTGAAATGGCCTTTCCAGATCTTCCGTCAAACCTCTTCAATTTAATCAAGGGGGAAACAGGCTGAAACTGGGGGCACTCGGCTGTAGTTAGAACCTAATTATCTTAAAAAAAAAAAAACTGTGTACGGCCAAGACATTTAAAAAACCAAAAAACTTGTGAAAAATATTTACATTTGCAGCAAATATGGCAAAGGGTTAATATCTTTTAAGAGCTCATTTCGATTGACAAGAAAAACCTAAGAGTCTAGTCAATGAATGGGCAAAAATTGAAATAGGGAGTTCACGGGAGAAGGGATACCAATGGTGAATAAGCATATGAAAAATGTTCAGTCTCAGCAATGAAAAATGGAGATGACACTGTCACCTACCACTTTCCTATAGAAAGGATAAAAGACACACACACAAAAAAGGTTGGGGTGATATACAATAAAAAAAAGGTTGGGGTGATATACAATGCTGGCCAGAGAGCTGTGCGCTAGACGCTTGTACACTGTTGGGGGGAGTAGACATTGGTATAACCTTTTGTTATCCATAAAAATATTTTCAATCCACTGATCCCACTTCTGGAAATCTACTCTTTGGTTCAGTAATTCCACCGCTAGGAATCTATCCCAAGGAAACATTTAGAAATGCAAATGAAGATTTCATTGCTAAGATGCTCATCAAAGAATCATTTGTAATATGGAAATACTGAAAACAACCTAAATGTTCAACTTCAAGAAATAGCTGACTAATCCACTTGGATTGTGACAAAACCATAAAATGGTGTATGATGCAGCCATCCAAATGTGATCATGCATGACACAGGAAAATGCTTGTGTTTTAATCTTAAGAGAGAAAAACAGGATACAAAACTATACACAGCATGAACTCAACTATGTAAAAAAAAAAAAATGCATAAAAGGAAGCCCGAAAGGAAACATGCTCAAATGTTAACTGTTGTGATTGTTAGCTTCTTCTTTATATTAGTCTACATTTTCCAGAATGAGCACATGTCCCTTTTAGCCTCAGGGGGAAAAATGGTTTATTATTTCTTCTCTGAAAAAATGTAGAATGTATTATAATACATGTTCACTACAACAAACCTAAACAGTATGTAAGTGTATGAAGTAAAAAGTGAAACTCATTTCTCCCCCTCCCAGCTCCCCAAACAATCTTTAAATCCGGCCCACACATTAGCAGTTTGGTCTATATGCCTGCAGACATATGAGACACACACACACAGATTTTGTTTTACAAAACTACGGAAATTTTTAAAATAATAAAGGATTCTTCAGGGGTTTTTTTCCCTGACAAACAGAGATACAAAGTAAAAAATAAGAACAAGCCATTAGCTCCCACCCAGATAAACCATGTTGGACAGTTTTGAAAGTTATATTTGTTTAAGTTTATAAAATTCAAACTATGGAAAGATACAAAAGGTAAATTAAATCCCCTCTTCTCACCCCTGGTTCTCTCCTCAAAGGTAACCGCTATTAAAGGTGGGGAAAATGTCAGACAGAGAAAGACAAATACCGTGTGATATCACTGATATGTGGAATCTGAAAAAAAAAATAACAAAACAAAACTAAACTAAACATAAAAAAACAGATTGTGGAATGATGGTTACCAGGGGCTGGGGGTGGGGGGATAGGAGAGATGTTTAAGGACACATATTTGCAACTAGTAGATAAATAAGTCCTGGAGATCTAATATGCAGTACAGTGATCGTAGACAACAAAATCATATTATAAACGTTAAACTTGCTAAGAGACTAGATCTTAATTGTTCCCACCACTAGAAGAAATGATAATTATGTGAGGTGACAGAGGTTTTAGCTAACACGACAGTGGCAATCTATAACAATATGAATGTAACAAATCAATATGTCATGCACCTTAAACTTACACAATGTTATATGTCACTTATATCTCAATAAAAAGCGGGGGGAAATGTTTTTATGGAGGGATGGGGGTTTAAAAATTTTCACTTATCACAGTCCAGTGTCCTTCCTGCTATACCTCTGTAGCAGGGCTCACCCTCGGAGGGTTAAAGGATTAAAGTCCTACTTCATACAGAGGTTAGAAAATTTGTGCCATTGAAAACCTCAAGAAGTGATACAGCTTGAAAATATAAATGCTTTCAAAGCAGATTTGATGTTCAATAAAGCGGGCTATTAGGTAAACACTGAGATGTTGAGATTGTTGAAGGCAAGCCTCCTACCATTCCAGCTCATGTCACAGCGCTCAGTGGGAAGGTCTCGTACAGAGTGACAATTCTCAAGTTCTCTGGAAATAAGCCAGGTGCTCCTGACTAAAAAGCCCTCTCCAGAACATGAGAGTCGCATTATATATATTCTTTTCTTCAAATCAGTGTCTAAAGCCTATGTATTTGACCTGAGAACTACTTATTTCCCAAGATATATGTTAAATCTTTTAATGTTTCCAAACCTCTTGCCTCCTTTAAACTATTTTCAAAGGTTTTAAAGAACTCTTAAAGAAAAATAGGACAATTGGCTGATTAGCTAGAAAAGGTGTAGGAAGGAATTCAACCTCACTCATAATCAAATAAACCCAAAGGAGTGTAATAGCAACATATCATTTCTCATCATTCAAATTATTGGAGCATTCTTTTCTACTTTTTGTTGCTTGAAGCTTTTTAAGAACTCAGTGTTGGCAAGCGCTCTGACACAATGCTGGCCAGAGTGAAATTGCTAGCATGAAAGAGTCATCTTGTTCACCAGTGTATTTCCTGTCTGCCATGTAGTAGGTGATCAATAAATATTTGTTGAATTCGATTATATTGTAATAAAATAGATAACTAATGAGAACCTACTGTATAGCACAGGGGCCTCTACTTGGTGTTCTGTGGTGACCTAAATGGGAAGGAAATCCAAAAAGGAGGGGATATATGTATACGTATGACTGATTCACTTTGCTGTACAGCAGAAACTAGCACAGCAGTGTAAAGCAACCCTACTCCAATTAAAAAAACTGATTTTAAAGATCAAAAAAATAAATTACATTGTAAGTGGATGCAGACTTTCTAGAAAGCAGTCTTGGCAATATGCAACAAGAGCCTCAAAGTATTTGTACCCTGTGACCAAAGAATTTATATTCTAGAAATTTTTTCTAGGGAAGTACTCAGAGATATGAGTAGTGATTTGTACAGAAAAATCACAAAGCCCAATACATGGTAGCAAAGAACTGGAAACCATGTTAAGTATCCAGAGATGCTCTCCATCTCACTCAGAATAAAAGCCCAAAGTTCTTACAGCCGCCTAAAGGCCCTACAGGGTTTGCACCGCCCCACCCTGCCTTTACCTTTAAGGCTTTAGGACCTCATTCCCACTTCCTTCCCTGGTCACTGTGCTCCAGCCACAGTGGCCACCTCGCTGGCCCTTGAACAATCAGGCATATTCCAATTCCTCCGTACTTATGATTCCTTTTGCTGGACTGTTCTTCCCCAGATAGCCTCATGGATCATTCCCTCACTGCTTTCAAATCTCAAAACACCCTCCCCCAACTCTCCTTCCTTCCTTCTCAAATTTATTTTTCTCCATCGCAGTATCGTTTACTCACTTTTTTGGTCATCTCCTCCAACGTGACTGTGAGTTATATGAGAACAGAGATTTTGTTTATTTCCTTCACTGCTGTATCCCCTGTGCTTAGACTAGTGGCTGGCATATAGTAGGAGCTCAATAAATATTTGTGGACTTGATTTGTCTTTTTTAAATTTCTTTTCATTGAAGTATAGTTGATTTACAATGTTGTGCTAATTTCTGCTGTACAGCAAAGTGGCTCAGGTATACACATATATACATTACTTTTAAATATTCTTTTCCATTATGGTTTATCCCAAGAGATTGGGTATAGTTCCCTGTGCTGTACAGTAGGACCTTGTTGTTTATCCATTTTAAATGTAATAGTTTGCATCTACTAACCCCAAACTCTCAGTCCATCCCTTTCCCTCCCCCCTCCCCCCTTGGCAACTACAAGTCTGTTGTATATGTCTATGAGTCTGTTTCTGTTTTGTAGATAGGTTCATTTGTGTCATATTTTAGATTCCACATATGAGTGATATCATATGGTATTTGTCTTTCTCTTTGACTTATTTCACTTAGTATGATAATCTCTAGTTGCATCCAGGTTGCTGCAAATGGCATTACTTTGTCCTTTTTTATGGCTGAGTAGTATTCCATTGTATATATGTACCACATCTTCTTTATCCATTCATCTGTCAATGGACATTTAGGTTGTTTCCATGTCTTGGCTATTGTGAATAGTGCTGCTATGAACATAGGGGTGCATGTATCTTTTTGAATTATAGTTTTGTCCAGGTATATGCCAGGAGTGGGATTCCTGGATCATATCGTAGCTTTATTTTTAGTTTTCTGAGGAACCTCCATACTGTTTTCCATAGTGGCTGCACCAACTTACATTCCCACCAACAGTGTAGGAGGGTTCCCTTTTCTTTTGTGGACTTGATTTGAACATGGCAACCCATTATGTTAAATATACATGTATAGAAAAAAATATGAAAGAAATACACATAGAAGTTAATAAGAGTTATCTCTGGGTTGTGAGATTATGGGTAATTTTTGCTTACTTTTTTATATAGTGAGCATAAATTTCTTTCATTATTATAAAAAGCAATACAAAGTTCAAACTTTTAAGGGATAAATACGAAATTCCAAATCAACTATACGTCAATAAAATTTAAAAAAATTCCAAAGTTGCCAACTATGTCTTAAGTAATAGGGGTATATGGATGCCACACTTTCAATTTCAGAGACTAGAGTAGGCAGCACTTGGTGCTGAGATTCTAAAGAGACCCAAAATGGGTCTGCCCGTCACATCCTCTTGACCATCCTCTCTTGAACTCCTATTTCATGCTAGGCTCTGTGGTAGGTGCTGGGGATTCGAAGTCTTTGCCCCCAAGGAAGGAGCTCACTGTCTAGTAAGGGGAGACAGACAGCCAAAGTGTCATAGATGCTGTGATTGTGGTCTACACACGGTAAGAGGGAGGCAGGCAAAGGAGGGATGGGAGGTCTGATCCAGGAAGGTTTTGTACAAGAGGTGACATTTGAGCTGAGTCTTGAAAATGTTTGCCAGATGGACAAGGAAATTGATAATTTTTCTAGGGAAACCAGTGGTTCTCAAGCTTCGGTGAGCATCGGAATAATCTGGAGAGGGGAGAAGGTACTTATAAAATGTCTATTCCTAGGATCAGCCCTCAAAGATTCTGAGCCAGTAGGTCTAAAGTCAAGTCTGAGAATCTGCATCTTTAGTAATAGCTGACATTACTTGGGCACTTATTTGAGCACTTATTATGTGCCAGGCAATGTTCTAAACACTTTGTATGGAATAACGCTTGTGCTCCTTTTTTTATTGAAATATATTTGACTTATAACCTCGTGTAAATTTAAGGTATATAGCAACGTTAATTTGATACATTTATATATTGTAATATATTTGCCATTTTAGCGATAATTAGCACCTCTATCTTGTTACCTAATTATAGGTATAGTTGGATAACTCTTGGGCTTTGCATAAAACACTCTGAGGCAGATGGCGCGTGGGGCACTCCCTGCGGGAGTGACTGAGGCTGTATTGTGACCTCACCTCAGCTCAACTTCTCCCTCTGCCTGATCCTGCTTCTTGGCCTGACCATTCAGGCACAGAACCCAAGAACACTCACCAATAAATTTCCTTTGCACTAACCTCCATCATGGAGCCTGTTTTCCCAGGGACCCCAACTTGAGACTCTAACCTTCCGTGATCTGGCCTCAGCCTACCTATCTCCTGCTTTATGTCTTTCTACTTCCTGCTTACCCTCAACACTCCAACTTTACTGAAGCTATAGGAGTGACATGGCCAACATCACAGCTCACACGTGCATTTATTGAGTGCTACAAACACTTTACAAATATTGCCTCATTTATCTCACAACGAATTAGGTTCTACTATCATTCTCTTTTTATAGATGAGGAAACCGATATACATAGAGGTGAAGTTACCTGCCCAAAGTCACACAGTTAGTTAAGAGGCAGAGCTGGGATTTAAACCCACAAGTCTGGCCCAGGCTTTCCATGAGATCATTTCACTTTTTTAGAAATATCATACCGGTAGGACAACTGAGGATGCACTGGAGGGGCGAATGCTAGAGCAGGGACACCAGTGAGGGGCCTAGCTGCAGGAGAGCACGAGGGTGTCAATCAAGGCTGTGACAGTGTGGACACACATGCAGGGATGAATAGGATCGATGTTAAGGAGTTGGATGGGACAGAGCTTAGGATTCCTCCTCTACTTCTCCTACTCTCTCTACATCCAATTTATGTCCCAAACCCTTGGTTGGGTGTGTGGACAGAAGCTCTATCATCCACCAAGAGGAGGTATGCGGGGGGAGAGCAAACTTGCAGAAAGGACCTTGTCTTCAGATGGGGGCTGTGTCTTAAAGTGTGGTTCATGGACCAGCAGCGTTGGCTGGGAGCCTGTTAGAAATGCACGATCTTGGGCAGTATCCCAGACCCACCGAAGCAGAATCTCCACTTTAACAAGACCCCACATGAGTCACCTGCACATTAATGTTTGAAAAGCACCGACAGATATATTTAAAATAGATACCCAACAAGGGCCTACTGTATAGCACAGGGAATGCTGCTCAGCATTCTGTAATAACCTAAATGGGAAAAGAATTTGAAAAATACATACATGTATGTGTATAAGTGAATCACTTTGCTGTACACCTGAAACTAACACAACATTGTTAATCAACTATGCTCCAATATAAAATTTTAAAATTCTAAAAAATACAAAAAAGAGAAAAGCACAGGCAGAAGGAACATGCTGGAGAGATCTAGTAAAGTAGCCAGTGGAGTACTGGGGCTTGGAGCTCATGCTAGGGGTCTGGACTGGAGACATAAAGGCAGGAGGGATCATCAGGCTGTGAGTGGGAGTTGAAATAAGTCACTGGCGTTGAATCGGATCACCAGGGAGAACATAGGGCAGAGGTGCTGCCAAGGTTCAATGCACAGTGTGCTAACCCAAGGCTGAAAACTGTTGGCCCTGTGACAAGAACTGGCTCCAATCCATGCTTATTTGACCCTCGCATTTATGTTACTTTAAAAAATATTAGATGTAAACACTTAAGCAAAAGATTTTTACATAAAACCCATATTTCTGACTTCTCTTAAAAAGTGGGACGATCTGGAGATTTCTTTAAAAAACTGAAAATAAAACTACCATACGACCCAGCAATCCCACTACTGGGCATATACCCTGAGAAAACCATAATTCAAAAAGAGTCATGGACCACAATGTTCATTGCAGCTCTATTTACTATAGCCCGGAGATGGAAACAACCTAAGTGTCCATCGACAGATGAATGGATAAAGAAGATGTGGCACATATATGCAATGGAATATTACTCAGCCATAAAAAGAAACGAAATTGAGTTATTTGTAGTGAGGTGGATGGACCTAGAGACTATCATACAGAGTGAAGTAAGTCAGAAAGCAAAAAACAAATACTGTATGCTAACACATATATATGGAATCTAAAAAAAAAAAAAAAAAAGGTCATGAAGAACCTAGGGGCAGGACAAGAATAAAGACGCAGACGTAGAGAATGGACTTGAGGACACGGGGAGGGGGAAGGGTAAGCTGGGACGAAGTGAGAGAGTGAAATGGACATATGTACACTACGGAATGTGAAATCGATACCTAGTGGGAAGCAGCCACATAGCACAGGGAGATCAGCTCGGTGCTTTGTGTCCACCTAGAGGGGTGGGATAGGGAGGGTGGGAGGGAGACGCAAGAGGGAGGGAATATGGGGATATATGTATATGTATAGCTGATTCACTTTGTTATACAGCAGAAATTAACACACCATTGTAAAGGAATTATACTCCAATAAAGATGTTAAAAAAAGCAAAAGTTGGACGATGTGGCATTAGATCCGCGTGTGGCAACAGTTGACAGAGCCGATTGGCAGCTGCCTCCCTCAGAGGGCGCACCTACAGGAAGCCAGCTGCTCCCTACTGTATCCCCAATGCCGAGACCAAATATCAGTCGTCTTTTAGCATATTTGCTCTGTTTTTCTTTTCTTTTTTTTTTTTTAACATCTTTATTGGGGTATAATTGCTTTACAATGGTGTGTTAGTTTCTGCTTTATAACAAAGTGAATCAGTCATACATAAACATATGTTCCCATATGTCTTCCCTGTTGCGTCTCCCTCCCTCCCACCCTCCCCATCCCACCCCTCCAGGCTGTCACAAAGCACCGAGCCAATATCCCTGTGCCATGCGGCTGCTTCCCACTAGCTATCTACCTTACTGCGTTTGTTAGTGTGTATATGCCCATGACTCTCTCTCGCCCTGTCACAGCTCACCCTTCCCCCTCCCCATAACCTCAAGTCCGTTCTCTAAGAGGTCTGCGTCTTTATTCCTGCTTTACCCCTAGGTTCTTCATGACATTTTTTTCTTAAATTCCATATATATGTGTTAGCATACGGTATTTGTCTTTTTCTTTCTGACTTACTTCACTCTGTATGACAGACTCTAGGTCTATCCATCTCATTACAAATAGCTCAATTTCGTTTCTTTTTATGGCTGAGTAATATTCCATTGTATATATGTGCCACATCTTCTTTATCCATTCATCCGATGATGGGCACTTAGGTTGTTTCCATCTCCGGGCTATTGTAAATAGAGCTGCAATGAACATTTTGGTACATGACTCTTTTTGAATTATGGTTTTCTCAGGGTATATGCCCAGTAGTGGGATTGCTGGGTAATATGGTAGTTCTATTTGTAGTTTTTTAAGGAACCTCCATACTGTTCTCCATAGTGGCTGTACCAATTCACATTCCCACCTGCAGTGCATGAGTGTTCCCTTTTCTCCACACCCTCTCCAGCATTTATTGTTTCTAGATTTTTTGATGATGGCCATTCTGACTGGTGTGAGATGATATCTCATTGTAGTTTTGATTTGCATTTCTCTAATGATTAATGATGTTGAGCATTCTTTCATGTGTTTGTTGGCTGCTCTGTTTTTCTTAATAGTAAAGAAGAGTCAAATGTTTTTTGTACCCATGACTCCATTGAAAATGGAAGGGGAAAGATAGAGAAGAGGGGAAGAGGGTTGTTACTATTGCTTCAAAAAAAAAAAAAAAAGGAGAGAGCAGGTTTCTTTGTGAATTCCGGCGCGTACTACATTGTCACGTATCCACCATCCTCGCATGACTCATTCAAATTACTTGCCTGGCATCTATAGGTTGTTAGCCAGTTGTAGAAAGAAACTGAGGGCCAAGGTAGAATCTTGGGGGAAGACTGCCATTTTAGGGAGAGGTACAGGAAGAAGGACCCACCAAGGAGATTGAGATTAAAAACTCCCAGTGATGGGGGACTTCCCTGGTGATCCAGTGGTTAAGAATCCGCCTTTCAATGCAGGGGACGCGGTTGAGGAACTAAGTTGGGGAACTAAGATCCCACATGCCGGGGAGCAACTAAGCCTGTGCACTTCAACTACTGACCCCGCATGCTCTAGAGCTTGTGTGCCACAACTAGAGAGCCTGCACGCCACAACGAAAAGACCCTGCGTGCTGCAACGATAAATCAATCGATAAATAAGTAAATAAATAAATATTTTTTTTAAAAAAAGCAAACAAACTCCCAGTGACGGACAGATGACTAGGAGAGTGTGGTCTGACAGAAGCAAAGGGAGGGGAGACAGTTTCCTGGAGGGAGAGGTTCACAGTGCTGCAGAGGGATCAAGAAAAATGAAGACTGAAGAGTAAACTGGACTAGGCCACTTGGAAGTCCCAGTTTACCTGTGCCACAGTCCTGTGAGTGTGGGAGCGTGAGAAAGACCAAAGCCTGGTTCCAGGGGCCTAGGGAGTGAGTGGGATGTGAGGATTGAGGAGATCCAGCTCTCAAACAATAAACTTGAGGAGCTTGACTAAAGGGAGGGGGATGGAGGACAGAGGGCAGTTGGATTTCTTGGTTTGACTTGTTTTTCTGAGAGCTGTGATAGACTCAGGCTGTAGTCACAGAGCTAGTAGGTGTTTAGAGGTTGAAAAATACAGAAGAGAGGGGATATTAATCAACCCTGTGGCAGGAAGTGAGACAGAAGAGGATGAAATCCAAGGTGACAGGGGTAGGGATCGGAGGCAGGGATTGTACTTCATCCTTTAAGAGGAGGGGGAGAAAGGTGCGGGGACCTCAAGGCAGAGGGAATTCACACCTGACAGCCTCAATGTTTTCCATGAAGCAGGAGGCAAGGTCAACTGCTGGGGGAGTAAAGTGGGGAGTAGTTGAGGGGAAGAGCAGGGAATTGAGTGTTAGCCAAGATTAATATTTTCACCATTCCTTCCATAGGGGCTTTTAGAAACAGGAAGAAACAGGAGACATCCAGGCATTATGTTGCCTAGGAAACTCAGTGGTTTGCTAAAGCAACAGTAGGTTGTTTTTAATCTCGTTAACCCATTCGCATCCATTGTCACTTAAAAGAGAACTGGTGAGTAGGGGTAGAAACAGGGAGAGTTCTGCTTCACAGAGCACACAGTGGGCATCCTCTGTAGCTAAGGGAATGTAGAGGGGCAGGAGTCGCCCTGGGGCAAGAGACTCCAATAAAATGGGAGGAATCAAAATAAGTGGCAGACAGTAGGTGTCAAAGACAAATTTCCTTTATTTCCTTGTGCTTGTGTGTGTCTACCGAGACACACACACACACACACATACATACACACACACTCCATACCTCTGCATGCGTATAGGTGTGATTCCACTATACCACCAACCAGAAATATATAGTGTTAAAATGTGGGAATTATTCCTTCTTTGATTTTTTTTTTCTGTGCGGCAGCATAATCTAACTGTTGCCTGTTTTCTCTGCTGTAGCTTCATCACTAAGTAAAATTTATTTTTCTCTCCCTTACTCAATCTTGCCACAAAGGGTGGCCAAGGCCTGTGACATGGAGGTCTGGACCTTACTTGCCTCAGGAGGAGAATGAACAGGAATTTGTTTTCAAAAAGTCTAGGTTATTGAGACTTTTCGAGAGCTTAGAGCCGGATTGTCTGAGGGTGGAGGGCTCTGGGGCGGGGGTGGGGGTGGTGGGGGGGGGCGGGGGTGGGGGGGGTGGGGGGGGCATGAGTGCAGGCCAGCCCCGGAGAGTGCTAGATCCCCGCAGCTTGGCCCCACACTGGGCATGGAGGCGGAGTCCTAGAGAATCCAGGATCTAAGCCCTGGACCCCTTCAGTTCCCAGAAGCCTGCAGCGGGAGGTGTGTAAATTGTATTGAGGGAGACTTTTCCTCCAGGCTCAGTTGTCCTGCCCAAGGTTATGCGGTGCCTTTAACATCCACATGGCTGAACCATCCCACACTTTCCCTCCCACTTCCTTGATGTTCTTCAGCTCCAACGACCTTTTCCTCTACACCCCCCCCCCGCCCCCGGCCAGCCACCCTCTCTCTTGATCACACACTAGACATTTTTGAAAGCACAACTCTGGTTAAACCCAATCGTCCCCTTATTCCCTAATTGCACATAAACGACTGGACATTGTAGCAGAAGGCATCATACTCTAGTGGCTGGCCTCACTTGAAAGAAATTTTTTTGGAAAATAAGAAGTAAAACTGTTTTTATTCACAGATGACACAATCATTTGTATAGAAAATCCAATGGATGCTACAAATAAGCTCCTAGAACTTATGAGTGAGTTTAACAAGGTTGAAGGATACAAAATTGACAAATAAATCTCAGTTTTGGGCTTCCCTGGTGGCGCAGTGGTTAAGAATCTGAATGCAGGGGACATGGGTTCCAGCCCTGGTCCAGGAAGATCCCACATGCCTCAGAGCAACTAAGCCCATGTGCCACAACTACTGAAGCCTGCGTGCCTAGAGCCCGTGCTCCACAACAAGAGAAGCCACTGCAATGAGAAGCCCGCGCACCACAACAAAGAGTAGCCCCTGCTCGCCGCAACTAGAGAAAGCCCGTGTGCAGCAACGAAGACCCAACGCAGCCAAAGATAAATAAAATAAATAAATTTATGAAAAAAAATCTCAATTTTATTTCTATATAATAGCAACGAACACTCAAAAATTGAAACGAAAAAGTTATCATTTGCAATAGCATCAAAATATGAAATATTTGGGGACAAAAAGGCATACATGTGATTCCATCAGTACAAATCTCCAGAAAAGGCAATCTGATGTGTAATAACAGAAAGCAGGTCAGCAGCTGCCTGGGGGTGGGGAATGGGGAGGGGCTCACTTGAAAATTTTTGACTCTAATTCACAAATGGACAATGCAGTCCAACAGTTATGTTCTACAGTCACTACCACTCTCCTTCTCCCACTCTCTCACTCTCTCCCGCTCTCTTTCTCCGGGAGCAGTATCTCACACCACCTCCACTCCTCAAACCTCCCATATTCCCTCTATTCTCATTCTCCACCGATGACCTTGCATTGTATTTCAGTAAGAAAGTAGAAGCAGTTAGATGGAAATTCCATCATCTTCCCACCACCAACCGCCCCCATCTCTGTCTACATTCTCTGTTTACCTCCTTGGTGCAGTGCAGTATCCTTCCTCCTATCAAGGACCTTCCCCTTGGACTCTGAATCCATTTCCCTCACATACTCTCAAGACCTTGGCTGCCACAGTTATCCACCCCCTCTCTCCTGCATATACATATCATCCTCTCTACTTGATCATACCTCTGTGCAAATAAACATGCTCTGGTGTTTCTTCTCTTATAAAACCCCTTTCCTTGACCCCAGATCTTCCTTCCAGCTACTGCCCCATTTATCTGCTCCCTAGATCTCCAAACTTCTCACAAGGGTTGTCTGTTCACACACACCATCTCCACACCCTCGCCTCCCATTCTCTCTTCCACCCACTCCGTTGGGCTTTTGCCCCCATCACTCCTTCAAAACCATTCTTGTTTATGCTCCCGATCCCAGGGACGTTTCTGTAACCTTGACTTAGTCTCTCAACAGCATTTGACAGAATTGATCTCTGCCCCTCAAGATGCTTTCCTTACTTACTTGGTTTCTGGGATACACATACTCTGATGGTTTTTCTCCTTTCTCACTGGCTACTCCTTCTCAGCCTTTTTTTTTTTTTCTTTTTACGATTTCCACCTCTCTTACGAGATTTTTTTTAAAAGATTTTTTTGATGTCAACCATTTTTTTAAACATCTTTATTGGAGTATAATTGGTTTACAATAGTGTGTTAGTTTCTGCTTTATAACAAAGTGAATCAGCTATACGTATACATATATCCCCATATCTCCTCCCTCTCATGTCTCCCTCCCTCCCACCCTCTCCATCCCACCCCTCCTGGCGGTCACAAAGCACCGAGCTGATCTCCCTGTGCTATGCGGCTGCTTCCCACTAGCTATCTATTTTACGTTTGGTAGTGTATATATGTCAATGTTACTCTCTCCCTTCGTCCCAGCTTACCCTTCCCCCTCCCCCTGTCCTCAAGTCCATTCTCTACGTCTGCGTCTTTATTCCTGTCCTGCCCCTAGGTTCTTCAGAACCTTTTTTTTTTTTTAGATTCCATATATATGTGTTAGCATACGGTATTTGTTTTTCTCTTTCTGACTTACTTCACTCTGCATGACAGACTCTAGGTCCATCCACCTCATTACAAATAACTCAATTTCGTTTCTTTTTATGGCTGAGCAATATCCATTGTATGTATGTGGATGTGGACCATTTCTAAAGTCTTTATTGAATTTGTTACAATATTGCTTCTGCTTTTATATTTTGGTGTGTTTTTTGTTTTTGTTTTTTTTGTTTTGAGGCATGTGGGATCTTAGCTCTGCATTGGAAGGCAAAGTCTTAACCACTGGACCACCAGGGAAATCCCTAGCAGATTTTTAAATGTTGGAGTGCACCAGGTATGTCCAGGGCCAGCATCTGTTCTCACTCTCTCCCTAGATAATTTCATCCATCATCCAGTCCTACGACTTAAAATGTGATTCATAGACTTACGACTCACATACTTAAACTATTTACTCTGGTTTTATCCCAGACTTCAGACTCTTCTATCCAGTTAGGCATACCTGACATCAGTAGGCATCAGAATCTTTCCATGTCCCAAATAAGTCTTTCTATTTCATCCTTGTATTAGTCAGAGTTCAGTGGTAAGAAACAGAAACTGTTTAGTTATTTTGAAAAAGGAATTCAACACAGGGAAGTAAGTACTCACAAAATCACTAGAAGAGTTGGAGGAGTAGGGCGGCAGGAATGACTTCCAGGATGCTGCAGCTATGTATGCCCACGAGAAGTGCCTCTGCCCCAGTCAGGGAAGTGGGCAATCAGGAAGCCTCTACCAGGACTATTTACTTCAAGAACACAGCCCCGTAGCTGCAATCCAGGGAAGCCGAGCCACTGCCGTCACCCCCATAAACTGCTTCCCAACATCCAAGAGACTTGCTGAGATATAGGAACACTGAGTTGGGTTGTTGCCATTATTACAACTTTCTCTTGACCACCATTTCTCTTCCTCTCTCTCTCTCCTCAAATGCACATGTGTGCGCACGCGCACACACACACGCACACCAGCTAATGCTTTGTGCGTGCAAGGTACCATTCTATGTTCTGTCGTTATATTATCCCCATTTTACTGATGAGTAAACAGATAGAGGTTAAGTTGCCGAAGATTATATAGCTAGTGAGTTATATCTGCAATTATCTGCCCTGCTTTTATCTCTGAACATTCCTTTGTCAGAGTTTTCCACATAGCTAAAATGCTTCATAAACATAATTTTACTGACTGCATAAGATACCATCATATGTATTAACCATAATTTATTTCACCATTCTCCTAGTTGCATATTTAGGCTTATTTCCAATTTTTTTTGATGAGTACTATGCATACAAATTATTTTGCCTGTTTCTGATCATTTCCTTAGGATAAATTCCTTAAAATTCAACTTCTGGGTCAAAGGCTAGGATGAGTTCTAAAAATAGAATTATTGGGTCAGAAATTGTGAATGTTTTTAATGCACTTGGTGCAACGGTTGATCTTACGTGTCAGCTTGACTGGGCCAAGGGGTGCCCAGATTAAACATTATTTCTGGATGTATCTGTGACAGTGTTTCCGGATGAGATTGAATTTGAATTGGTGGACTCTTCGAAGCAGATTGCCCTCCCCAGAGGCAGTGGGCCGATGATCCAATCCATTGAAGAATAGAACAAAACAGAGGAAGGAAGGATTCGCTCCTCACCCCCATGCCTTCCTGCCTGCTTGAGCTGGGACATTGGTCTTCTTCTGCCCTTGAACTGAGATTTACACCATCAGTGCCCCTGGTTCTCAGGCCTTTGGACTCGGACTGGAATTACACCACTGGCTGTCCTGGGTCTCCAGTTTGCAGAAGGTAGATTGTGGGACTTCTCAGCCTCCATAGTCACGTGAGCCAATTCCTATAATAAATCTCTTATATACACATTGGTTCTGTTTCTCTGGAAACCCGTGACTAATACACTTGGGTGTACTAATGCATGCGCCTACTGGCAGTCAATAAGGGTACTTGTCTCCCTCCTCCCTCAAACTAGGCATGATTGTCTCAAGTTTTTGCTCTCAGTATGCAATATTTGCATACTTATACTATAAAAGAAGCATTCTTTTTTTCCCCTGAATTCAAATTTAACTGGGTGTCCTGTATTTTATCTGGCAACCCTCCCTGAGGTCACTATCCAAGCCCTCTTCTCCTTCTTCTTTTTTAAAAAAATTTTATTGGAGTATAGTTGATTTCTAACGTGGTGTTAGTCAAGCCCTCTTCTTTTTTGAGGTAATCCCTCATTGTGAATCTGGAAAGCAAAGCCTCAACTCCCACCATGGAAACCAAGGGAAGCATATATTGCCTCTTCATCCATACGCCTTGGGGCAGTTAGGGCACCAACAGGGGACTCAGGCTCTCATCAAAGACTTTGAATCCTGAGAGATTTATACAAAAAGTGGAAGTTTTGAATTTATTCATAGAAACTGCATCTAGCAGAGGCCCCAGCAACCAACGTGGGATCAGCAGAGTCCAGAGGCACCAAAGATTTGTGGTGATGGTGTCTAGAAGCAGTGGACATAGCTGTTGCCAGTAGTGACATGCTAGCCAAGCTGGTCCTGTGGCATGACCTTAGCTGGGGTCCCCACTGCCAAGCCTCCCTGGCTTCCTGCCCATTTCCTTAGCTTGGTTCATCTGCCTTCCTGTTGTTTCTGTGAAATGCCCAATAATTTGCTTAATTCAGTCAATCTGTTGCTGTTGTTTGCAGTCAACAATTCTGACTGTTATAAATACAAGCCCAGATAGACTAGAGAAATATTGAAATCAAGATATTTCAAAAAATTCTTTTTGTATTCCTAAAAATGGTTCTTCTTTTTTTTCCCTTTAAAATATTCTCTCAAGCAAATGACTGTTGCTTAGAGGATAGATGTGGAGGCTCCCCAGATAAGCACTAGATGGTGCTATGAGGTAATACAGTCTTGATTGTGTAAGTGGCCAAATAACTAGGCCTAGGACAGTAAGACCACTACCAAGGGCACTGCCAACAGGAGTAGCTAACATTAATTGAGTGCTTAATATGTGCCAGAAACTGTTCTAAGTGTTTTCTAGAATGAACTCATTCCTTACAACCAGTAAAGCAAGTACGTTCATTACCCACATTTTGCAGAAGAGGAAACCAAAACACGTTCAGGTTTAGTAACTTGTCCAAGATCAGAACATTAATTAGTGCTAAAAATAAAATTTGAACCCAAGAAATATGGCCCTAGAGCCTGTAGTCTTTTTTTTTAAATAAATTTATTTATTTATTTTGGGCTGCATTGGGTCTTTGTTGCTGCGCACGGTCTTTCTCTAGTTGTGGCGAGCGGGGCTACTATTAGTTGCGGTGCGCAGGCTTCTCATTGCAGTGACTTCTCTTGTCATGGAGCACGGGCTCTAGGCACGCGGGCTTCAGTAGTTGTGGCACGCAGGCTTCAGTAGTTGTGGCTCGCAGGCCCTAGAGCGCAGGCAGAGCCTGCAGTCTTAACCCACATGCTCTCCTAGCTCTCATAACTATGCTATAGCTGCCGTTTACTGATTGCCTACTCTGAGTCAGATTCTGGGCCAGGCATCTTGCATAATGAGGTCGTTGCTGCCATTTTATGGTTCAGGGACCTGAGATTCAGAGAGGCTGAGTAACTGGTTCATGTTCCACAGACAGAGACAAATCCAAGAGCTTTTATATGTGTAATTCCATCATGTGGATAGTAAAATTAAGGTAAATGAAATAAAAAATAATCTGTCCCTTGAGAGAGTAATTCCACTTTGGAGAGAGGGAAAAGTAGACTTTGAAAGTGGTGGGCATGGTGAACTATTCCTTTTCATTTCAGCTCTTCAGGCAACTGTGGCCAAAATCTTCTTCCCTCTTTAGATCTCTCCCTCTAGGAGGTAAAGGAGGTATGACAGCACAATTGGAGCCTGGCTCATGTGGGCTCTTGCTTTGTTCATTATGAGGATGCTGTTTAATGATCCAAGTAGGTGAATTAGGCAGCCCCCAATTCGTATAACTTACGTGGGCTCTGGGAAGGAACCGGCCCTCCCGACAAAATGTAATATTTATCTGAAAAGAAAACAAATATAAATAGCTAAGAAAAGTTCAAATCAGAGGAGTAATGCTATCAAAAACATATTATAAAAACCACAGAATTAAATAAATAAAATTTTGTTTGTCAAAGTAGCATCATCATTCTCATTGAATTCTTTTATAAGTAAACATCATAAAATTTGAACTAAAAAAGAAATCTATTCTAATAACTTATATATATTAAAAAAGACAAACAAAAGAACCCCACAGCATTTAAAAGAGTGTGACTGTAGTGCAAGAAGAGACAAATCAATGAAACAGAATAGACAGCCCAGAAAAACGAAACAAAAATAGATGTGTGTGTGTGTACATATGTATGCATACATATATATGAATTTATAAGGTAAAAGGAAAGATCAAAAATCATTGGGAAAGGGAAGGATTATTCAATAAACAGTGCTGGGATGACTTGCGATTTGGGGAAAAATAATCACATCAAATACTGAAATCAATTCTGCATGTATAAAAGATAAATTTTTAAGAGGGAGGAAATGAGATTCCCCATCTGATTCCCGGGTGGGGAAGTACTTTTAGGCATACATAGGATAGAAGAGCTCATGAAGGAAGAAATTGATTGGTATGCCTACCTAAAAATTAAGCCTCTGGACACCAAGAAACAGCATATACAAATTTAGAGGCAAAAACCCCCTGAAAGTTCTTGCAATAAATACTGAAGATAATTGATAAAGAGACAATATGAATCAATAAGAAAGACACTAAAAGAACAAAGACAAACAAATGGATAAAGAACTGAATAGATGAATCGCATATGAAGAAATACAAACATGTAATGAAATATTAACAAATTTTGACCCCACTTGAAATTTTTAAATAACAGCTAAAAATAAGATGGCATTTCTCACCCATCAAATTGGCAAAGATGTTTTAAAAATCACAACCCCTAACATTATAAAGCACTTGAATGCACTGATGAGAACAACAAATTGGTCTGACCTTTGGGGATGGCAAATTGGCGAGATGCATTAAAAACCTTAAGAAAAGTTCAGGCTTTTGTCCCAGAAACTCCTTGTCTAGGGATTTATCTTAAGGAACTAGTAATACAGACAGATTTTGTACAAAGACATTTATTTCAGCTCTGAATAACCTGAGGAGAACCATTAGGAGAACGGTTAAATAAAACATGGGGGCTTCCCTGGTGGGGCAGTGGTTGAGAGTCCGCCTGCCAATGCAGGGGACACGGGTTCGTGCTCTGGTCTGGGAAGATCCCACATGCCGCGGAGCGGCTGGGCCCGTGAGCCATGGCTGCTGAGCCTGTGCGTCTGGAGCCTGTGCTCCGCAACGGGGGAGGCCACAGCAGTGAGAGGCCTGCGTACCGCAAAAAAAGAAAAGAAACATGGGACAGCCATACAATAGAATACTATGCAGCTATCAAAAATAATACTTACAAAGGACTTTTAATGACACAGGAAAATGTACAATAATAAATTAGACAATCTAGATGAAACGGACAAACTCTCAGAAACACACATATTACCAAAACTGACTCAAGAAAAAACAGAAAAGTTGAACAGACCTATAACAAGTAAAGAGATTGAATCAGTGATCAAAAGCTTCCTCTTATCACACAGGCCACTCCTACTCTCCATCAATACCTTTTATAAAGAAGAGTCATTTTTCAATGAAATGATTTATATACAATTTGAGGTTCAGGTTTTGGACCAAGGCAACACTGGAGATGGATAAATTTCGTCTTCACCTCCCTCTTCATATGCTTTTGGATCATCTCAGGGGCACTATTTTCTCTTTCCAGTGGCCTCTTGGTATCACCACGTGCCCCTCTAAGCAAAGTTTTCTGTAATGCAAAGAGTAAGTGAATGAACTTATACTCAGTTGTACTTGGCTGGTAATACACACTATTCCCAGGAATATTTGCTTGTTGATAGAGGCCAAAGCCTTAGCCAACAGAATGAATCCTGAGCGGCCAGGCATTCAATGCCATTCCCTACCTCCTCCCACTAATCTCCTATCTTGCTACCCCGTATATGACCTGAGCTATGGGAACAGTCTCTTGCTCTTCCAGCCAAATGGAGCTACTGGCTGTATTCCCCCCAAGTGCTTCATACAAGCTCAGTTTTCTCAGGATTTCCTTCCATTTGGAAGACTTCTTGCCCACCTACTCAATTCTTAACCATCTTCCGGGGCCACCTACATCCCACATCGCTCCTGAATTCTTCTTTCATTTATTCATTAATTCAAAGACTATTTCTTGAGCACCTGCCATCTTCCCGGTACTGTTCCAGGTACAGGAGATATAATGGTGGTGAAAACACACATGGGCCCTGGCCTCATGGAGCTTAGTTTCTTGGGAAAGACTGGCACCAAACAAATATACAAATATATGTATAATTACCAACTGTGATGTGTACACTGAAGGAAAAGAACAGGGTGCAGTGAGAGACTAATGAGGTCAGGGGAAGCAGCTTCCCTGAGTAGCCCAGCTGACCCTGACCCATCCCTAATTTAAACCCGAAAGCCTTACTGAGTGAACCACTCACTCAGATATGTATCTGGCATCCTTTTAGGTGCCAAGCCCTGTGTAATAATAATACCAAGTACCACTGACTGAGCAATTACTATATGCCAGGCACTGTGCTCTCTGTGCACTTTCTATATATCCTCGCATTTGATCCTTAAAATGACTCCGCGAGAGAAGTACTGTTATTATTCCCATTGTAGAGATGAGGTGACTGAGTCACAGATTGGGTCAGTTATTTTCCGAAGGTCATTCACTTAGTTAGTGACAAAGCTGGAACTCAAACCCAGGCCGTCTGAATCCTGAGCTCACCCACATAACCACAATACTGTACTCTGTAAGATGTGTGTGTGTGTGTGTGTGTGTGTGTGTGTGTGTGTTTGGGGAAAGTGCACAGCTGAAGAGATGGGTCCAGCTGGGGAGTCCGCGCTGCATGCATTGACTGTATCTTGCCATAGCCCCGTCCTCTCCTTGGTGCACAGGGGGACGGGAGGGAAATCCAGTCTGCTGAAGTATGTGGGGGCACGGGTGATGGGGTTCACAAGATGCAACGACAGTATTTGAGCGGGATCTTAGCTGAATTTCAAACTTGTCTGTGGAGAAGGGGAAGAGAGTGAGACGCCTCGACAACAGCCTGTTCAAAGGCACAGACATGGAAAGAACACAGAGTGTTTGAAGCACGGGCAGTCCGCTCTTGACCCTGCTCAGGGGCCAGGGCTAGGGCCGGGGCAAGGGGGCGGGGAGGCTAGGGGTGGTACTGTCCTGTCTTCTACCTTCCATGTTTGGAAATACATATTCTCTTTTCCCAGGGAAGGTGTCCATTTCTTCATTTTGGAGGCAAAGCCGGTCATTGAAGATGCACAGAGACAGGAGGTCACATGCTACCCCTCTGCTTTCCAGAGAGTGAAAGATGGTCACTGCAGGAAGCACGATAAAACAGCTGACGGCACATTCAGTCTCCCACGTAAATTACAAGAGATGAGTTACGGTTCTGTTTTTTTCTGGGACAATCTAGTCTAAACATCGAAAATTTATCCTCAAGCTAGAAAATGAAATCTTACCAGTCGCAAACTATCCATACTCTCCTTCAGTTCTTGCAGATCCTTTCAGTGACTTTATCCTAAACATCCGACACAATTTTTGTTCACAGAACCATTCCAGATTTTCGGGAACCTACTATCCGGTATCCCCCCAGAGTCCCTGGAAGAGTGCTGAACACAGACTAGGTGCCTCAATTTCCTCATCTGCTATTACTGTGGTAATAGCCCCTACCTCAGAGAGTCGGTGGGAGGATTAAATGAGATATTGGATGGAAATAAAGTTCTTAGCAAAGAGCCTGGCACACTGTAAGCCCCTCCCCCCATGAATGTTACTATCGCCCCTCCCCCCCATGAATGTTACTATCATCTTGAGATTTGTTGATTGTGTGTGGGTTTTTCTTGCTTTGTTTTGGTTTTTTAACAGTAGGCTGGGAAAAGAGGTATTTGATGAGGGCAAAGGAATCTTTATGTTGCTGACACTCCTAAACACAGACAACATCTAAGGTCAACCCCCCTGGGGTTATTTTGACCATTATGAACTTAAGAAAAGTTTCTAACCAGTCACCCAAACAAGCCCCATTTCCCTTGGCTTGCTTCTTAATCCAGGGCAAGCAGAAATACTGCCTCCTGCCCCAGATCATCAGCTTATTTCTCTGTGGAAATCAACCAGTAACTGAATCTGTCACAGCCTGTTGCCTCCTGCCCCTTTTTTCTTGGTCTCTGGGAAGTATCCCACTGACTCCCAAGCCTGGTCTCAGCGTTAACCCCCTCCTGGCTGCCCTTCTAGGTTGATACACCTCATTGGCTATGGTTCTATAAACCATAAGACGGCCATGTTAGAAAAACCCGTAAAGGGGACTTCCCTAGTGGCGCAGTGGTTAAGAACCCGCCTGCCAATGCAGGGGACACAGGTTCAACCCCTGGTCTGGGAAGATCCCACATGCCGTGGAGCACTAAGCCCGTGCGCCACAACTACTGAGCCTGCGTTCTGGAGCCCGCGAGCCACAGCTACTGAGCCCGTTCGCCTAGAGCCTGTGCTCCGTTACAAGAGAAGCCACAGCAATGAGAAGCCGCGCACCAAAACAAAGAGTAGCCCTCGCTCGCCGCAACTAGAGAAAGCCCGTGTACAGCAACGAAGACCCAATGCAGCCAAAAATAAATATTTATTAATTAATTAATTTCAAAAAGAGAAAGACCCATAGATAACAATTACTCACACTCTTCTCCCTCATTTTACAAAGGAAATGCACCAGAGGGGCAGAGTGGTGTGATTTAGTCAAGGTCACACATTGAGTTTGTGGCAAAGCCGTGCCAAGGGCCTGGGAGCTTTGTAAATACAGCCTTGCATTGGTTTTATAAGTTCTTGAGGCAGATGCCAGAGCTGACAGCAGTGTCCAAATGACTGGCCAGGCACATCTCCTGGGTACAAATTAAAACCACCACATCATGACAGTGGTCAAGCATGACTATGAACTGTCCCACAGAGTTGTTTCAGGACTCTCAGCCTGACCCAGCAGCAGAGCTAGCCTGGGACAGGAATGGAGCCTGATTTTGGCACGTGCTCATCGTGCCTCTCCCTTTTCACTGGAGTATTTTGGCATCCAGTAAACACTGCTCTGGAGAGAGATTGTGCAGCCAGGGGAAGAAGATAGCCGGAGGAGCCATCTTGTTCTTCTAGGTGCCTTGCGCTTGGCAGGCACTCAACAAACATTTGCTGAGCTGAATTTCATATAGCTCTGAGGGCAAATATTCATTGCAGTGTGGATGAGGATGTATGCTGACTGGGCATTGAAAACACCCTTGATAGCACATTCAAAACGGGGAGGTGAATGAAACGTCAGCCAGATGTTGAGGAAAAACGTGTTCATGCCTAGAATCCCGGGGAGATGGGGTGAGCACAGTTGATCCTTATGGCAAGATTCCTCTGCAATATTGCCAAGGCCAATGAAACCTTAGGTTACCTGAAATGTACACACTAATCACTTTCATGGGGTTCCTTGGGCTTTGGTTTTGTTTTGATAGGTTTCGTTTAGGCAGTTTTTTTTTTTTTCCAGTAACCTCATCATCAGAGAAAACAGTCCTCCACCCACCCACCTTTATCCCATCCCTAGGGTTTCTTAGTTTTAGCAAAGGAGCATTTAGAAAACATAAAAGCAATGGCTAAATATTAATATAGTATACCAACTCTTTAGAGCAATTTGACAGTGAAAATCCAGTTACCCTTCAGTGTGTATACATATTTATGGGCTTCGTATGTGACGTGAATACAGACGTCTATCTGGTCTTTTTTTTTTTGGCTGCCCTGGGTCTTAGTTGCAGCTCACCAGATCTTCATTGTGGCACGTGGGATCTTAGTTCCCTGACAAGGGATCGAACCAGGGTCCCCTGCATTGGGGGCATGGAGTCTTAACCACTGGACCACCAGGGTTAAGATCATTTCTTTGAAATAACAGCTTGATTGAGAAATAATTCACCTCTCATAATGTTCATTCCTTTAAAGTATATAATTCAGTGGTTTTTAGTATATTCAGGGCTGTTCATCACCACTATCTAATTCCGGAACATTTCATCACTCTAAAAGGAAATCCTGTACCCATGGGCAGTCACTCTCTATTCCCTCCTCCCCCAGCCCCTGGCAACCACTAATCTACTTTCCGTCTCGTTGGATTTGCCTATTCTGGACCTTTCATACAAATGGAATCAGACAATATGTGCCCTTTCTGGTCTCATGTCACGTCCCTGTAATGTGCCTCTGAGCACTTTTATCCACATCATCCTCTATGCAACAAGCCCAAGAGAAGATGCCACTCAGGCCATCACGACAGGGGAGTTAGGAATGTACCTAGAGTAATGAGGACTTGAAAAGTTGGTACCATGAAGAGCATCGCTCTCTTTCCCGATCCAGAGAGACCAGGGATGGTGGAACCATGGGGCTTTCCCCAGGCCAGTGCTCACCGGGCAGTGTGGTGTAGCTGAGCCCTTCCAAATCCTTCTCCACAAACTGTCAGGATGCAGCCCCAGGTCTATCCCTCACCTAGTTCAGACTATGAGGCAGAGCTGCTCAGAACCTTTGTTACCAGGCAGCACAAAGGAACACAAACCTAAAATATGATTGATGGCAAAAGCATCATGTTCCTCATCTTCGTCACCATGGCAATCCAGACAGCCCCTAATATGAAAGCACCATTTAATGACACATGTTCTGCTTCTCCCTCTCTCCTTTTAGGCAGATTTCTTCTGCTGAATACATTGGAGGATCAGAAAACTGCGGAACTGGCCCAGTGTGATCTGCCCTATCTCAGCATCCCCTAAGGCTCAGCAACATTTCCAGTTGTATTCCTTTCATTTACAGGAATCAGTCTCAAGCTACCTACTTCAGTAGAAGGTTTTGCTTCAGTTTGGTGTCTTGCTGTCCCAAGGACACAGCTGGCACGTACCACCCTATTTTTTCCCTCCAGACTGGGTCCCCTTCCTTCTTCTCTTAAAGGCAGTATCACAGGTCCCCTGGCTGGAAGCCCTTTGGTCACCCTTAACTCATCCCTTTCCTCTATACCCACCAAGGCACCAGGCCTCAGAATCTGTCACCTTGATGACAGTCTTTACTGGACTCTCTGCCTCTAGTCCTGCCTCTTTCCACACCAGCCTCCACGCTGTTTTTAAATGACCCCCGTTGAACACTAATTTTACCATGTCATGATTATGCTCCTAATCTGTTAAAGATCTTCCACCCCATTTCCCGCCCTAGTGGTCGACTGGAAAGCTCAACCCCGTGGATTCAGCATCAGCTTCCACTCGGAGGCAAGGCACCCATCTGGTCTCTCCTGCGGCCCTGTCCCTGCTCACACCCCTTAGAGCTCATGAACTTAACTGTCAGTACTTCTTACACACACACACACACACACACACACTCATACATATACACACAGTCCTTGTGGGCCCAAGTTTCAGGTAGATACTCCTACAAATAAGTACCATCAATGCACTTTTTGAGTATCCATTGCATGCCAAGTGCTGCATCTTTACCATCTCATCTAATCCTCTAAACAAGCCCATGGTAGCAAATGATTATCCTTATGTTGCAGAGAAAGAAACTGGGCCTCTGAGAGGTTAAGAGAATTGATCAAGAACCAAACCTGGCGTTCGAGCCTAGATCTTTTCTGACTCCAAAGACATTTAATCACCAAGTTACTGAAGACCAACAATACTGCGGTCAAACTTCTCTTCCTAGTATTCGAGGCTTTCCAGATACCAGTCCCACGAATCCCCAGGGCACCCCATCTGCTCTAGCCATTTACTTTGGATGGGTAGTCTTGTGTCCCCAACTGACAAAGAAGTTCCCTCGGGTCAGGACCAAGGCTTTAGTCACCTTGGGGTCCTTCACAGGGCCTAGAGCAGGGTACAAAGCGTTAGTTCTTGTGGAAGAGAATCGAAGTGCTTAAAATGCAGTCCAAGCAATAGCAAGCCATGCAGAGCGGTGCTTTGCAAAGGAAAGACTTGTTTTGTGACCTCTGATTACGAGTGAAGAGCAAGCCCTCCCGTGTTTCCAGGAACAAACTAGAAATGCTGAAAAAAAATCCCAATCTGAACTTGGAGAGGAGGTAATAAAGAACGAAGCAAAGTGTCAATGGAAGGACGTCGAAGAAACTGGTCCTAGTGCTTGCCTCAGGTGAGGGACCCTGAGTGGGACAGACGTGGGAGAGAGGCTTCTCCCTGCATGCTCTTTTGTACCTTTTGAGTTTTCAACCATAGAAATACCTTCACAATTTCAAAAGCAAATGAAAATGTAAATTTTTTAAAAAGAAAAACTGCATCGCTGAGTGAGATACAGGGTGGTATTTCAGATCTTGTCCTGAAATGGTTTCATTTACTGCACTCTGTGAAACGGAGCCCTTATCTGGCTCCAGGGTCTGAGGCCAGTATCCTAAGGTGCAAGGTATATGTCCCAAACATTCCAGGGCATCACAGTATCCAACTGCTTCCCCCAACTTGACGACAGTCTTTGTTTATCCTTCAGGGCCACTAGAGCACAGAAGTCAGCATGTGGTAGAAATATACATACACAGACAGGAATCTGATGAGATACCCAATGAATCTTCAGGGAGATGGATTCTTCCGTCGCGTTCAGAGGTACCTCCAAGCCCCAGGAGATAGAGCTCCTTGGCTTCAACTACTTGTATTTGTCTGGGTCTGAGCAGGAGCTTCAGTAACTTCAGGAGCAGTAACTTCAGTAACTAGGATAATAGTTACTGAATGATCTGCACATGGCAAAGGGAAGAGAGAGATGCAGATCAGGTCTTTGTTCTCACTTAGCCACAATCCTTGGAATGTTCCCGGAGAAAATGCTCACTGGGCTGAGAGGTGAGGTGGAGTAGGAGAGCCACGTCAATTCTTTTGTTCCTCTTGCCTGGTGAAACAAAGGATGTTCTTGGTTTGAGAAAGCCTGAGATGCATCCGTTAAAGAGATAAAGTAAGTGACATCATAAAATGATGCAAGATGCATTTTGATCTTGGGGTTATTACATTGCCCCTGCGGGATAAATAGAAGTTACGTTAACAGGGATTCAGAGGCCCCACCAAACCCTTTTTATTCCTCCCCTCACCCCTCAAGCCCTATATAGTACGTTTTCTAAGTTCCTTTGGTACTGCGACCAACTTCAAGTGTGTAGCAACCTTTCACCCTTGTAACTCACTCCTTATGTCTTACTTTGCACAAATCTGAAGTCATGGAAGATATCCTAGGCATCATCATCTGTCTCCAGACATAGTGATACCTAGAAAATCAATGGATTTTGCATCCTGGAAACAACTCAAATGGCTAAAACCCAAATGGCTAAGGACTGGAAGTACAAATCAATGAGATCAAAAGTGGGCTGGAGGACATGAAACTAAGAGAGAGAGAATCGTTCTTTCATGATCAAATGCTAGGTGAATAGCTAGCTATGGCCTTCCTGTCTGCCTACTGTCTTTAAAAAAAATTGTAGTAAAATGCACAACATAAAACTTACCATCTTGACCATTTTTAAGTGCATAGTTCAGTGGTATTAAATACATTCACACAGTTGTGCAACCATGACCACCATTTACCCCCAGAGCTCCTTTCATCTTGTAAAACTGAAACTCTATATCCATTAAGCAATAACTCCCAATTCTCCCCTTCCCCAAGTCCCTGACAACCACCATTCTATTTTCTTTCTTTATGAATTTGACTACTCTAAGTACCTCATATAAGTGGAATCATACAGTATTTATCTTTTTATGATTGGCTTATTTCACTTGGTATAATGTTCTCAAGGTTTATCCATGTTGTAGCACCTTACAGAATTTCCTTTTTTAAAAAAAAGTTTGAAAGATATTCCATTGTATGTATATGCCACAATTTTCTTATCCCTTCATCCATCAATGGACATATGGGTTGTTTCCACGTTTTAGCTAGTGAATAATGCTGCTATGAACATGGGTATACAAGTATCTCTTCAAGATCCTGCTTTCAATTATTTTGGGTATATACCAAAAGTAGAATTGCTGGATCATATGGTAGTTCTTATTTTTAATTTTTTGAGGAAATATCATACTGTTTTCCACAGTGGCTGTACCATTTTACATTCCCACCAACAGTGCACAAGGGATCCAATTTCTCCACATCCTCACCAAAACTGCTTTCTGTGTTTTGTTTTGTTTTTGACAATAGCCATTCTGACAGGTGTGAGGTGCTATCTCATTGTGGTTCTGATTTGCGTTTCCCTGATGATTAGTGGTGTTGAGCATCTTTTCATGTGCCTGTTGGCCACCTGTATGTCTTCTTTGGAAAAATGTCTAGATCTGCTGCCCATTTTTGCACTGGGTTTCTTTTTGTTGAGTTTTAGGAGTTCTCTATATATTCTGGATATTAACCCCTTATCAGATATATGATTTGCAAATATTTTCTCCCATTCTGTGGGTTTCCTTTTTACTCTATTGATAGTGTCTCTTGATGCACAAACTTTTTAAAATTTCATGAAACTCAGTTTGTCTTTTTATTTTCTTTTATTATCTGTGCCTTTGGTGTCATATCCAAGAAATCATTGCCAAATCCAATGTGATGAAACTTGTCTTATGTTTTCTTCTAAGAGTCTTATTGTTTTAGATCTTCCATTTAGGTCCTTGATCTGTTTTGAGTTAATTTTTGTATATGGTGCTAGGTAAGGGTCCAACTTCATTCTTTTGCAGGTGGCTACCCAGTTTCCCAGCACTATTCAGCACTATTAGTTGAAAAGATTGTCCTTTGTCAAAAAACCTATATGCAAGGGTTTATTTCAAAAAAACCTATATGCAAGGGTCAAAAAACCTATATGCAAAAAACCTATATGCAAGGGTTTATTTTGGAACTTTCTATTTTATTCCATTAGTGTTTATGCCAATACCACATTGTTTTAATTACTGTAACTTTTTAATATGTTTTGAAATCAGGAAATATGTCTTCAGTTTTGTTTTTCTTTTTCAAGATTGTTTTAGCTATTTGGAGTCCCTTAAGACTCTGCCTATTGTCTTTTGTCATTGGATATAACATCTTGGCTACTCAAGAAGATGGAGAGGAGAACGCTTTGGGGGGGGGGGTCAGAGAGAAAAGAAGCTTTCTGTCCCCTTAAGGGGAAGAACATACAGGTTGCCACTTCCTCTAATCCAGAAGATCTTAGAGTGGGACCCAAGGATTACTCCTTAGGTAGTTGCAAACACCCCAAAACTGAAGGTATAACTGTGGGTCCATCCCAGGGGCATTTTTTTTTCTGGGAAGAAAGTCCAAAACTATTTTATCAAATTTTCAAAAGCCTCTGGGACCCATTGATGGTTAAGAACCACTACCTTTGATTGCTTTCTCTTCTGGTTTCCACCTCCCCTTCCTGTACCTGGTTCCTTGGGAGCCCATATCTTTGTTCCAGCCATACTTTGGGAGGAGGAAGGGAGAAGAGGAGTGGAGAGATCTGGCTAAAAGTTGGGGTTCTCCATGCACAATTTCTCCCTCACAATTTCTCACACTGTTGCCCCCACCTTGCTGCTCCCAGGGAAAACTGCATTTGGGGGTGTGGGGCTGGGGGCTTGTGGGGCCCATGCTCAGAGAGGAGTAGAGGGCAGTGTGCTCCTTGGGGCTGGAACAAGCAAACAGTACATGCTAGGAGGAAATCGTGGCCCTTACTTGTGCTGCCCCAGGGAAGAAAGGAAGGAAGGTGCTATCTTTGATCCTTTGGCTTTGACTTTCCAGGCTACCTGCACCCCAGAGAACTGTGCTCAGATGAGCATGGGCATCGGGCTGGGCAGGACCATCCTGGTGTGGAGGCCCAGGCCAGGCCAGTTGAGGAAAATCTAGGTTTCCTTCATTCCCACCTGCACTATGGGAGCTGCCAGCATTCTGAGGGCCTTCCCACCAGGCTCCTCCAGGTCCACAGAGCCAGGGGTCAGGCCTTAGGCAAAGCAGTAATAGAAACAATTATAATAGAAACTCCAGTGTAATGCTTCCCCTGCTTGTGGTCCCTTCCCCCAATCAATACTCTCTTAGGGGCCAACCAATCTCTACATCCTGCTCTGTGGGTGGAAAAGACTTAATCAGCTAAATGTATCTAATCCCAAGTGCTTCCTCCCAGGGAACATGGAGCTTTAGGTCAGTGAAACCATTACATTCTGTACTTGTGTGGGAGAGACTTGGGGTCAGGGAGTTCTTTTTCCTGGTGCCCTTAAATCAGATTTTCAACATCCTCTACTCAGTCCCCAGAGCAGTGGGTCTTAAGTGAGGGCTGCATTTCATTTCCCCAAATCTGGTTTAAAATGTTGATGCCTGAGACAAAATCAGCAAGGGTATAGAAGAATTCAACATCATCAACCAACTTGATCTAGTTGACATATATAGAACATTCCACCCACTCCCACAAAATACACATTTTTTTTCTAGTGTATATAGAACATGCATCACGATGGGTTGTATCTTGTGTTATAAATAAACCTCAGTAAATTTAAAAGAATTTAAATCATACAGAGTAAGTTCCCTGATGACAATGGAATCAAACTAGAAATCAATAACAGAAAGAGGAAAATTTCTAAATACTTGGAAACTAAACAACAGATTTCTGAGTAATCCAGGGGTCAGAGAATAAGATTCAAGGAAAATTAGAAAATATTTTGAACGGAATGAAAATGAAAGTACAACATATCAAAAATTGTGGGATGCAGCTAAAGCAGTGCTGAGAGGGAAACTTACATCACATTCTTATATAAGAAAAGAAGAAAGGTCTCAAATCAATGATCTAATCTTCTTCCTCAAGAAACTACAAAAAGAGCAAAATAATCCAAAACAAGCGAAATAAGGAAATAAAAAATGAAATTGAAAACAAAAAAACAACAGAGAAAAAGCAATGACAACAAAAGCAGATTCTTTGAAAAGATCAATGAAAATGACAGACTGGATCCAGTAAGACTGACAAAGATAAAGAAAGAAGACAAATTACTAATATCAGGAATGAAACGGGATACCAATACAGATACTGCAGACATCATAGGAATAATAAGGGAATACCTCCAACAATTCTATATCATAAATTTGACAATTCAGATGAAATGTTCCAGTTCCTTGAAAATCACAAACCACTCAAACTCACCCAAGAAGAATTAAATAGCCTGAATAGTTCTATAATTATTAAAGAAATTAAATTACTAATTTACAACATTCCACCAAGAATAGCCCAGTCCCAGATGGCTTCCTTGGTGAATTCTACCAAACATTTAAAGGAGAAATAACACCAGTTCTACCTAATTTCTTTCAGAAAACAGAAGAGAAAGGAACACTTCTCAACTCATTTTATAAGGCCAGCATCGGCCTGATAACAAAACCAGATAAAGATGGTCCAAAAATCAATCAATCAATCAAACTACAGACCAGTATTCCTCATGAATACAGATGCAACAATTTTCAGCAACATATTAGTAAATAGCATTCAGCAACGTAGAAAAAGAATATGCCACAACCAAGTGGAGTTATCTGATAATGTAAGGCAGATTCTAATTTGAAAAGCAACCAATGTAATCCACCATACTAACAGTCTAAAGAAGAAAATATAGATGCCTGGGCCTCAAGTTCAGACCAAGTGAATCAGCACCTGTGGGAGCAGGGACAGGCAATCTGCATTTTAACAAGTCCCCCAGGTGTTTCTTGGGGTGTTTCAAGACCTGCAACCCTTCAGGATAAAGAATGCCTTTCCTAGCTTGGCACACAAGGCTCTTTGTGAGCAGGCTCCTGCCTACCACTCTGCCCTCATCTTTTATTTCTTCCCTCCTGAAGCTGGGGAAATATTCAACAACCTGGGGTAACTACTACCCTCCACACACACACCATGCTATCTCAACCATCTGCTCTAGACCCCTCTCTGGCCTTAGCTTAGCCCAGCCCGGCCTAGCCTAGCCTTTGTCTTGCTAATTCCTGTAAGGAACGGCACCAAAAACGGAGGAGAGCTTAAACAAGCTTTATTTGGGTACGCTCCCGGGCAAGGTTCACTGGTCCGAGAGAAAGGGGCCAGAGAAGTCGTGCCCGGGCAAGGGTTTGGGCAGAATTTACAGGGGGAGAAGGGAAAGGGGTGTGGTGAATCCGGGAGGGTGCAGGTTATTCTTTATTTGGTAGTCTTTTCAGGTATCGTGGGGGACCGTTAGTCCCGTCCCTCGAAAGGCGGGAAGGCTGGGCCGGGTGGAAAGTCCCCAGGTCAGTTTCTGGAACTGGGTGATCCGGAAAGTCTCCAGGTCAGTTTCAACCTGTGAGTCTGATTGCTTTCCCCTGCCTCGGGCCAGTTGGCCTTACAATTCCCATTCTTTTTTCATAACAGCAATAAATGTCACCTTCTCTGGGGCCCCTTCCCTGAACCAGGCACCCTTCTTGGGGATCCCACAGTCTCTTTGAGTTTTCCTCTCTCAGACCCCTGGTCAGACTATTGGGATTGTCTGTTCGTTGTCACCTTAGCCTTCTCTTTAACCCAGGGCCAACACATGGTAGGTGTCCAGTACTTAGCACTTAGCTGGGAGGCAAGGGCTCCCTCCTACAATTGTAGGGTAAAGGGAGTTAAGCAATGGTCACCTCTGAAAATCCCCAAAGGCCAAGGGGCCAGTGACAGAGAGATGCCTGGGAACCCTCCTCCATTGCAGGAAGCCAGGGTTTGCTCTAGATTGGGTGCTATTAGGAAGCAGGGCCACTTCTGTGACTGAATATTTCAATAAATTTTATCTAGAAGGAGGGCAGACTAGAGAGATGCTAAAGCTATAATTGGTGAACAAGCAGCAGCCACTCATATTAGCCAGGAGAGGGAGATGTTTGGTCATTTGGGTGGTTTGGACAACGGTCATGCTTTGCCTGGGTTCAGACCCGATTAAGGAGTGCTTACATTTCTGCCTTGGTCCATCACTGTCACAGAGCGGCCTTGTCTGATGTTACTGAGTCCAAGCTCACTCTGCTCACCGCAAGACAGGCCAATAAATCAGAGACGAGGTGTTGAGGCAGGGAATAGGACTTTATTTGGAAAGCCGGGTATCCAAGAAAATGGCACACGACAGTCTCAAAATAACTATCTTGTCGGGGTTTGGATGCCAGTTTCTTTTTCTTTCTTTTTTTTTTTTTTTGCCAGTTTCTTTTATAGCACAGAGAAGGGAAGGAGATGAGGAAAGTAAAATAAAAAGCCCATAGATTTGCAAATGTCCCCTGGAATGGCCAGCCTCGGGGAGGGGATGTGTTAATTTCTTCTTTCTTGCGGCCATCCACAGGGGGTCAGGGTCCAGGTGTTTCCCTGAACAAAGGCACTTTGGTTTAACATTCAGGCAGAGGGGCAAGGTCTCCCGAGGCAGGCCATTATGTATAGACAGTAACCTTTTAGTGAACAAAAACAATGGGAAGCAAAGGTTAAAGTAGAAACTGATCCAACATGCAGCCAGATTTGGCTCCTGCCTGTTACAGTATTACTGTTCATGAAATTGTTTATATTCAACAGGAGAAGAGCAAAGCCTAGCTGTGAGTGCAAGGCCAGCTCCTGGATGGTGGGGAATGCTTCTCCCTTTCTCCGTATATCATATCATTATATCATATCATATTGTAATCCTATATTTTTTATATATATACATACGTGTGTGTGTGTGTGTGTGTGTATAGAGCCTGCCATATCCATAGGTTCTCCATCCACAGATTCAACCAACTGTGGATGGAAAATATTCAGGAAAAATAATTCCAAAAAGTTCCAAAAAGAAAAACTTGAATTTGCCAGGCTCCAGGCAACTATTTACATAGTATTTACATTGTAGTAGGTATTATCGGCAATCTAGAGATGATTTAAAGTATACAGGAGGATGTGCATAGGTTATATGCAAATATTATGACATCATATAAGGGACTTAAACATCCTTGGATTTTGGCATCCACAGCAGGTCCTGGAACCAATCCCCCGCAGGTACCAAGGGGCGACTGTATGTTATATATATCATATTCCCATAACCTAGCGTCAACTAATATTAACTTAGTGTTCTTCCTTCTGGTCATTTCTTCAGTGCCCATGTTTTCATTTGCACAAAGACTTTATTTTCATAAAAGAAAACCAATTTTTATTGGTTTTCTTTGCATAAAGACTTTAAGCCTGCTCTTTGGTTACTTTAGGAGACACTGATATCTCCTCTGAGACATCCACAAAGTTAGGACACTCCACCACCATGATTCTTCAGGCCTGCCCTCATCCCAGTATGGTCCTTCTCCCTTCCAACCCGACCATCTCTCTTATCTCTACAACCACTGAAAGCGTGGTTTGAGCTTCACCGTGAGAACACTGTAGCACGTACCCTCTCCTGGCAGCGGCGGGGAGGTGCATTTTGGCAGCAGAGGGGACCTAGCTGGTCCCTACTCCACACGGGAGAAAACAGCCCTAAACTAAAGGAAGGATGGAAGTTCAGGTTTAGCAAATGGTGCAGGGAGGCACCCTGAAATTACACCACTCAGATTTTAGGCCACTTAGGTTTCTGGGGGAGGGTTGGGGGATGCCTGACTTGATGGAGTGGGAGGTTTGAAACCAAACATGTAACTGAATTGGGGTCCTGATCGTCCCCTGGCTCTTTATCTGATCGCCAGCTTACAGCCTGTCTCCAGGGAATTGGGAGCTTAACAGCTGTGGATGTACAAGTGCTGGCTGAGTCCTGAGGATGGAGGGGGATCTGGAGAAGACTCCTTTGGACTCTTTCTCTGGAATGCCTTCCCTGACCCCTCCTATTATAGTCTCTTTCAAAGAAGTTCTTTGGGACCAGACTAGACCTGGGATCTTAACTGGGTATATCAAGCTTCTTGGCCTCTCTGAAGCTGTTTCTACATCTTTATTTATTTATTTAGTTTCTACATCTTTAAAGAGATGCTAAAAATAGTATCCCCTTTGTAAGATTTGTTGTGAAAATGAGAGAAAATGTCTGCATCGTTCCTGGCACATAGTAGACACTTAAAACATGGCAGCTCAGGCTGCTCGCTCTGCCTCGCTGCACTGAGCTCTCAGCAGCGGGTAAGAAGGGTGAGGAATGCGCCCTGACCAGCTGAGATATCCACAAAGGCTGAGAAGGGAAGACTTCTCCCCCTTCTTACCTGTATCCTGCGTTCCCTTCTTCCCTCAACTGAGAGCTGGCAGAGTCTCCTCTGGTCAAAATCTACTCTTAGGTAAGATTAGGGCTATAACAGGGAGTCTGGCCTTAAGCTGGAGGATGTAAACTCTGAGGGGAAAATACCAAGCATCAAGCAGTGGATGGGAGAGAACCGGATGGGGAGGATTTGCTTCAGTGCCCCAGAAAGCCCACTCCAGACACAAGAAAAAAGGCTGTTTTCGTCAGGAGGTGTAATTAAAGAAGTCACATGGCCCTAGTAAGATACAGTCATTTCCAGCGACATGCCACCAATGCTAAGATTGCCCTGACCGTCCGTTCTCAGACTTTTGGTTAGGGTTAATGATCTGTAAACAAAATCATAACTGCAGGCTGGTCTTTCAAGACCTTGAAGGATACTCCTTCTGTAATCCCAACTTCTAATTTGCCTAATTTGTACTTCTAATTTAAAAAAAGCTCTCATGGATTCCCTTCTCCTCTCTGCCCTCCTCCTGTCCCCTCTATTTAACACAGCTTAAGTCTCCCAGACTCAGAATGTCACCCTAGACACAGGCTCTTTTATCTCCCTGCAGCAGGGCTGAGCTAGAGGCTCCCTGAAAACAGGAGGCAACATCTGGTTTAAATAGTAGCTACATTTCAACAAATGCTTTTACATGCCAGGTACTGTGTTTTGTCTCTTTTTTTTTTTTTTTCAAACTGAAAAACAATTCACAGGAAGTTGTGAAGATTCTCCAGAGGGTTCTTGTGTATTCTTCGCCCAGTTTGTCCCGATGGTTAAACCTTACATTCCTCTACTACAGTATCAAGACCGGGAAATCGACACCAGTACAATGTGTGTATGTAGTTCACTATCATTTCATGGCAGGTGTAACCACCACGTCAATCAAGATCCAGAACTGTTCCAGCACCACGAAAATCTCCCTCTAGCCATCCCTGTGTAGTCACATCCGTTCACTTCCCATCCCCCTGTCATCCCTAACCCCTGGAAACTACCCATCTGTTCTCCATCTCTATAATTTTGTCACTTCAAGAAAGTTATATACATGGAATCATACTGTATGTAGCCTCTAGAGGTTGGCTTTTTCTATTCAGCATAATGCCCTCGATACCCATCCAAGTCATTGCATTTGTTGATAGGTTGAATCTTCTTTTCATTGGTGGCTAGTGCTTTTGGTATTTTGTTTAAGAACTCTAACAAGCTCTTGGTTCTGAAGCTTTTCTCCTGTGTGTTCTCACCCATCACTCTAGAGAATGGGAACAAACCCTCCCTTCCCCGAAGCTCCACAGCCGATCCACCGCGATGGCCTGTTGATTCCGCCTCCTAACTGTGCCTGGAGCCTGCCCATCGCTTTCCATCTTCACCGCCCGCGTGACGTGAGGCTTCTGTCATCACCTCCCACCTGAATGCCTAGAGTGGCTTTCTAACTGTCTCCCCGTTTCCACTCTCGGCCACTCCCAAAGTCAAGGCAAACCTGATTCTGTCTCCCACGAGAAGTCCTTCGGTGGCTCCCCAAAGTTCTTAGGCTGCAACCCAAATCCTTCTCATGGCCTGTGAGGCCCCGGCTCTCTGGTCCCTCCTTGTCTATCCCCCAGAACTCATTTGAGCCCCTCTTCCTACTTCCCTCAGCCCCAACACCTGGCTGGCTTTCTGTTCTTTGAAAGCACACGCCATCCGGCCTCTGGGCTTCCATGTGCTACGTCCCTTCCTGCCTCTCCACCTAGCCAAATCCTGCTCATCTTTCAGCTTTAAATGTCACCTCCTCTGGAAAGCCTTCCCAGACCCCTCCACAGAATGAGGGCCTCTCTAGCAAAGCATTTAGCACAGTTGTAATTAATTAGTTATTCATGAAAGGAATTAATCTCTGTCGCTTCCATTGATTAGACTCTGAGCTCCCAAGGAGGCCGTGGCTATCCAGTTCCCCCTTGCATCTCCAGTTCCCAGAGAAGTGTCAGTGCTTTGTGGCTGTTCAGCAGATTCTTCTTGAGTACACGGATGAAAAAAAGTCGAACCAACTGGTCCTGAGTTACTGTGACTTTAAAAGACAGGGAGGTTGGGCTTCCCTGGTGGCGCAGTGGTTGAGAGTCCGCCTGCCGATGCAGGGGACACGGGTTCGTGCCCCGGTCCGGGAAGATCCCACATGTCGCGGAGCGGCTGGGCCATGGCCGCTGAGCCTGCACGTCTGGAGCCTGTGCTCCACAACAGGAGGGGCCACAGCAGTGAGAGGCCCACGTAATGCAAAAAATTAAAAAATAAAAGACAGGGAGGGACTTTCTGGAGCTACTGGGAGGCAGGGATTACTGAATGACACACTGGCTGAACAGCTGGTTGTTCAAAAGGCCTCCTCGCTGTAACCTCATCCTCCTCTTTCCTCCCTCTTCCAACCTTCCTTTACGGGTGAGAGGCCCTGAGAAGGGAGAAGGTTTTTATGAGGTGCTAGGGACCCATGTCTGCAAAATGTTGGCAGTTTCTTCAGGACACTTAGATTTCAGGTTTGGCAGCACTAACTGGAAAGCATCCTAGGATCTTTAGGAGGTGGGGTGTGGCCTCGTGGTAAGAGAGGCCTCTTTTAAGTACCCTATCCAAACAAGCCCCCCTGCCCCTCTCTCCTCCACTAGGCTGTAAGCTCCAGAAGGGCAGAGAGCCTGCCCTGTTCACCACCGTGCTGCCAGGGCCCAGCATGTAATAGGCGCAGCATAAATATTTATTAAGTGAAGGAATGGGTAAAGAGTGAATGAATAAAGGAACGAATGAATGGTCAGGTGAATTTCTGAAGGTCCAACGAGTTGCCTGGAAGCCAAAACTGACTGGCCTGATTATATGCTCTTGTCCGCGTGTCTTCCCTGGGAGCTCTGCCCTGTCCCCTCATCCCAGACTGAGAGCAACCAGAGGGCCGGAGCAGTGGCCTCCGGGCACAGCCTGGGGCCAGACCCAAGGCCGGCCCAGTGGCTTGCTGACAGTTCAAGAGTCCTTGCTGCAGCTCCCCTGCCCCGAATCCCCCATCCAAACCTCCCTGGCCTCAGAGCTGCTCGGCTTTCCAAGTTGGCAATCTGCAAATGGATGAACTAATCCCAGAACACAGCTTCCGGTTCTCCGCCTCCCAAGCAGCACGTGCACTTTCATATTTCAGTTTTATCATCAGAGACCTGGTGGGGCACTGTGGAGAGATGGGGCCCTTGGGGAGAGCATCCAGACCAGCCCCCAGCCCCCAGCCCGGTGGGGGAGGGGCACTGCTACCTCCCCCCAGGGACACTGGGCCTGCGGGGACAGATAAGAAAACACCCTCCCCACCTCACCGCAGCTGTCGCCCCCGGAAGAGGCGCCTGGGAAGGGCCTGGAGAGCCACCTGTGGGAGACATCCTCTTGGGAGAGACCCAAACCTCAGACTGGTTTCTCTGCCTTTAAATAGGTCACCGAGAGCTCCGAGCTGGGAGAAAGGGAAGCCAACCTCCCTGGGCAGCACCCCGCAGAGACCGCCAGGCCCACTGTGACAGCACCTCCTGCAGATCGGAAGTTGTGGGGAAAGGCCTGGGGAGGCCGGCCACAATTCCCTCAGGAGAGGTTCCAGGTCGGGCTGGGGCAGGGCTGCGTTGCCCTTGTCTTAGCTTTTCCATTTGGATGCCATCCATGCTGTGGGAAACGCTTGGCCCAGGGGTTCTGGCCCCAGCTGTGCCACTGACTCATTCGCTCTGTGAACCTTGGGCAGGTCTCAGCCCTGACTCGCTTTAGCGTTTGTAAATGTAGAGTGAGCATGCTCCCTGCCAGGCCTGCTTCAGGATGGTGATGGGGAGCGGAGGTGATACCGGAGAGGAAAGTTCTTAGTCAAAGTGAGAAGCTTTTCTTCTCTCCCATCACCTCTGGTTCCCCAAACTGGCAGCTGGCCTGTTCCATGGGCCCGGGCTCTCCATCCCATGGCATCTCGGAGTGGAGTTTTGCCCAGGGCAGGGAGCTCTCTACGTGGGATGCTACGAAGGGCCCTTCAAAGTCTCACCACTGTCTTGCTGGGCTCTGAACCTTCCTTCTCCCCGACTGGCGCTAACCCCTGGCTTTACACCTTCTGCCATTATCAGCATTAATAAGCACTGAGTAAACACCTCCTGGGGCAGTGACTCAGGCTACCATGGTGATACGAGAAGACCTAGGACACAGTCCCCTCCTCCAATCAGTAGCAATGAGGACTGGAAAGGAGGGAGAGAGGGAGAGGGAGGAAGACCTTCCGTTTTGTGTACTGCTTTACAACTTACCCAGTGTTTTCACACTTTCATTTAATCTTCAAAAGTTATCTACAAGGATGAAATGGAATCTCAGAGAGGCTAAGCAATTTGTCCAAGGTCACAAAGCATATTAAGACCAGGCCTCAAGGTGTCCTGATTTTAAATTCAAGGCAGTTCTATAAAAAGTTGCCCTTCTATGATCTCCAGAAGCCCTTGTTGAGATGTAATGGGAGATGGGAATAATTTCAGTGCCCTGACTACCCACTAACACCTCAGCGTGGATTACTGTAGCAGGGTCCAAGGGAAGGGGACAAACAGAGGAACAGAAGGGTCTTTTCTTTTTAAATTAAATGTTTTATTTTGAGCTAGGTTGACATGCACTTGTAGGAAATAATACAGAGGGATCCCATGTACCCTTTAGCCCGTTTCTCCCAATGGGAACATCCTGAAAAACGATAGTATAATGTCACAACCAGGGTATTAACATTAATACAGTCAAGATACAGACTATTGGGCTTCCCTGGTGGCGCAGTGGTTGAGAGTCCGCCTGCCGATGCAGGGGACACGGGTTCATGTCCCGGTCCGGGAGGATCCCACATGCTGCGGAGCGGCTGGGCCCGTGAGCCATGGCCGCTGAGCCTGCACGTCCGGAGCCTGTGCTCTGCAACGGGAGAGGCCACAACAGTGAGAGGCCCGCGTACCGCAAAAAAAAAAAAAAAAAAAAGATACAGACTATTTCCATCACCACAAGGATCCCTCATGTTGCCCTTTTACAGCCACACCAACTTCCGTCCCCCCCACCCCCGCCAACCCTCTCCTCAATCCCTGGCAACCACTTATCTGTTCTCCCTTTCTATAATTCTGTCTTTTCAAGAATGCTATCTGAATAAAATTATACAGGTGTGCAGCCTTTAGGGATTGACTTTTTCCACTCAGTGTGATTCTCTGGAGGTTCATCCAAGTTGTTGGCATGTATCAAGACCTGCTTCTTTTTGTGGCTGGGTAGTAGTCGATGGTATGAATTGTCAGTTTGCTTAACCATTCACCTGCTGGAGGACATCTGGGCTGATTCCAGTTTTTGGCTATTATGAACAAAGCTACTATCAACATTCATATACAAGTGTTTGTGTGACCATGTTTTCATCTTTCCAGGATAGATGGCACAAGAGTGTAATCTCTGGATCATACAGTAGTTGCAAGTTTATTTTTTTAAGAGCCTGCCAAACTGCTTCCCAGAGTAGCCAAACCAATTTACAGCCTTACCAGCAACATATGAATGACTCAGTTTCTCTAGATCCTCACCAACTCTTGGCGTTGCCACTATTTTCTTTCATTTTAACCTTTCTGTTAGGTATGTCATTGTGATTTTAGTTTTCATTTCCCTAATGGCTAGTGATATTGAGCATGTTTTCATGTACTTATTGGCCATCTGTATATCCTTTCTGGTGAAATAACTGTTCATGTCATTTTGGCATTTTCTAATTGGATTGTTTGTTTTAATGAGGTTGAGTTTGAGAGTTCTTTATATATTCTAGATACTAGTCCTTTGTTGGACATGTGCTTTACAAATATTTTCTCCAATTGTTTTTTCATCCTTTTAAAGGTCTTTCACAGAGTAAAAGTTTTTACTTTGATGAAGTCCATCTTATCCATTTTTGTTAATGGATCATGCTTTTGGTATCAAGTCTAAGAACTTTTGCCTTGCCCTAGATCCTAAAGATTTTCTTCTACATTTTTTGCCTAAAAGTTTTTTAATTTTACATTTTATTCTTAAATCCATCATCCATTTTGAGTTAATTTTTTTGGTCTATGATGCCTACTTGCTCCAGCATCATTTGCACCTTTATCAACAATCAGTTGGGTGTGTTTGTGTACCTAGTTCTGGGTTCTCTGTTTTGTTCATTAATCTATGTGTCTGTCACTCTGATTCCACTCACCTGTTATTTTTCAACATTGTTTTATCTATTCTAGTTTCTCTGCCTTTCCATATGCAGTTTTGAGTAAGCTTGCTGGGTTTTGCATTAAACATATACATAACTTGGAGGAGAAATGACATTTTTACTATGTTGAATCTTTTTATAATTTTTTTTTTTTTTTTGTGGTACACGGGCCTCTCACTGTTGTGGCCTCTCCCATTGCGGAGCACAGGCTCCGGATGCGCAGGCTCAGCGGCCATGGCTCACGGGCCCAGCCGCTCCGCGGCATGTGGGATCTTCCCAGACCAGGGCACAAACCCGTGTCCCCTGCATCAGCAGGCGGACTCTCAACCACTACGCCACCAGGGAAGCCCTGAATCTTTTAATTCATGAACATCCCTATGTCTCTCCATTTATTTAGATCTTCGATTTCTTTCATCAGTGTTTTGAAATTTTCAGCAAACAGGTGTTGTATATATGTTGTTAGATTTATACTTAAATATTTAAAATTTTGAGGGATTGTAAATGGTATTGTATTTTTAAAATTTTGTGCCCATGTATTCATTGCTAACATATAGGAATATAATCGATTTTTCTATGTTGTATCTTGTGACCTTGTTAACTCACTTATTAGTTCTAGATTTTTTGTAGCTTGCTTGGGATTTTCTATTTATACAACCATGTAATCTGCAAATAGGGACAATTTTATTTTTTCCTTTTATATCTGTGTGCCTTCCCACGTGGTGGCGCCTCATTACTGTTGGGCAGCAGTGAAATTCCTCATTTTCCACTAGGCCTCCTCTGAGGCCATCCTGGTGGGAGGGTGGAAGTGTGGGATCCCCACTAGGCCTTTGCTGCCTTTAATGGGGATGGGGCCACAGTTTTTCTGTGGTGTCTGTCTGGAGTAGAGAATTTATTTAAAATTTATTTTCTATCTTATGGCCTCTCCTTTTCCTGGTTCTTTGGCTAGGGAGAGCAGGCTTTTCCTGGGGCTTTTTTTGGACTGCATCTCTTGTCCTTTCTCGGTTGTTGGCTTCTCCAGCCCAAGTCTGAGATATGTGAGGCAAAAAGGAAGCCCAGGGAACTCCCCACCATTGTTGTTCTTCATGTCCTAAGGCTTCTAGTCTGTCTTTTTTTTTTTTTTTTTTTTTCCGGTACCCGGGCCTCTCACTGCTGTGGCCTCTCCCGTTGCGGAGCACAGGCTCCGGACGCGCAGGCTCAGCGGCCATGGCTCACGGATCCAGCCGCTCGGGGCATGTGGGATTCTCCCGGGCCAGGGCACGAACCCGCGTCCCCTGCATCGGCAGGCGGACTCTCAACCACTGCGTCACCAGGGAAGCCCTAGTCTGTCTTCTTCTATCCACCTTTGAGTCCTTCTTCTTCTCCTCCTTCACCCCTCCTCATTCTTCTCTTCCTCTTCCTCCTCCTTCTTCTTCATAATGTCCAGTGTTCTTATTTGTATTTAGCGGGAGGAATGGGGAAAAGTACATCCACTCCATCTTCCTGGAAGCAGAAGTCTCCACAGGAAGGTTTTGTTTGGTAAGGGAAGCTGGAGGGAGAGAGAGATATCTGGAATTCAGATTTTATAGCCCCACCTAGATATTGTGGGCCTGCCTCTAGGCCAGGTACCATCATGGGTCCAGGTTAAAGTCATCCCAATGGTCCTGGTTGCCTGAGGTAAGAGGTATTGAGAAGGATGCATAAAAGGGCAGGTGCGAGGCCCCCAAACATGGCCCAGACCCAAGTTATCCAAATGGATCGTGCCAAGGCTTCAGAAGGCCTGGGCAGGCCCCACAGCAGCCCTGACCAGGATGCCTGAGTAACTCGGCCAGACTCCCAGCAGCCTGTAGGTGGCACCTGGCATCAAGGACTTCAGATGTGGGCCTTCCAGGGAGTCAGTGACTGTGGCCATGACTGGTTGGTCCCAAGTGTGAGCTCAGCTGATTCAACCAGTTCTCCTTCCTGTAAGCCCACAGGGCCCTGCAGTGAGACTGAGCTCCTACCTCAAAATGCAGAGACTACCCTGGACATGGCTGCTCAGAAAGTGGGAGCTTCTCATGAAGCATTCTTGGGTAACGAGTGGGCAGGAAGCAAGAGCTTTTTATTTAGGTTTCTATGAAGGTTTGTTTAAGAAAAACTCTGGTTCATTGAAAATTAACTCATCAAGCACCAGGAGCTTTTTGGTGTGGCCGCCCTTCATTCATTCGTCAGCTATCATTGTGTACCAGGCACAATTCTAGGCACCATGGACAGAAAACAGACAAAATCACTTCTCCCAAGGAACTTTCCAGTGGAATTATTGTTTGAAATCTTTCCCTTCTCAGTGAATAACACTTAGCACATGTCTGCTGAGTGGGGTGATGCTGCAGGCCTTGAGGCCAGGGTTCTGAATGACAGTGGAGTCTGGGGGTTCTCAGCTGGGCCTGCACCTCTGAACCACCTGGCAGGGGACTCTTGTTAAAAATGCAGCTTCCTGGCCCTTTTCTAAGATCTACTGAAAATGACTCTCTGGGCCTTCCGTCTGTCTGTCCTTCTACCCTGGAGTGAATCAAGCACTTTCCTATCTCAGCATGGTCTCTGTATGTGCTCTTCCTTCTGACATAACACCCTCCCCATGGCCGACTCCTTCTGTTCACTCAGGCCTTAGTCAAAGGTCACCCTCTCAGAGAGGCCTGCCCCGATCATCATCTCTAAAATCACACCCCCAAGCTAGTCTCTCCATATCACATCCATATTGTGTCTACCTTATAGCACTCATGGATTTTTGCAATTACCTTTTTTCTTTCTTGCCTATCTCATCCACTAAATTGTAATTTCTTTGTGAACAGGGATTCTGTGTTGTTCACTATTGGATCCCTAGTGCCTATAACACTGCCTGGCATGTAGTAGTATTCCGTGAATATTAGCTGACTATCCAACTGAGTGACTGGGGGGAAGCTTGGGACGTTGCCTGTTAAACAAGTGTCTCAGGTGATTTCGGTGCCACTAAAATTTGACAACCAATGGCCAAGAACAGAGAGAGAGAGAGAGAGAGAGAGAGAGACATGGGAGACTGGGCTGCCTGTGGATGTGCTCAAAATGTTCCCCACTTGAAAAATTTCCCCACTGTCTTGTGATTTGGCCCATTTCCCTTTAAGGGGCTAGGGCAAGCCAGGACAAAATTGCTGATTATTTGAAGTCGCTGGTCAAGACAGTTTTAATTCATTGAGGCTCAGGTCTAGCTCCAATGGAATTGAAATATTTTTATATTTCAGTCTGAGAGTTTGTTATAGCACATCTATGCCTTTCCAGTCCATTCCTGACTTACACTCATAACAAAACCAGTGTGATCTCCTTGTGTGCACTACAGTCAGCAGTAGAGATTTGGGCATCAGAGAGAAGCTAATCTAGAATTGTTTTTTTTTAACGAAATTGCTTTATTTTTATTCCCCCCCCCCGCAGTTTTATTGAGATATAGTTGATATACAGCACTGTGTAAGCTTAAGGTGCCCAGCACATAAAGATCTGACTTGCATACATCATGAAATGATTATCACAGTAAGTTTAGTGAACATCCATCATCTTATACAGATACAAAATTACAGAAATAGAAGAAAAATGTTTTCCTTGTAATGAGAACTCAGGATTGACTCTCTTAACTTTCATATGTAACATACAGCAGTGTTAGTTATATTTATTATGCAGTACATTACATCCCTAGTAAGTATTTATCTTATAACTGGAAGTTTGGACCTTTTGACCACCTTCATTCAGTTCTCCTCCCCCACCCCCACCCCTGCCTCTGGTAGCCACAAATCTGATCTCTTTTTCTATGAGTTTACTTGTTTGTTTTCAAAGTATAATGGACCTACAGCACTATGTTAGTTCCTGGTACACGACATAGTGATTTGATATTTCTGTATATTTCAAAATGATCATCATGAGAAGTCTAGTTAACTTCTGTCACCCTACAAAGATATTACATAATTATTGACTAGATTCCCCACACTGTACATTTCATACCTGTGATAGAATTATTGTTTTGTGTTTTTTTTACAAATTCATCTTTTTAAAAAATAATTAATTAATTTGTTTTTGGCTGCGTTGGGTCTGCGTTGCTGCGCGCAGGCTTTCTCTAGTTGTGGAGAGCGGGGGTTACTCTTTGTTGCGGTGCACGGGCTTCTCTTTGCAGTGGCTTCTCTGTTGTGGAGCACGGGCTCTAGGCGCACAGGCTTCAGTAGTTGTGGCACGTGGGCTCAGTAGTTGTGGCTTGCGGGCTCTAGAGCGCAGGCTCAGTAGTTGTGGCGCACGGGCTTAGTTGCTCCGCGGCATGTGGGATCTTCCCGGACCAGGGTTCGAACCTGTGTCCCCTGCATTGGCAGGCGGATTCTTAACCACTGCGCCACGAGGGAAGCCCAGAATTATTGGTTTTAAATTTATCATAGTGATCTGCAAAGCAGACGAATCCCATCTGCCTAAGGAAAAATGGACTTGGCTGCATTTCTTGCCCAGCTGTGTGCCTTCCCTCATGCTCCCCACATTTATAGCTGGATCCAGATTGCCCAGAGGAATCTGCTGCTTCGCTAACATGTGGGTTTCTTGTTCCGCTCCACAGTGTGGCTACTGCTTTGGCATCTGGCATCAGGCTCAGGGTAGAGAGGCAGGGATATAAAGAGAGATCCAGAGACAACGGACTGTATGGCGGGCAGTAAGCTGGTGGCCGAGTGGCTCCTCAAAAGGTAGAGAGCCCTGCTCTGTTGCCACAGGGGTCAGATGGCTGGGGGGCTGAGCGCCCCTGCTGTAGCACCCTCTGTAAGTGCAGCCCAGAGTGCATATGCCACCATCTCCCATTTGTGGTTTCTCACAACCGAGCCTTTTCATCAAAGACGGCTAGAGCCTGCCCCTGAAACCCTGGGTCCTGGGCAGAACAATGGAACTGGGAGAACAACGGGGCCAGTGTCACCCAGAAGGGCTATTGTTGGAGAGATAGTAATAGGCTCTTTGGGCTCTGGGTCCCACACAGTTTGTCATCTGTTGACCCCTGCTCACCAGGCCCCCAAAGCCTGTGGCTCTTTGCAGATGTGGTCTCCCGGGTCCCAGAGGAACATGGCTGTGACTAATGGCAGTGACTGTGGCAGTGGGGTCTGTTTTGTTGTGTAGCTGGACCTGCCCTGAGCTTGCTAGTCAGTCTTTCCTTATGGTTTTTGCTACATTTCCTAAAGCAGGGTTTGTTTCTATTTTTAACAATTCATCCAAGAGACCCTCAAGATTCTATGTAGGGAAAATCAGATGCCCCATGTTGCTTATTTCCTAGGAGTTGCAGAGGTTTCTTTCAGTCTTGTTTGTTAAGCTGGCATTCTTATTAAGTACCACTCACAGGAAATCAAAATAAGTAGCAGGGTGTGTGTAAGAGCAGATTACAGGGCTCCACTTACAGAACTGCAGACTGGTTGGACTTCAGAGGGCATCCTTAGAGGGTTGGACTGGTTTAAAATGCCTTAATACCATTCTGGATAGAAAAATTGTTTAAAGAAATAAAGTTATTAAAAACAAACTTAAAGCAAGAGAATAGTGAAGAAGTAGGTTACAGGATGAGGCCATCTCTTCTCCATTTGTAGCTAATGTACGACTTCCATTTGGAGAATTCAAGGAAGGAATTAATGGCATTTGACCACGAGGTGCTGATTCACTGTAATCCATCACCGTTTGTCATTGCACTTGAAGTGTTGGCCACTGGATGGCCCACCCTGAGTGGAGACTGGAGTGTCACTCTCTGGTCACTTCCTCTCGGGCCTAGAGCGCATCCACATGAGCTCTGGGGGACTGGTTTGTAGTGTAGCCATCCAAAGAAAACAGCATGAATGAGAATAACATTTACTGAGTACTCCCTCTGTGCCCAGGCCTGGTTCCGAGGGCTTTACCTAGATATAGGCACGCCTCAGAGGTATCTCCACTGTGGTTCCAGACCACCACAATACAGTAAATATCTCAATAAAGCGACTCACACCAATGTTTTTGGTTCCCCAGTACATATAAAAGTTATGTTTATGCTATACTGTAGTCTATTAAGTGTGCAATAGCATTATGTCTAAAAAACAATGTAATACCTTAAGTAAAAAATACTTTATTGCTAAAAAGTGCTGAGCAAATGCTGTTGGAAAAGTGGCGCCCAGAGACTCGCTCGACGAAGGGTTGCCACAAATCTTCAATTTGTAAAAATCACGGTATCTGCAGAGTGCAATAAAGTGAGGTGCAATAAAATGAGATATGCCCGTAATCTCATGGAAACCTCACGTCAACAATTGTCATCCCCATTTTACAAAGAAATTACAGTGACAGAGGGGCCCGTGCTATAAAACATGAAGGTGTGGCTAGGCCAGCTCTGCAGATTGCTGTATGTTTAGTCACTTCCCCAAGCAAAGGCTGCAGTATTTGGGGGACCCACGGGAGAGGCCGCTTCAGGCTTCATAGGTACGAAGCGGGGTGAGCAGACTCTTTGCAGATGTTTGTATATAGGCAGTGGGGTCACTCCTCAGCCCCTCGCCCCACAGGCTTCTGTATAGAAAGCCTGTTGGTGATTACTCTGTGGTCTGTCTTGTTAACAAATCTCATGGCCAATTGTTAGCTTTAAGAACAATCTTCCGTTATAAAAAATCATTCAGGAAACCTCTTTCTTATTGTAAGCTTTAGACAGCAGGGAAGCAGGCCTGGTCAGGGGATGTCCGCTACATTTAAGTTTCTCTTTGTAAAGTGCTCTGAACATGGAATGTAAGTGATAATTATCATTATTGTGCTCATTATTAGCAGAGTAACACCTATTACTAGAGGCAATTAGGCTTCCAGCTTGTGGCCCTTCATATACAGCAACTAGCGAGACACCCTCCCCACCTCACTGCGGCCTGCTGGGGGCCGTTCCTGCCATCTTAGCAAGACCAAGAGATCTTGACTAACTGTTCTGTTGCCTGAAGCAACAGCAGGCGGGAGAGTAAATGTTTCTCTCTTGGCCTTTAGTGTGTCCATTGGCGGATTTAGGCAGGTCTAGAGTAGCAGGTTAGTTTAAAACAAAAAAACCCAAAAAAAACAGCTTTATTGAGATATAATTCACATACCACGCAGTTCAACTTAACTTTTTATAGCTTTTTATTACGGCCATTTCTAAACTTCGACAAAAGTAGAGAGAAGAGTAGAATGAATTCCCATGTACCCATCTCCCAGCTTCAACAGTGGCCAATCTTGTGGCAACCATCCTGATACTCCCCCCCCCCCGCACCCTCACATACCTGGGAGTATTTTATTATTTTTTTTAACATTTTACACCATTTGCTTTATTTATTATTTGTGCTCACTCTCTATGTATTTATACTTTGTTTCCTATTTATTATATATAATATTTTTAATCATCTGAGGCTAAGTTACATACATCAAAGCTCTGTACTTTTGAATGCTTCATGTACATGTATGGGCTTCCTAAGAATTGAGCTTTTCTCTTTTCATAAGCATGTACACTTCAATTTTAGTAAGGTTAATATTGATACCGTACTTTCATCTACTCCACCATCCATGTTTCAGTGATGTCCTTTGTACCCTTTATCTCCTTCAGTACAGCATTCAGAGTCAGGAGTTGCATTCACTTGTTATGAACCGTAGGATTTTGAGGTTTGATTCTATGAAGGAATAGAGCACTTCCTTTATAGCTCATCTCCTGGGAGTATTTTAAAACAAATCCCAGAAAACACGGCATTTCACCTATAATACTCCATTGTGTATCTCTAACACAGAAAGGATGAAAATAAAATAAAACCACAGGAGCTAATCTGGGTTCAGATTTCTAGACTGGAAGCTCCTGTAATGTGGGGTCCGTGGGCTGGGCGGGTAGTCATGCAGGGGCTTCAGAGGATCTATATCCTCCCCGAAACTATGCCAAGGACTATGTGTGTATTGTGAGGGGGCCACCAAAGGAGTGCGGGACTCTGCGTGGACGTGTCTGGGGGGAGGAGGGGAAGACCCAGACCTTTCAACAAGCCTCAAAGACGTGTGTGACCCCATAAAAGCTTGGAGTCCCTGGTCTAGAGGAAGGGGCTAAGCAGACCTGGCCTGGCTAAAAGACTCCTGGTTTCCAGTGGCCAGTACCGGGTGGCAGCTTTGCTGGGAGGATCGCCGAGCAACGTTGGGCCTGGCGTGGAGGCTTTAGCGTTCCCGGCCTACACTGTATGCCACCTCAGGAGGTGGCAGAGTGTCGAGTGGGGCCCTAAGTCTTCCCGGTGCCTCAGAACCCCTTGGCGTGGCATTGAGCATGCAGATTCCCAGGCCCACGCTCCAGGATTCTGTCAGTAGATCTGAGATGGGGCCTGGGAATCTACTCGTGTTTACCAAGCTCTGGCTTTGAGAAGCACAGGTGCGGTGGCTAAGAGCATGGGCTTTGGAGTCCCACAGCCCTGGGCCTGAACCTGGGCTCTGCCTCACATCAGCTGTGTGGTCCCGGGCAAGTCATGAAACCTCTCTGAAGTGGGCCTACTTATAGCACCTCTGCCCTACGGTTGTAAGAGTTAGGTTAGATAATACACGTAAAGTATGCGAGTGGTGCCTTGCATGAAGGATGGCGCTCAACTGGATGGTAGATCTTTTCCTTCTTTTTCTCGTTAAAATGTCCCAGAGTGACAGACCTTGGAAGGGCTCCCCTTACTCCCCCCAGGATTATAAGGGTTTACTGTCCTTCTCATAGAATTGTCTAGATCTAAGATGTATCTGAAAGTTTATATGATCCATGGGTCCTCTGGGCTCTACTGACTTCAGCTGACAAGAATGGAGCTCAGTAAACTGACGGGCTGAGGTATTGTCAAGCTGCATGGGCCTGGGTGGAACGGGACTGTTTCCTTCCCTAGGCGCCTTCCTGGCGTTGGTGGTCTTGTTATCTCAGTCGTTTGGTAAGTGGTACATCAGTTGGGAAACCCTCCATAGCAAAGCCAGCCCGATTTGGTGCATTGGTTTCCTTGGCCACACAGGAGACTCCAGGAGAGAATGCGGATGACTCAGGGAAAAGAATTCAAAGCTCCCATCCAGCTGATGGGGGACTGGGGATGAGTGCTTGACATCCTCTCGCATGCACGAGGCCTCACTGTGATGCCAATGGCCTTTTCTAGCTTCCAAACCGTGGTGGTCTCTGGGGACACAGGGCTGGGAGGCACCAGTGCTGGGTCTGGATTTCTTTATGTGAGGGAAAGGCCCTGCTAGGCTAAACTCTATGAGGACATGGCCCTGTCTAGGCCTCACCAGAAAACTGTAGCATCTGCCCAGCTTCCCTGGGCTTTAAAGCAGGATGAACTGCCCATGAACCCTGAGGCCTCAACTCACCCAGCCCCAACCCTTTTCTTTCTTTTTTTTTTTTTTGGCGGTACGCGGGCCTCTCACTGCTGTGGTCTGTCCCGTTGCAGAGCACAGGCTCCGGACGTGCAGGCTCAGCGGCCATGGCTCACGGGCCCAGCCGCTCCGCGGCACGTGGGATCCTCCCGGACCGGGGCACGAACCCGTGTCCCCTGTATCAGCAGGCGGACTCTCAACCACTGTGCCACCAGGGAAGCCCGCCCCAACCCTTTTCAAGGTAATTGGACTTTCTCACTTGCTGCCACCCTTGTTTTCCAAGCCTACCTCCATTCTAGTGTCTACCTGGTATCTGACTTTTCAGGTCACATCTTTTGTTGCTGGCTCTGCGTGAGCCCTTGGAAATTATCAACCAAACATGGCCTTTTTCCCGCCGCTCCCCCACACCCACCCCACCCCCGCAGACCCTCTGCTCTCCCAGGACACAGCTCATACTTTTTCGGGGACTTCAGGTAATTGTCCTGCCTCTGGGCCTCCTGCTCAGGGGAGCTTGCCTGGTCACCTCCAGCCCCAGGGGAGTGGCCAGATTAGCTGTGGATGTAAATGAGTAGTAACGGGCTCCAGAGAGCACTTGCTGTCCAGGTTGCCGTAAGTGGATGGCTAGTGAGGGAAGGAGTAACCCTTCCTTCCTCTAGCCGCTGCTCCTGCCTGTGCAACTATGCTCACAGATCCAGGGACAGGCCAGTGGCCTTTTGTTAATGGAAAGAACTTTGGGGCCAGGTTGGGGCTGATTCCATGGCTGTTCTCTGATGGCTGACAAGCAGGTAGGCCACTTTTCTTCCCAGGGTCAGTGGAGCCAGTGGGGAGAGAGCCTGAGCTATCTCTGGCCTTCTCGGCCTAGGGAAACCTTGACTGGTCAGAATCTTGGGGAAGGGGCTTTGTGGGAATTTCTGGGAAACTGAGGCTCAAGCAGAAAGCCTATTTTGTCATCCTCCCTGTTGAAAGAGTTACCAAAGTGTCTGAGGCCTTCTTCCTGCCTTCCTGAGCTCAGCCTTGTGACTGTAATGAGCCTTTGTGATTAAGCTTCCCGGCTCTCTGGGATCGTGGCCTGGGCTGAGGATAGACACCAATAGAGTGTAATATTGTGACCCTAGTAGATGCCCAGGTAATCATACATTTGTGTGTGTGTGTGTGTGTGTGTGTGTGTGTGTGTGTGTGTTGGAATGTTGATTTTTTCCCTAAAGGAGAGTTAAGGAAAATGTTTCAGGGGGTCCAAGTAATTGACCCTTTGTCCTCCTAGGAAATAGAATCTTCTAACCTGAAATCATTTTGGTCAGGGATGACTTGGAAAATCAGACAGAAAGCAGCATTTGGGGAGGGCTGCGGAAGCCACCTCTTCCTTGGTACCCTCGGCTAGACTAACTTCAAGCTGGGTTTCTATGTTTATTCGAGTTTTCTCATGGAGAATAGCCCAGGGGCTTATCACTGAAGAAAACTTCATAGGGCACTACTGTGCTGAGTGCTGTGGGAGACACAGAGAGCTAGGAAGAAAGAGCCTCTACATCAAACAGCCTCTCGAGGAAACGCAACAAGCATGCAGCACAGGGCAGTTTGGGGCTTATTCAGAGCCTTATTCTGATTTCATGGGTCTAGGGTGGAGTCAAGGAACCTATTTGATCACACTTTCCAGGAGACTTGGAATCTCTGGCAAGCTACTGCTCTCGCCAAGCCTGAGGGCCCTGGGCACAATGAGACAGTCAGACCAGATGATCTCCTGGGGTTTCTCCTGCTCTGACATTCCGAGATTCCCTGGAAAGCCAATTAACTGACCCAACAAGGTGGTCTACAATGGGTGCCAGACTTACCCAGGGAAATAGCCTTTCTAGGAGTTCAGAGGAGGGGGAATTCCTTGTCGAATTGGGGTGAGAATGACCTGTCTTCACGGAGAAAGAAGCTCCAGACTAGGCCTCAAAGGATGGAAGGGAGATTTGGAGAGTGTGGAGAAACTATGTGACCAAAGGCTCAAGGCTATGCAGTACTGCTTCTGTTTTTCTTTGTGCCTCTTAGCTGGGACTGGAGATGGAGGAGCTGAGTTGGGGATAAGAAGTCACACTGAGCACCAGTCAAAGCCAGACTTCAAGTCCCTTGAAATTTTTCAGATTCTGTTCCTGCCCAAAGTCAGGGAACCCTCATTAGGTACTGACCTGTTGTTATTGCGAATAGAGATTTAGTGAGGCCATTAATTCATTCCATAAACCTTTGCTGAATGCTTACTTTGGGCTAGGCCTTTTTTTGAGGTATAATTGACATATAACATGATATTAATTTCAGGTGTACAACATACTGATTCACGATATTTGTATATATTGCTAAATGGTCACCATAATGTCTAGTTAACATCTGTCACCACACATAGTTACAAAATTTTTTTCTTGTGATGAGAACTTTTAAGATCTAATCTCTTAGCAACTTTCAAATATGCAGTACAGTATCATTAACTATAGCTACCGTGCTATACATTACATCCCCAGGACTTATTTATTTTATAACTGGAAGTCTGTACTTTTTGATCTCCCTGACTAGGTCCTGTGTTGAGTGCTAAAGATACATAGATGAATAAAATATTATCTCTGTCCTGGAGAGGCCTTAGTTTGAGCAATTACAATGATGGGTGTGTCCAAGACCTTATATGGACATTAGTGATCAGAGAGGCTATAGCTGGGGAGAGGGGACAGGGAAGACCTCACAAAGGAGGTAGGTAAGATTCACCATGTTGGGGGAGGAAGGGGGGCACACTTTTGGGTAGAGGTGGTAGAGAAGTGAAAAATAGTGTGGCATACCAGTGATGAATTAGCACAGCTAGGCAGCTTGTAGGTCTATAGTCTGTCCCTCCTCTAGTTGATGTAAATGGTCTGAGGTCCCCAGGGGAAGGGGGAGTGTTGAGCACAATGTACCTGGGGCCATTGCTTTTGTCTCACCAGGTTTTTCCACTTCACCTGAAGGCCCTAGGGAGACAGGGAGGTGATTTGAAAACAAGAATTGACTTGGACAAATTTGAGTTTTAGAATGTTCCCTCTGGTGGTTTTGTAGATGGTGGGGATGGAATGAGTTGAGTAATAGCCAAAGAGCTATCAAGAAGAAACTTCTCTGGTCCACTGAGAGTTGATGAATTGGGGCAGTACAGTGGACAGCGTGAGCCACAGGTGGATTGGAGAGCTATCTGGGAGTTCAAATCTGTACAGTTTATTGATTAGTTGACGGTGGGTGTTGAGGGAGAAGGTAGAGCTGAGGAGGACTTCCCAGTTTGTGACCTGGCTTATTGGGTGGGAGGGGAAGGTTTAGGGGATTGTGGATTAAGGAGAGAAAACAAGTTCAGTTTTGGACCAGCTGAGTTTGGAGTGTCTATGGGACATCCCAGGTGGAGATGCCCAGTAGGCAGCTAGATAATGAGAGAGGCTCAGCTGAGAAGTGTTTCTTAGGAGGGATTTCTGGATCCTGTGTGAATTTCCTCCTTATATATTAAAGAGGAATCTTTTTACTCTTAATGTAGTTCTAAGAACAGATTTTGGTGATATCTAAGGTTCTATACTTTCTCCTTCCCAATATCCCCATATCCACCATTCATAACACATCACATATCCACCCTTGAATTCCCATTATTTACATAAACATTCCCCTATATCATGAGGGCAATTAAAAGAAGATCTCAGATCATCAATTCTTGACTCCTTGCAGTCAAGTGTGGATATTCCAGAAGGCAATCAGACATTTGTTCAAGATTCTAGAAGTCACTTGTACTTTTTAAGGAACGGGAAGGAAGTAACAGTGGGTCAAATGTCCATAGACATTCTGCCTTGAGGCCAAGCCTCCTGGGATTGGTTGACATCTCATCACCATCATCATCACTACCATTATCATTGAAGAGCCAACAGCTTGGAACATTTCCTATATGCTAGACAGTGTGCTGAAGACTTTTCATGCATGATCTCACTGAAACTTGGTAACAGTCCCAAGGTAATACTAATACTATGCCCATTTTAATAGATGAAAAAGGCACAGTGAATATGAATCACTTTCTCACAATCCCACAGTTAGTACTCAATAGAGCTGCATTTCAAACCCGCATCTACCTGCATCTGAGTCCAGAATCCTTATTCTTAACCATACTTGGCCTGCTTAGGAAGGCTGTTTAACTGTAATTGCTGTTGCTTTTCTTTCAGAAAGTCTTCTGGTTTTCTTTCATCTTCAGTATGTAACTGCCTGATTAGTTAGGCAGTCAATCTGGATTGCATACTAGTTTTAAAAGGAGAGCTATACTACATGTTGAGGGTGGGGTGTGAGACAAAAGAACCAGAAAGCACAGTTCCTGTACTCAAGGACCTACCTGGCAAAAGACACCCATGAGATGACTCGAATGAGATGATGCAGTCTGAAGCTAGGATCTGGTGGAATTCAGAATAAGGCAAGGCTTTCTGGAAGAGATGAGTGCCAGCTATTTCTCCACCTAGAAGGAAGAGACAGACAGATGGAGCAAGGCATTCTACGTTCCAATTAGGAGAATTCAGAATCTCCCCATTTCTCCTACTTCCCAGCCCCTGGCAACCAGCATCTCACTATTTCTATGAGTTCAACATTTTTAGATTCCATATGTAAGTGAGATCATACAGTATTTGTCTTTCTCTGTCTGACTTATTTCACTTAGCATAATGCCCTCAAGGTCCACCCATGTTGTCGCAAATGGCAGGATTTCCTTCTTTTTTCATGGCTGAATAATATTCCTGTGTGTGTGTGTGTGTGTGTGTGTGAGAGAGAGAGAGAGAGAGAGAGAGAGAGAGAGAGGGAGATTTTCTTTATCTATTCATCTGTTGGTGGACACTTAGGTTGTTCCATGTCTTGGCTATTGTGAATAATGTGCATGAGGGTGCAGATATTTCTTTGAGGTAGTGATTTCATTTCCTTTGGATATATACTCAGTGGGATTGCTGGATGATATGGCAGTTCTATTTTAACTTTTTGAGGAACCTCCATACTGTTTTCCATAGTGGCTGATTTTATTTATAACATAATTCTGTATGATTTTATTTATATAACATTATTGTAATGACAAAATATAGAAATGGAGAACAGATTAGTAGTTGCCAGGGATTGAGGTGAGGGTTGGGGTGGGAGGGAAGTAGATGTAACTGTAAAAGGGCAACAGGAGGGATCCTTGTAGTGATGAAAATGTTCTATATCTTGATTGTATTAATGTTATTTCCCTGGTTGTGACATTACACTATAGTTCTGCAAGATGTTACCGTTGGGAGAAACTAGGCAAATGGTACATGGGATCTCTCTGTATTACTTCTTACAACTGCGTGTAAACCTAGTTTAAAATAAAAAGTTTTTTTTAAAAAAATTATTTTATTTTATTTATTTTTGGCTGCGTTGGGTCTTTGTTGCTGTGCGCGGGCTTTCTCCAGGATGGGGCTCTCTTAGGAGCCCCTTCTCCAGGATGTTAAGTAATGAAGGAAATAAAATGACAGCAGGAGGCTGTTGAGGTCGGCCAGTGTGAATCACTGACTCCAGACCTGGGGGTCGCTTCCTTCTCAGCTGCACCGGCAAGGAAGCCTTCATTCTTAGCTCTGGGCTAAGTAAACTGTGAGTGTTAAACGTGTGTGCTTTCTCTTTCCTGGTGATTTTTCAGGTTGGAGATCATTATTTTGGCCACGAGGGAAGCAAAGAAAAAGAAAACTGGATTCTGTAAGGCCAACTAGCCCGAGGCAGGGGAACGCAATCAGACTCACAGGTTGAAACTGACCTGGAGACTTTCCGGATCACCCAGTTCCAGAAACTGACCTGGGGACTTTCCACCCGGCCCAGCCTTCCCGCCTTTCGAGGGACGGGACTAACGGTCCCCCACGATACCTGAAAAGACTACCAAATAAAGAATAACCTGCACCCTCCCGGATTCACCACACCCCTTTCCCTTCTCCCCCTGTAAATTCTGCCCAAACCCTTGCCCAGGCGCGACTTCTCTGGCCCCTTTCTCTCGGACCAGTGAACCTCCCCCGGGGGGGGGGGGGGGGAACCCAAATAAAGCTTGTTTAAGCTCTCCTCCGTTTTTGGTGCCGTTCCTTACAGATTCCTCCTCCTTCCTAAGCACTGTTCCATCCTCAGGCTCTTGAGGGCCGGGGAGCTGGGGCAGCAGTGGGGGGAATCATTCTAGAGTTTTCACACAGCCAGGAGAAAGGAAATGAAGGCATCCAGCAAGAAACTGGCAAGGATCTCCCACTTCCTTGCACCTTCACTCCCAACATCATTGGCCCCATCTGAGCTCCAGTTTCCACTCAGGAAAGGGAAAATCTGAAACACAGGCTAACCAAGCAGGCAGGCAGATGGACAGGTGTGCATTTAGAACATTTCACAATGTCTGTTTACAGACTCTTCTCATCTCTGCTCAGTCAGGAGGGTCCCCTAGGACCACACCTGGAGCCAAGTTTGTGTTATTGGATACAGAGCCTGAAAGTAATAAAACTACATCCTAAACACTCTATAGAATACAGACTTCCTCCACATCTGGCTGCTCTCCTCCACCACAAGAACAAGCCTGGAGTGTGGCAAGTGATGGTGACTTTCCTGGTTGTCCCCTCCCCAATCCAAGGTGTCGAGGCAGAAGGAGATGATCAATGACCTGAAGACTGCCTGATAGAGGAGGAGAAGGGAAAGGGGGAGGAGGGTTTGAAGGAAGAAGTAGTCAGGACTGCAGTCTACCATTAGCCGATGGCTTTATAAGCCTTATTATGTAGGCATTCTTCCCTTTCAGCACTCCAATCCCAAGGAGGCATCTTTTCCTCGCCACTCTCCCATCACAGTATCTTATTGGCTTTCCCCTCCCCATTCCTACCTCCTCTGCCCTGAATGTGAATTTGCATCAGACTTGAGCTGTTTAAAAATGTTGGGGACTGGGGGAGGTCCTTGCCCCACCAAGTGCAGTTTCCCCCAGTCCAGCTCCCTTAGAGATCGCTCTGGCTCTGCTGGGTTTTAATTCCTGAATATCACTTGCCCCCAGACTCCCTAGGGTGTTGTGAGGGCAGAGTTTCTGAAGGCAATCTGAAATGTCTGGATCAATGGCTGCATAGAAGCTGTAAGTCAGCTCTCTAGCTTATCCTCCCAGGCTTTCTGAGATGTCACTCCATCTAGGATGCTGTGATCAGCAGGGTCACATGCATTCAGACACTAAACTGCTTTGTGTTTCTCATTCCTAACCCCTAAACCCACCATTTCTTTGCCAGCCTTTAGTGGGAACTCATACGGTGAGCCTCAGGAGGTAAGCTGAGGGGAGAGGGAAAGGGGAAGGAGGGAGACAGAAGCCACAAGCCACGGGACTGAGAGGAACCTTCTGGAATGGTTTGCATCTGTTTAGAAGTGAGTCTCACCATTCTCTATTTCAGGCTCTAGTGATTACAGATTTTTTTTCAAGAGCCAGATGTTTAAAAGTCTTGGCATGGTTTTAAAGTCAGTCCTGAAGGTTTCAGCTGAATTTACCCTGCATGTTTTAGACTCACTGGAATGACTGATTAGAGCCAGGAAGCTCAGACTCCCTCCAAAAGCAATGGAGGCATTTATCCAAGAACGGGGGCAGTCACTTGCAGTGTTTGCATGCCCCCTTTTGTTGGGAGGGAGCAGCTGTACCCTGCTACCTCTGGAAATCTGCCTTATTGGCCTGGCATCCTAAGGATGTGCCCACCTTGCTTAGTAGAGGCCATCTCCATCCTGAAAGCCAAGTCATGGAATGTATGCCTTTCTGGCATTTACAAAAGGCAACGCTTTCCCCAAAAGTCTGGATGTGCATGAAGGTATCTACCTTCAACTTTAAGAATTAAAAAAAAATCTATTCCCCCAAATAGTTGTTTTTGTAGTCCTATCTTCTTACCCAGCTCCCACCATGCAATGCTAACATTCTCTTCTACTGGTCTGTCATGAACAACATGCCTTTGGGCATGTGATCATTTTCAAGTCATGTTATGACCGACCTCAGATCCCACAGAACAGTAACCTCAAAGTCAACTCAGCAAGGCATTCTGTTCACTATCTATGATTCACGAAGTGCTGTGCCAGACACTGTGGTAGATACAAGAAAAAAAATGTAAGAAATGCGTTTTAGCCTCTGAAGACTTAAAACCAAAGTTAAGGAGATAGGATATATGCATTTGAAACACCTTAAGAGCAATAAAAAACAGCATATAACCGAATGGTAAATGACAAGAGCATGATAATAGCAATTCCGCTCAGTTATTGAGACCTTCCTAAGAAACAGGCACCATGCTTAGGGCATTACATTTGTTATCTCATTTTAATCCTCCTAACAACCCTATGGGGTAGGTTCTATTAATATCTCCATTTTAGAGCTGAGGGAACTCAGATTTGCAAAGAGTAAATAATTTGCTGCTATATATTTGATAAAGGCAGGCAGGCAGAGCTAAGATTTTGTTCCCAACTTTTAATTTTAAAGACACTTCAAAGCTACAGGAAAGTTGAAAGAATAGTATAATATTCGTATGCTTCACCTAGATTCACCAACTGTTAATGTTTTACCACATTCTGCTTTATCATTCCCTGTGTCTGTCTCTACACACACACACACACACACACCCCTACATATTTTTTTCTGAACTATTGGAGCATAAATTGCAGACATCATTCCACTTCACCTCTAAATACTTCAATGTGTATCTCCTAAGAACAAAGACATTTTCCCACAAAATGCCAATGCAGTTATCACATCTCACAAACTTAGCCAGAGGCAGCATTTGAACCCAGCTCTCACTCCAGAGTACAAATGGCAAGTTCTGTGAGAGTTCAGCAGGAGGAGCCATCGGTGCAGTCTGGGAATTACAGGATGGATTTTTTGTGGACCCTTACTCCTAATTATTCATAGCAATGGAAGAAAGGAGTTGGCCAAATAATCACAAAGCATGCATAATCAAAAAACCAAATTCCATGCTTTTCGGATTGTGTTCTATTTGGGTGGGAGGGGAATGACACAGATTTGCTTTCCTAATTAGTTTCTTCTCTGGCCAATATTAAAATTGGTTTTTCCCAACCACCCACTGACATTACAACTAGGGTAGCTACCCCAGAAGTTCTTTGATTAAAACACAATAGCAGAAGTGGGAAGCAGCCGCACAGCACAGGGAGATCAGCTCGGTGCTTTGTGTCCACCTAGAGGGGTGGGATAGGGAGGGTGGGAGGGAGACGCAAGAGGGAGGGGATATGGGGATATATGCCTATGTATAACTGATTCACTTTGTTATACAGCAGGAACTAACACACCATTGTAAAGCAATTATACTCCAATAAAGATGTGAAAAAAAAAGCGCACAATAGCAGAAATCCACTAAGTAGGTAAGCCATATACGAATAATAGAGAACTGACCACAAATTCCAGCTAAAAAGGAATTCTAGCTAGAAATTTTAGCCACAGGTCAGGGTTCAGTATCCACAATATAAATCTAGTCCTTGGTCAGTTATGTTAAGAGAGAGTTCCATGCACTCCCCTGCTCCAGAGGCCCAAGTCTACTCACCCAATGAAATTCCAGAAGCAGGGTGTTGTCCACTGCAGCCTGAAGGAGAAAGCAGGCCCTGTGCTGCAGATCAGCCCAAACCCCCTGAGGGGCTCTGACCTGGCTTTCTTCTTTCTTTTTATTCAGGGAAGCCGGATTTAGAAAGGCTGTCAGATTAGCCCAGTCCTGCGGTGCTTAATGACCTCCCTGAATGCGGTCACAGGAGAAATCTTGACCTTTTAAAATCCTTGATTTCGCTCAGTAATTTTAAGAAGCTAAAGCCCGCATCTGCATTTGCTTTGCTTTTCATGCTTTCACCAGACACTTCAAAAGTGAAAATCTTGCAAATCTCTGCGTCTCAGATGCCAAGGCAGGGACACCCCTTCATCGAACTGGGACTGGGAGAGATGCCCTACTGGACCTTCTGGGTAGCCAGCGTTAGGTCACACTTTTGCGCTCTCTCCAGACCTTTTGGTTTGGGGCAGACACAATCTGATCAGCAGTATCTCTGAATCCATGTAAGGTGAGCCATGTTATAACTGGGATCCGCTGTGTATACGCAACCTTTGGTGGGGACTTTTATCTCATGGGCATCCCTTGAGATCGCACAACTTTAAAGACATTCTTGCTCTTTCTGTTTGTGACCCCGGGCTTGCTTAGGGAGTAAATCGTTTCCCTTGAGATTTAACAGGAACAAACGGGTCAAAAAATAGTGTTCAGGTTGAGGTGGGAATACTTGCAGCCTTGCTATTTAAATTCCCTTTGAGGTTTCACCTCTCTCTCCCTCCCTCTGTTCCTCCCTGTCCTCAGCCTGCAGATCTAAAATGCCAGAAAGCGACTCCTTTACATCTCCTTCCCAGAGCTGTTGAGTGGCCTTCCCCGCCTGGATCAAAGTCTCTAACTCCTCAGGGCTTCCCCTCCAAGTTACCCCTCACACTCGTCAGCCCTGCAGGGACACAGGGAGGCTAAGAAAGAGCATCTGGTATTTTGCACTAAGCATGCTGTGGTGGCGGGAAGTTGGAGGCAGAGGAAAAAGGGAGAGTTAGTTCCTAACCATGTAAGGAACAAGCTCAGCCCTTTCTGGAACTAGTACATAAGACAGTGAGAGGCCTCCGAGAAGAAACTTTATCTGGCTGGTGATTGCACTGGCCGGTGGCTTTGGGGCTGCGTGCGTGTGGGCGCTGGGCATACAGAGCTGCCCGCACGTGGCAGCCCCCCAGGGCAGGCCCACAGCGCGGGCTCCTAGGCACCCCAGCGGACAGGGCGCGTAACTGGCCTCCGGCTCCCTGGCAGGCACCATGGCTGGGTTTTATGGTTGCCTGAAGACTCCAGAGTGGTGGACGCAGAAAGCACTGCAACTGGACTGCACGGAGTGCAGAGTGGCAGAACGCCGGCCGCCGGTGCGGGCACCGCTTCCCACCCCATCGGGGCGCCCGCCGAGAAGAGGAGCGACTGTGAGCCAGCCGAGGGCGCGCGGCGGGGAACTCGCCGTCTCCGGTGCTCGAACTCGAGGCGACGCGCTTGCCGCGTGCGGGCGGCCCGCTCCTACGAGGGCTCGCGCAGGTGTGCGTGCGTGTGCGCGTGCGTGGGAAAGCGGCGGCGGGGGCGCGGGCGCGGGGCGCGCGCTTCCAGGACTCGGCCAGCCCGGAGGGGGCGGGGCGGGGCGGGGCGGGGCGGGGCGGGGTGGCTGGACCCAGAGGCTCCCGACTTGCAGGCTTTCTGCTTTCCGCCGCCGTCTCCACCTGGCTCACCTGAGTCCCCGGGAGCGTGGGCAAGAAATGGGAGAAAGAGGAGGGAAAGGAGGAGAGAGGGATGGAAAGAGAGGGAAATTCGGGGGAGTGGAGAAAATGACCTCAAATTTTCTGAGTTGTCTTAATTTTCTAAATCTGTTCCAAGCTGTACAATACGCAGTCTCCCGCTTATCTGATGTGGCGTTAGCTCCAGTTTATGCTCACTCACTACGTGTCCATGGAGGTGTTTTTGCATGTCGTGTGTACGGATTTCAAGCAGTGACAACAGGAAGAAGCACAATAGATCTAGTCATATGGTTGATTAGTGGGTGTGCAATTATTTTCAATTTTCGTTCACGAAGCTGACACTCTTCTCCCTCAGCTATCACAATCTGGAATCATGCCAGAAACTCACCTCACTCATTGCAGGTCTCCAACAGTCGAGAGTTGCACGGGTTCCTCTGGTCCCTGCAGTCCTCTGCCTTCATGGAAAGGCACCACCGTGGTATTCCATGTGATTTTTCGTGGCACCCCATTTGAGGAGCCAGAGACGGGAGGTTGATGCATGGAGGTGTGAGTAGGGCTGGCTACCCCTCCGCTGCGTCCTCACGATCGGTGCCAGAGCGCGCTCCCGCTCTTCCGGTGGGGAATGGGCCTGGACTCTTGAAGCTTGAAAAGCGGCCTTGCAACTATTTTATCCCCCCAGCTCCTGGGCTCACTGTTGTGCCCTCAACCTATGGCCTCGGATGGATGCTGTGGAAATTATAGGCTTTCTCTGCGGAACTCACCATGGCACCAGATGACAGAGAGGTAGATGGTGAAGCCTTTGGGAGGAGGAGGGAGGTGACAGTCATTACGGTGGGAGATGCTAAGGGCATTGTTGCTGCTCCCAGGTGGTGTGCGAGCCCTTCCTCCCTGGGGTTCAGTGCTGGCTTCTGTTAGATCCTCCTGCTTGCAAATGCAGCAGGGGCCCTTCGTCCTAATGTCCACTTTCCATGCAGGGGATCTGGGGAAGCCTGAGGTCTTTGGGGGTGGAAAAAGGGGACTCAGTGGACCAAAGGCCACTTCCTGTGGCCACCGTTATAGGCCCGAGCTCATCTGATGATTTATGTAATCTGGGCTGAAGGAATAAGAGAAATGATAAGAGAGCATTTGAGGAGATTATTATAGAGTCAAGGCTTCTATAAATAAGAGGCTTGGAGTCCCTCGCAGGACCTAGACGGTATGGAGACGCAGTGAGCGTTCAGGAATATTGTGCACCTGCTCTGTAGCAAGCTTTGTGCTGAGCAGCGTGGAAGAAACTTATGCTTTCTTCTCCCGGAACCAAGCAAGCACAGTGCCTGGCACCAATATTTGTTGAAGGAATGTTGTTGACTGAACCAACATGCCCTTGAGGAGCTTGCCTTTTTAGGGAGTGGTCAGCCCAGTCAGCAGCAGTTTGCAGGAGGTGGGGTGGGAGGTGTAGGCTCAGTAGGACAGAATGTAAAGGAGGACAGGAGATGGACGAGCCTGGGGCGAGAAGTGGGAGAGAGACCAGAAGAAGGGGGCGACAGGAATGGAAACATAAAGCAGAATTTGGGTTAGTGGAGAAAATCACCTTACGTTTTCTGAGTTGTCTTCATTTTCGAAATCTGTTCCAACCTGGACAATATGCAGTCTTCAGTTATCTGATGTGGCGTCAGGGTCCCTTCTCTGAGCTTTTTTGAGGGCGTAGTGGGAGAGGAAGACCAGGAGAGAAATTGGGCTGCTGGAACATTCACTGCTCCCCCTGTGAGCCTTGGGTTTCCTGCCACCCTCCATCCCCTCAACACCCCCCCAGAGGGGGGCTTTCCTAGAATCACAGCTTGGCCACCTCAGGAGAGTTGGACCCTTTCAAGGAAGCCCAGTAGGCTTTGAAAGTTGAATTTGGGTGGAAACACAGTATCGGTTCCCAGTTTCCTCTGCACATCACAGTTGCGTTCTAGATTTTATATCCAGGCAGATACATTTATGATATGAGTTGGAGCTGTTTGGCCAGTGGCGGAAATATTTTCAGAGGCATCCATACCCTTGTAGGCTTGACTCCATGCCACTAGCCCCACTGGCCCCTCACTGGAACCAAGTGAGTTGCTAGGGTACCGGTTTTGGTGTTTAAATTCGGAACTAGCTCTTGTTAGATATAGCTCTTGCTTAAGTTAACTAGCTGTTAAGTTCTGTTCTTTTCATAGACATAGAGTGACAGCAGGTGACAAGCAAATTATCAAGGGATCAATTAATATGTGTATTGGTAGAAGGGAGAAAATAGTAGGCTTCTTGAGTTATGCGAGACCGTTTTGTACAAGTACGTGAGAAGATGGAGGCAAAGCCCAAGAACTGTCTCAACCAGACGAGATCTTGCAATGGTGAGATGGGTGAAAATGGCTTCATTTTAAGGGTGAGGAAACCAGACCCCAAAGATGGTAAGTGATTCTCCTTGGGTCACACAATCAATGACAAATGTAAGATTAGAGTCCTGGGTACCCCGTCTTCCGGTGTAGAGCTGTACAGCCTGGGAAAGAGGAAAGATCATCCTCTGAGCAAAGGACGAAAAGCATGCATCATGGGATACAGTGGCCCCTCACTGGGCTGTTGCAGATGTCGATTCAACCCAAGGCAAAATAGTGAGCTAGGACAGCTTTGGTTTCGGCAACCTCAGTCCCTCCTGTCACAACCCTTTCCCATTTCAGCCCCTTCCCTCTCCGGGTGCCCTGGGCCTGCATCTTGCCCTCCTCTCCCAGCCTCTGGTGTCCCAGGTTGTGGACTCCCCTTGGCTAACACATTGCCATCCTGTGGCCCAGGGGCTGGCTCTTGGCCAGACTGGCCGATGGGTGCTAGGTTAGTGGGCCTGGACGGATTACTCCAGACGATGTGCATTTCGATATGACCTGGATGCACTTGTGTCACTCTGATGCTTGGGGGTCATCTGGGGGAGTTTGCAGGTTGGTGGGTCCCTCACATCATGCCGGTCAGCTTCTTCTGCTCTAAGAACAGGATGCAGGAAGCTGAGGCTGAGCGCTTCTGCCACAAACCCCTGGCCCCCAACCAGGGAAGAACTATTGTAATTGGTGTGCCAGTCTTCTCCCCTTGGCTGCAGAACTTCCCTGATGCCCCGCAGAGCAGTGCAGACTGCTATTTGAGATCAGAGGACACACATATTGACTTCTTCTGAATTCCAGTTGTTGGTAGTCAGGGGGCCCATGCATTCTTTCTTGGCCCTGGGTAGCCCCCTGGCACCCAGTTGCTGGAGGAGACACACCCCCAGGTCCTTCCAGTGGCTGACGGTTTCAGGGCTATCTCCCCTCCCACCTGCAATCTGTTCTCCTGAACCCGAGGCCGACCTGCATCCGGGGAGCTATGATGAACCTGAAGCCTGGCTCCATTTGACCTTCCAGCTGGGGAAGGCAAATACGGACTAGCAGAAAGCACCAGAAATGTGCACGTAGCTGCATGCACTCAGCCTGCCAGCTCAGACCCAACCTCCACTCCTTACTGTTATTAAGAGTGTTTAATGTGGTCACTAGAGACCCCTGTGGCACTTTGCATCCTTCTCGCCTTCCCTTCTTCCATTTTTTGGCTTCTTCTAGTTTTAGAAGAAAAGCTATTAACTCCAGTTCCCCTGGCAAGGGGCCCAGACTGGCTACTGCATTTTGCTAACCTGCGTTCACCCTGTGGCATCTGTCTGAGGCACTGTCCACTCATGAGCGTGATAAGGGAGCCATGGGGTGGCAGGTGCGTACCCAGGAGGTGCCACCCTGGGCCCCCAGTCTCACCCTCTGCTGGGGAGGTGGGGAGAAAGCCGGCTCTCTGGCAAGTTCTTGAATAAACTACTTGCCATATTTACCGGTTTACCGGAACTTTGTCTCCTTTGACTATAACGTCATTAAAATATTGAACTCTTTGTGAAAATTCATTTAGGAGGGAATGGTTATAAAAGCTTTCAGAGATTTCTCTGAAGATGCAGTTGACAAATTCCATTTGGTCTTTAGCAGCTTTCTAAGGAGTGTTCCATTTGTTGTATGAAAAATGTGGAAAAGTATATTATTTCATCCGTAACCAAAATTTCAGCACTTTGTATGGGAATGTTTACACTAGTTTCTTTTGAATCCCTTGAAAGCCCATATTCTGTTGGGCCACCTTTAGCATTTTGGGGATTCTTTCACCAGTTTCTCAAGTGGCACAATATTTTGTTATTTCTGGAAATTAGTAGCCAAAATGCGGTATGTGATGTGATTGCTCCTGTGGTTTCCTCATTGATTTTCTATGCTGACATTCCTTTAACTTTTTAAACCAATTCATTTCTTATCCTTCCTTGGCAATTTCATGGTTATGGTTAATGGAGAGCACATTGGAGGAACTAATCGTACAGTACATTGTAGTGAGCCCTCCTTGGCATCTTCACACTCAACCTGCTTCATTAAATGGCCTTGCTCTTTCATGAAATCTTCAATAGCTTTTAAACCCACTCATTCGCTGCAAATTACCGTATAGACTGTGATTCACTAGAAAAAAATGAGTGTCAGTGAAATGGCTTGTTTTCAGGAGGCTAAGGTAAGGTAATGATAAGATTTGCCATTTGATTCTTCAAATACATACGCTAACCTTAACCCAGAGGTTCTTAGCAGAGGTGTGGGGAGCAATTTGGCTCCCCCAGGGGATGGTTGGCAATATCTGAAGACTTGTCCAGTCATCAAAACTAGGGGGAAGGTGTGCTACTGGCATCTAGTGGGTGGAGGCCAGGGATGCTGCCCTCACAACAAAGAATTCTCCAGCCCCAAATGTCAATAGTGTCAGGATTGAGAAACCCTGCCTTCAATGAATAGCATTTTACCAAAGTAGAAGTCTGAGGAGGACCACCCTTAAGTGTTTAGAGCAGTTTCTGTGGTGATGGAAATGTCCTCTATCTGTGCTGTCCAGTGCCATAGCCACTAGCCATGTGTGGCTGTTGAGCAAATGTGGTGCACCCAATGTGACCGAGGAACTGAGATTTTAATTTCATTTCACTTTAATGATTTTAAAGTTAAATAACCCCATGTGGCTAGTGGCTTCCATATTGGACTCAACTTGAGAGGCGCTATAGTCTAGTGGAGCGTGGTTCTGGGATCAGACAGTCCTGGGCTTGGGTCCCCTGTCTACCACTTCCTAGCTTCCTTGTGTATGTTCCTCTAAGCCTTCTGAGTCCCAGTTTCCTCAGCTGTAAAATGGGGGTAATAATGGGACCTAGTCCTCGAAGGATTATGGTATCCACTGAGAAATAATGCATGAGAAATGAAGCATGTAGTGCAGTGCCCCGCACAGTAAGCGTTTGAGAGATGTTAGTAACTATTGCCAGAGATTTATGATTAATATAGTAATTGTCATCCCGTAAATAGGGCTTCCGCAGGGCTTACAAATGTGTCCTCCCCTGGGGTATTATTTAAAGGTCACTTCAGAAGCAGAGCCCTAACACTCAGCTCTCACAGCATTACCATAGACGTGTCCCCATGCCTTTTTGGGGCCTTGGTTTTCTTATCTGTAAAATGGGAATAATAAAAATAATAATGTCGCTTCCCTGTTTATGTCAGAATTGTCTGGACGGTCAAATGGATGTGGAAGTTCTTTGAAGAGCACAAGGCCGTCTATAAGTATAAGGTTTATGTTATAAGTTTGCACACAAGTGTGCTTTTGTTTAGATATGGTGCAAAAGTTCTGCCTCGGTAGAACCATCTTAAGTTCGGAATGGGAGCGCCTGAATCGGGGAGGTTGTATTGGAGAGCAGCAGAAGTTAGGAGCTCTTCACAATGTCAGGCCCTCCTCTGTCTGACACCCAGCCAGTAATGTGGCGGGAGATCCCAGGTACCACTTTAAGGATACGTGGAAGTTTGGCGTTTGGGGTTGGGAAACCAGAGCAGCGTATGGACCAGCCTGGCCCCCAGGCTGCTAATGAAGGAGCAAGGCATCTGGCCCAAAAGGAGAGAAGAGGGCACCTCACAGCAGCTTACGGTGTGCTATCGAAGGCCACGCTGCCCCAGGGCTCAGCCACCCGGCATAGTGTCTGGCCTGAGAGATACACACGTACAATTGCTCAACGTATTTGGCACCATATAGAGAAATGAGCGTGGGACTTTGGAGTCAGACATGGGCTTGAATCCTCACAATGCTGCTTACTAGCTGTGTGGCCATGGGTGACTGCCAGAGCCTTCCTGGGCCTCAGTTGTCTCATCTGTAAAATGGAGAGAATGACTCCTACCTCACAGGGTTGTCACAAGGATTCAATCAGGTAACTGACAGGCACATAGGTTGCCCTTAGTCAATGTGAGTTCCCTTGCCGCCTAATGTTGATAAAAAAAGAACAGCTTGGAACCAACTAATGACTCATAATCCCGTCTTTGTTCTTCTGAGAGGGAAAAGGAAAATGAGAGTTTTCTGCTGGTGGCCTGGAAGAACAGTTTAGATCTTTCTTGAGAAGAGGAAAGGGGGAAAGGATTCTCCTTGCTGTGCTACTAAGAGCAGTCTGAACTGTTTAGGGATGGACTAGGATGAAGGATAAAGCACAGTGCTCTGAGTTAGTCACGATACAGTGTAAATGAGGAGCCTGAACAGCCTCGCCTGGGCTCAGGAGTGCCCCTGAGAGAAGTCACCAGGCATACTCTGTGTGCCCAGAGAGAGGCTTTCTGGGGACAGTGGGTTTTCCAGGAATTTGGAATTTAAACTCAAGCCATATCTGTGGCCGCTTGACCCAGTGACAGCTAACGAGCAAAGGACACAAGCTGGATGCAGTTGGCTTTGTCTTCACACAGCCCCAGGCCCCAGGCCCCAGTGCACAGAGCCATTTGACAACACTGCTGGTCTCGAGAGGGCTGGCTGCTGGAGAGAGTGTGGATAACACAGGGAGTCTCATCCCCTGCTTTTGGGAAACCAATGAAGACACAGGGGGACATAGGTCATTAACACCAGGGGAAGGACAGCCTTCCATGGAGAAGGGAGGGTGACAATGATAGTAGCTACCATGTATTGAGAGCTGCGCCTCATGCCAAGAGCTTTATGTGAATTAGTTCACCAAACTGTCTGTGAGAGCAGGCCCTTCCCTTTTTTGAGCACTATTCTGATTTCTTCTCAGCACATAGTAGGTGCTCAACAAACAGTTATTAAGTGAATGAGTCCTCACAGTTAGCCTATGCTGAAGGTACTCTTAGCCCCACTAGACAGATGAGGAAATTTCATTTCTGAACAGTTTAGTGACTTGCCCAAGATCACAGGCTAGTCATTGACAAGAGCCAGGATTCACACCTAGATTTGCCCCACTCCGTAGCCTAATCCTTTTGCAACTACATCATGCTTCCTCCTCAGAAGGTCAAGATGCCATATTTCTCTTTCTGTGACAAAGGAACTACTGGATCAGAGACTCAAGAACACTGCACAAAGACATGATACTGTGACATCAATAACTCCTTCATCCCACCTACTCCCTCCATCCCCCCAGTTCTGTCCCCAGACAGGTTCATTTTGTGGTTAAAGAAACTGAGGTATGAAAAAATTATATGACTTTTCCAAGGTCACACAGCTTGTTGGGATCTTTATTAGTTTGATGTTCTAGCCCTCAAAGAACTCAGAGCCTGATAGGGAGGGGAAGGGTGTCATCTATTGGGGCCAAGGCTAAATGGGAAAAAATAAACAAAGGGCCCCATATTGTTAAAGCAACTTGCTTGAATTTTTTAAAAAGTTGAAACATAAAACAGTGTACACATCTTATTTGAACATTTGGAACTCTACTCCTTGTTACGAACACAACACATTATAACAATACAATTCAGTATCTACTACAGCATATACCGTAGATGTTCAAAACGAGGAATGGAAAGAAGAAAAAAGAAAAAGAAGAGATACAGACGTGGGAAAGTCTAGATATGGATAGGAAAAAAGCAACAAATGGTAGGCACTGTATTTCAGAAAAGATTCTACTAAAGATTGATAAAGTCATGTTACATTTTCACATTGACAAGGTCATTATGCCTATCCCGGGGGCCTCATGGCCCAGGGACCAGCTCATCCTGTAAGCTGTGGGTCATGGTTACTTCCCCTTCCTTATTGCATCCAAATCTCCCCTTCCCATAAGCCCAACTGTTCTGGAAGAATGGAGAGGAAAGTAAGTCAGAGGGAGACTCTTCTGAGCCCCATGGAGGTTAGGGAACAGAAAGGGTCCTGGGAACACAGGCATATCTGCCTGTTCACATTTTGAGCAGAGCCCAGTAGGTAAGGCAGGAAAAGTCTACTCTCCTGGGTTTGCATAAAACATATTCACAGAGGTTTCCGGATTAGTTCACTATTCATTTGTGATACTTGGAGGGGGTCTTTAGGAGCCCTTTAAGGGAATGAGATGGAAAAAAATCCCCACTAAACCTTCATCTTCAGTTTTTGAAGGACATAATTTTACTTTTACTTGTGAAGAGTGTTTGTTCCTTCTGTGCCTGTGGTTTCCGAAGCCAAATGTCAATGATCTGAAGACCTTATTTCATGTAGAAATGGCCTACGTTTGCTTATTCAGAATTGAAGGAAACTCTGAGATATTAATTCTCTGATAGGGTTGAACTCCTGATCTGAAAAAAAAAATTTTTTTAATTTCTTTCAAAGGTGAAGAAAAAATGAATGGTGAATTTTAAATCAAATCTCCTGTGACCCTGTGCATTTTTTTTAAATGGGAAAAAGAGCTTAGGTTTCTAAACAAGCTAAAAGTAGGAGCATTTTCTGAAAATATCAACAGGCTGGTCCCCTGATGGCCAACTCAAGCAAGGCTTATAGGGGGTCTCTTCAAAATCTGGCTTCTCTAGGGATGAACTGGGAACTTTGATTGTCTCGATGAATCATAGGACCCTGGAATGCCTGGGCTAGCAGGACCCCTAGATCCAAGTCCAGCCCAATCCCTTACTTCTTAGGTGAGGAAACTGCAGCTCAGAGAGAGAGGACTCAGTGTGCCCGAGGCCTCACAGCTAATTCATAGCAGGGCGGGGGTGTCAACTCTCCATCAGCTGCTCTAGGACTCATTGGAGGTTCAAGTCTTAGAGACGTTCATTAGAAAAACAAAATGCCTTCCTTTGCGGCCACACTTCTCTCTAGATGTCATCCGAGTTGCTTTTTCTTCACCACCACATCCATTTCTTACGGATCCCATTTCAGCTTTTCTGTTCCAGCCAGGCCCAGTAGCCAACATGATTTATAGCAGGGTCTCCTTAAAGCAGGGTGTTTGGACTGTGTACCTCAGCATCACCCCGGGAACTTACGGAACGTACAGATCTCTGGGCCCCGCCCCTATGGAAGAATCAGAATCCCTGGGGGTGAGGTCCCCGGAATCAGTGGTTGTCATGCAGGCTGGTGACTTACAGCCTTCCTCCTCGAACCCATTTTTCGCACCATTGTCCATATCTGTACTAGTAGTTTTAGAAACCCTGCTATTCCTTTTCTTTTTTTAAATTGAAATATAGTTGATTTTACAAAGCTGTGTTAGTTTCAGGTGTACAGCAGAGTGATTCAGAGATATATATATATATATATATATATATATATATATATATATATATATATATTCTTTTTCAGATTCTTTTTTTTTCTTTTTTTTCAGATTCTTTTTAAAAAAATTTATTTATTTATTTTTGGCCATGCCGTGCAGCTTGTGGGATCTTAGCTCCCTGACCAGGGATTGGACCTGTGCCCCCTGCATTGGAAGCACGGAGTCTTAACCACTGGACTGCCAGGGAGGCCCCTCATATTCTTTTCGATTGTAGGTTTTTACAAGATATTGAATATAGTTCCCTGTGCTATACAACAGGTCCTTGTTGTTTATCTATTTTATACATAGTAGTGTGTTTCTGCTAATCCCTATCTCCTAATTTATCCCTCCTCCCCCACCCCCACTATTTCTTGAGCACTTACTTTGTACCAGGTGCTGTGCTATTTTTCATGCATTATCTCATGCATTCCTCAGATGCTGGCTGCGTGCTTCCCTCTCACTCTCAAGTGGACCACAGAGCAGTGTCCAGCCTGGGGAGGGGCCGGCCACCTCGCACCGCCATGTAAGCAACCCTCCCGGGCACTGCTCCCAGGGTGGCTTTTTTTGTCCCCAGGCCATTCTGACTAGGGATTCTCACACTTTAAAGTTGAAGGAAGCCTGGTAGCTTTCTTCCTTCCTGGGTCTTACTGCCACTTTTCTTTTCCTATGAGGTTGTTACCCGGGTGGGAAGGGCCTGGCACACATCACTGACTTCTTCAAAGTGGAGATCCTTTGCCCTTCCCTGCCGGGAGTGATGGCAGCCGAATGAGGGAATGAGTGTGAGGGTGCCCTGAGTGCTGTGCATGGGGATCCCCTCTGCTTCTGCGGCCTGCAGTGAGCACAGGAGGGAACCAGGAATCTCCTTTCTGCCCTTGGCAGTCTGGGCCTTTCTCTCCTCCCCTACCAGCTGCCATCTAGCCTGGCCCAGCTGTGGGCCCTCTTTTAGGGGGTCCCTCTTTCTTCACCCTCTTGGTGTCCTGTCTAGCCCCAGGCCCTGGGACACTCCATTTTCCAGTCCGCTGCTATCTGGTGTCCCTTGTCCTGGAATCTCCTTCCTGTGGCTTGTCAGTATTTCTCCAGAAGCTTCTGGCTTCTTTTGCAGGCACTGGACCAAAGAGATATGAGAGTCAGGTGTGAGAGCAGAATTGACCTTGGGCAGAAGGGATGTAGGTGAGCCAGGTATCACCCAAGCCTCAGTGCCCCAAGCACATCGTTCCGGGCCAGAGTCCTCAGGCTCTTCCTGGTCACTCAGGGTTTGTGGCTGTCACCTGCCCTTTCTGCCCTCATCCCCAGCTCACCTATGCTGACACTCAGTGCTTCAGGCCGCAAGCTGTCAAACTTTTCTGCCCAGCAAATGGCCCTTCTGAAGGCGGGCTTCTCCTCCCAGGCCTTTCACTGTGACTCCAGCCTACACGGAGTGGCCTCTTCCAGTCCCTTTCGCTTTTTTTTTTTTTGTGATACACGGGGCCTCTCACTGTTGTGGCCTCTCCCGTTGCAGAGCACAGGCTCCGGACGCGCAGGCTCAGCAGCCATGGCTCACGGGCCCAGCCGCTCCGCGGCATGTGGGATCCTCCCGGACCGGGGCACGAACCCGTGTCCCCTGCATCGGCAGGCGGACTCTCAACCACTGCGCCACCAGGGAAGCCCCTCTTTCGCTTTAAATGGAGCCACCAACACAAGCGCCCTCCAGAACCTCCTGTGGCTGTGCTGCCTCCCATCCCCCAATCCTCCCATCTGAGGCTCCCCTTCACTCTCACCTTCCCTCTTCCTTGACCTCATTTACAGCTAGATCTCAGTGTTCTAGCCCTGCTTTGCTACACCCTGCCCAGCTCAGCTTGGTGATATGCTTTGGACACACTTCTCCGGCTTAACCTTGGCGCTCTGCCTCATTTCTGCCTCCCGGTCCCCTGTACCACACGCATGCGTGCAACACACACTCTGGCTTCCTGTGCCACGACTCTTGGGCCCTGCAGACCCCTCCTATATGGAGTCAGTACCCAAGAGTTTAGCCTTTGAGTCCTCATCTTAAAATGAATACTTGTCCTAAAATATCATAAGAGAGCACACGACAAGTTTCTCTCACCTCCTCATTTTACAAATGCAGGAACTGGACTTCCCCAGTGGTCCAGTGGTTAAGACTTCGTGCTTCCACTGCAGGGGGTGTGGGTTCGATCCCTGGTCGGGGAACTAAGATTCCACAAGCCACACAGTGTGGCCAAAAAACAACAGCAACAACAACAACAACAGAAGAACACAAATACAGGAACTGAGGCCCAGCGAGGAGCTATGTCTGGGGCAAGGCCACAAGGATAATCTGTAGGAAGGGCACAATCAGGACCCAGGCCTTCTGATTCCCAGTCAAGCACTGCTCTCAATTTTTCATGTGTATCTTTTTCCTCGTCATCAGGTTTAGCATAGCACTTAATGGGCTCTGGAGTCAGACTACCTCAGTTTAAATCCCACCCTCACCATGTACTTGCGTGTGACCCCGGGCAGTTACTTAGCCTTTCGGTTTCCTCATCTACCAAGTGGGGGAGGAGTGAAAATAAATAGTACCTACTGCACAGGATTGTTCTGAGAATTAAATGAGATGGTGTATGCAAAACACTTCAGTATCTGCACATATTAAATGCCCAGTAAATGTTAACTGTTTTATTTTGTCATTGTCTCCATGGCCCCTAAAACAGGACTCAGTATATAGTAGGTCTGCATGAAGATTTTGGGGTGCAAAGAGAGAGGCCCTGGGAAATAATATTCTGACTTTGCTGTCTGGTTCTAATGGTGGGTTCTAACTCTAATGGTCCTAATTCTAATGGTGGGTATTTTAGGCCATGGAGAAAGGGGGAGATCTGGGGACCAGAGAACCTTTGGAAAACTCTTCCTGTAGCTCCAGATAAACAGCTGCTTCTTTGCCCTGTGGCAGGGCTGTCTGTGGGGTTAAGGGCTAAGGAAATCTGAGGATTTAAAGACCCCTAAACATGACCTTGACTGAGTTTGGCCAGGGCTCTCAGATTCTTGGAGGCACGTTTATTTCCGTGGGCCTGGGCCCCTTGGCGACAGCGGCACACCCTTTCTTCTGCCCGTCCCCTCCCTGGGGTGACGCAGTTCACTCTGAGACCTCTCTCTATTTTAGCCTGGAACTGGGAGACCAAAGGCTATTCATCATAACCATGAGGTGACTGCCTCTCCAGCCCCTTCCCTCCCTGTGGGCTAAAGGACCTTAGATAAGACCCCAAAATTACAAGCTGGCTTCACGAAAGTCACAGATCGTTCAGCTTGGGCTGGGGTCACATTCTTTTTTTTTTTTTTTTTTTTGCATCATAAGGAATTGTTATTTTTTTATTTATTTATTTTTTACACAGACACTGTACTTTATTTTTACAAGAGATAGACTGACACCAAGCATTGTAAATGTATGACCACAACAAAAGCAACAATGATTGCAATTACCAAACATGAAACACACTCACACTATGTCATATTGACATTCAGTCCAGGAATCCTCCACTGTAACAGCTCCTTTACTTTGCAGTGAAAATTGATGTGTATATTTTTTGCCTCTGAGTCCTTGTGGGATTTTTTTTTTAATCCAAACAGAAAGGGGGACACATTCTTGTGGCTGAGTTCTCTTCCTCCTTTATCTCCCCTGCGTCTCCCGCCACGTAGAAGTCACAGCCTGCCTCAGCACCACCAACCTCTTTTCTTCTTCTTTTGCCTTTTTTCCCTCCTTGGAGATTTTTCCCCCACCCCCAACTGATGGCTTGTTGCCTGCTGGGAGCAGTGATAACAGCAACCACAACAAATACAGGATAAAACAAAAAACCTCAGACATACTCTGCTTGGGATGGACTTGAGAGCTGGTGGAGAGTTTGGGTCTAGAGCTCTTGGCATCCAACATGCACTTAAAGCTGTGACATCTATCCTCAGGGCCCCTCACCTCAATTCTGGCTCTTCCTTGAGTCTCTCAGGGTCCCCATGCTTCTCGCGCCCCTTGCTGGTACCCCACTTCAGCCTGGCCACCCAAGGGGCCCATGCTATAGACCTATCCCCTCTTAATATTTTGTGATCTCTCATCACAATATATGTGTCCAGTGAGCCATTTCTAGCAGGACTCTCTATTGTTAAAATGACCAACAAATCTTTGGCAAAGATATTAGGGGCTGATAATGACCTGGCGAGTTATCCTGCTTTCAAATCCTGTAATGGGCTAATGCATGAGATTCTTTGGGGTAGGAGTGAGTGATCATTTAATACTTACCAGATTTTGCCAAGTAAGGGGGGAGCAGAGTGTAGTGGTCAAATCACGGGCTCTGAAATCCTCCAGAACTGGATTTGAGTCCTAGCTCGATTACTTGTATGGCCTTGTCCAGATGACCTAATTTCAGTGAGACTCGGTTTCCTCATCTGGGAAATGAGGCTGAAAATAATAAAAATGAAATAACAAAGCCTACCTCATAGGGCTCTTGCGAGATTCAATGAGATAATGCATGGAAAACCATTTTCACAGTGCCAGGCTGGCACAGAGTTAGGACTCAGCAATTTCATTCATTGTATTAATTGTGTAATATGAATTGCCCTTGACTGTGAAAGAGCAGAGCTTTTAATTAGAGGCTATGTGGATTGACAAGACAGAATAGGACTCCCCATCAACAAGGCTCTGAGGCCGCTAAGGAGACGGAAGAAGGAACCTTTGAGGACAAGTTCTCTGCATTACTAACCCCTGCCCCCAGCAGAAGATCTAAGGGGTTAGGGGTGGCATGAGTTGGGCCTTTCTGTGCTTCTCCTGGTTTACTCTAGGGGTGAGGTACGGTGAGGAGGAAGGGAAGGCAGAACTGGAGGCAAAACCAGAGCCCTTTTATTTTTTTAACATCTTTATTGGAGTATAATTGCTTTACAATGGTGTGTTAGTTTCTGCTTTATAACAAGGTGAATCAGCTATACATATACATATATCCCCATATCTCCTCCCTCTTGCGTCTCCCTCCCCCCCGCCCTCCCTATCCCATCCCTCTAGGTGGTCACAAAGCACCGAGCTGATCTCCCTGTGCTATGCGGCTGCTTCCCACTAGCTATCTATTTTACATTTGGTAGTGTATATATGTCCATGCCACTCTCTCACTTCATCCCAGCTTACCATTCCCCCTCCCCGTGTCCTCAAGTCCATTCTCTACATCTGTGTCTTTATTCCTGTCCTGCCCCAAGGTTCTTCAGAACCATTTCTTTTTTTTTTTTTTTTTTACATTCCATATATATATGTTAGCATACGGTATTTTTCTCTTTCTGACTTACTTCACTCTGTATGACAGACTTTAGGTCCATCCGCCTTACTACCAATAACTCAATTTTGTTTCTTTTTATGGCTGAGTAATATTCCATTGTATATATGTGCCACATCTTCTTATCCATTCATCTGTCGATGGACACTTAGGTTGCTTCCATGTCCTGGCTATTGTGAATAGAGCTGCAATGAACATTGTGGTACATGACTCTTTTTGAATTATGGTTTTCTCTGGGTATATGCCCAGTAGTGGGATTGCTGGGTCATATGGTAGTTCTATTTTTAGTTTTTTAAGGAACCTCCATACTGTTCTCCATAGTGGCTGTATCAATTTACATTCCCACCAACAGTGCAAGAGGGTTCCCTTTTCTCCACACCCTCTCCAGCATTTATTGTTTGTAGACTTTTTGATGATGGCCATTCTGACTGGTGTGAGGTGATACCTCATTGTGGTTTTGATTTGCATTTCTCTAATGATTAGTGACGTTGAGCATTCTTCCATGTGTTCATTGGCAATCTGTATATCTTCTTTGGAGAAATGTCGATTTAGGTCTTCTGCCCATTTTTGGATTGGGTTGTTTGTTTTTTGATAGTGAGCTGCATGAGCTGCTTGTAATTTTGGAGATTAATCCTTTGTCAGTTGTTTCATTTGCAAATATTTTCTCCCATTCTGAGGCCAAAATATAGCAGAGGGAGGAACACTTCCAAACTCATTCTATGAGGCCACCATCACCCTGATACCAAAACCAGACAAAGATGTCACAAAGAAAGAAAACTACAGGCCAATATCACTGATGAACACGGATGTAAAAATCATCAACAAAATACTAGCAAACAGAATCCAACAGCACATTAAAAGGATCATACACCATGATCAAGTGGGGTTTATTCCAGGAATGGAAGGATTCTTCAATATACGCAAATCTATCAACGTGATACACCATATTAACAAATTGAAGGAGAAAAACCATATGATCATCTCAATAGATGCAGAGAAAGCTTTTGACAAAATTCAGCACCCATTTATGATAAAAACTCTTCAGAAAGGGGGCATAGAGGGAACTTACCTCAACATAATAAAGGCCATATATGACAAACCCACAGCCAACATTGTTCTCAATGGTGAAATACTGAAACCACTTTCTCTAAGATCAGGAACAAGACAAGGTTGCCCACTCTCACCACTCTTATTCAACATAGTTTTGGAAGTTTTAGCCACAGCAATCAGAGAAGAAAAAGAAATAAAAGGAATCCAAATTGGAAGAGAAGAAGTAAAGCTGTCACTGTTTGCAGATGACATGATAGTATACATAGAGAGACCTAAAGATGCTACCAGAAAACTACTAGAGCTAATCAATAAATTTGGTAAAGTAACAGGATTCAAAATTAATGCACAGAAATCTCTTGCATTCCTATACACTAATGATGAAAAATCTGAAAGAGAAATTAAGGAAACACTCCCATTTACCACTGCAACAAAAAGAATAAAATATCTAGGAATAAACCTACTTAGGGAGACAAAAGACCTGTATGCAGAAAACTATAAGACACTGATGAAAGAAATTAAAGATGATACCAACAGATGGAGAGATATACCATGTTCTTGGATTGGAAGAATCAACATTGTGAAAATGACTACACTACCCAGATCCCTTTTAAATGGAAGCGCTGGAAGAGAAAAAGACACAGAGATAGATGACCATGAAGATTGTTCTCCTAAGTCCAGTATCCCATGAGGGCACTCACCTCTGCACCCAGGGGCATGAGCAAACAGACATCCCGGAGCTAACTAGTTGGCCTCGAGCCTGCTGAGAGCTGCTGCCGCTCCTGGCCCCTGCTGTGGAAATGCCAATCATGCCAATGACCTCGGAAAGCCCTGATTTGTACATGGACGGAGTCAAAGCCTGGGTGGAAGTCGGCATCACAGCCCTACCACCCCGAGTGAATGCTGCCAGTCAGTGGGGTGACTGTCCACGTCAGAGCCATTCTGATTACTGGTGGCTTGAGGGGTGGGAGTTCTGGAGCTCATTGTGTGATCTGAGGGGCAGCCGTCTCCATCGTGGAGTCCGAGGACTGCATTTCAAGAACTGGGTGAATCTCTGGTGTCCTCCCGCCAACCCCACACAAGGAAAAGAAGAAGGGGGAGTGATCACACTCTGCTAGAGGTTAGCTTATTTTACAACTAGTAAGGGGAAAGGGGGCCCTTTCTCATACTTTCATTTCAGGTGGAGCCCAGGTTCCTCAATGAGTTGGCATCCCCGCAAAAGACACTTCCTCTAGAAGTAGCTGGGTTCTTCCCCTCCCCCTCCCTGGGTCATGCCTCGGAATGATCAGCTCCAAGGTTCTTCATCCACTGATTGGTGGATACACAACACACACACCTGGTTGGGGGAACAGAGTATAGCCGTATTTGAAAGGAGTTGGAGACATTCTCTTGAAGGTCGGGAAAGCCATGTCACACAAGGTGAGCCTTCAGGGGGTTAGTTTGTTCTAACATTTTGGCAAGGTCTATCCAACCTGCTCAGCCGATAACCCACTTGAGAGAGTGGCAACTTATGTTCTTCATAAAGAAGTGTTTGTGGCGGGATGGGTTGGGGAAGGGTTGCAAACAGTCCCCTCATGGGCCTCTTACCAAGTTCTGCGTTGCAGCTTACATAGCTCCAAACCTGCCCCACTTTTTGCTTCATTCTCAATTAGAGCTGGGGCCCATAGGGCTTGCATTCATATTCTATTCCTATTCATTGCTGTGTAACAGATGACAAAAATTTGAGTGTCTTACCACACAAATTCACTATCTCTCAGTTTCCATGAGTCAAGGGACTAGGCATGGTTTAGCGGGTCCTCTGCACAGGACCTCACAAGGCTGCAATCAGTGGATGAGCCAGGGCTGAGGGCTCATCTGAGGTTCAGGGTTATCTTCGAAACTGACTGGTTATTGGCAGAATACAGTTTCTTTGAGGCCCCTACTTTCTTTTTTTAAATTTATTTAGTTTACTTTTGGCTGCGTTGGGTCTTTGTTGCTGCACGCGGACTTTCTCTAGTTGTGGCGAGTGGGGGCTACTCTTCGTTGCGGTGCGCGGGCTTCTCATTGCAGTGGCTTCTCTTGTTGTGGAGCACGGGCTCTAGGCGCACAGGCTTCAGTAGTTGTGGCATGCGAGGTCAGTAGTTGTGGCTCGCGGGCTCTAGAGCATAGGCTCAGTAGCTGTGGCACACGGGCTTAGTTGCTCCGCGGCATGTGGGATCTTCCCGGACCAGGGCTCGAACCCGTGTCCCCCGCATTGGTAGGCGGATTCTTAACCACTGCGCCACCAGGGAAGCCCGAGGTCCCTACTTTCTTGATAGCTGTCAACCAAGGGTTGCTGTCAGCCACTGCCATTCTCTGCCACTTGGTCCTCTCCACAGCACGGTACTTCGTTCCTTCAAGGCCTACAGGAGCGTGTCTGCTGCAGCTCTCAATCTCTCTGACTTCTGTATCTGACCTCTACACCCTCTTTTCAAAGAGCTCACCTGTTTAGGCCAGGCCCGCCCACACTCAAGGGGAGGGGATGTACAGGGCATACAGACCAGGGAGGCAACAACCTTGGGGGCCATCTGCCTACCACAGACTCTATGAAAAACATTTCATCCTATCAGATTGTTTTTTTAAAAAATGAGGCCAGCTGCTTCTCATTAGCATTCCCCACTCTGGGAAGGCAGAAAATCTGTCAAGCAAAGTCTTCTGAATCCTTGAATCTGAACCAGGCTGTGGTTAAAACATTTCAATAACCTTGGAAGACAGGCCTTTTCCCTTGTTTTTCTCGCTTTTTTTCCCCCCCTAGAGCCCTTGTTCAGTCCTTCAGTCAGTTTGAGAAGGAGAAGGCAGTTCTGGGGCTTAAGCCCCTGAGGTTGGCCTAGAGAGAGCAGGCAAGCATTTACATAGTGACTGATAATGCAGCTTTATATCTCGGCTGGGCCAGACTCCCTGATGACCATTAGTACAGGACTTTATCCTCTTTGGAAGTGGTTCTGGAGGCCCCTCATCCTTCACTGGATAAAAACGTACATTATTTCCTCTTTCCTTACACAGCTTGCCAGCTTTTTCATGCGACTTCATGCAGAGGGGTCTTTTGCTGCAAATGTGTCTTAGGTTGTCCCTGTATGTTTAAAAAAGGGGGTCATTTCCCCACTGATGCCTATTTGTCACTGCATGCCTCCCCCAACTCCTGCATTCATCCATCCATAAAAATGCACAGTGAGCACCTTCCACATGCCTGGTGTCGTGCTAGGTGCTGGGGGTCTCCAGATACGTGAAATGGGGTACTTGTCTTCGAGGGGATATCAGCTATGACAGGGGCACGTACAAGGGGCGAGAGCGTGAGGCAAGGGTGGTAACCTCTGAGCTGGATTTTGAAGAATGTGTAGGATTTCAAGGTTGTAGAGCTGAGGGAGGCGAGGTTCCGAGCTAAGTGAACAGCCTGTGCAGAGCACAGAGAATGCAAAAGAACGTGGTGTATTTAGGGAATGACTGGTGATTCTGGGAGACCAAACCATGAGGGTGGGAATGGGGTTGGACTGCTGGAGAAGGGAGGGGGGCAGGGAGCACCCGATCACTGAGAACTTTGTGAAGAACTTGGCTTTTGTCCTGCAGGCAGCAGGATGTCGGTGAACTAGTCTAAGCTCATGGTCAGATTGGTATTTTAGAGAGAGCGTTGTGACTTTTTTTTTGAGATACCACTGAGGTGACATTTTGCTAAATATCATAAATAAAAATAGAGACCAGCCTGGAGGCAGTGCCGAGGCCGCTATTAAAGAGCCCTGGTATAATTAAGGAACCAATTCACTTTAAACTTATATTAGCCATGAGACACATGAAAGAAATACAGTCTTTTGTCCTCTGTGAGGAGATACTGGGGAAGCAGAGCTCTGGTTAATAAGTCAGCCTGGGGTAAATGGAAAGAAGTTTTGCCAGTGGTGGTATCTCTTCCTGAAACCTCCTCTAGGAGGATCTGGGCCTCGCCCAGCTGAGTGGGGCTCCACACACAGGAGTCCCGTGTCCGGGACACCCGGGAGTATGCTCTCTGTGACAAGGACAAGAGGCGCCCACCTTGCTGGGAGGGAAGGCAGGGCCTGCTAAGCTGGCAAGGAAGGAGCTTCCCGCCCCCCCACGACAAGTCTTCCTTTGCGTCCTTTCCTTGCCTCGACTTCTCAAAAATTTCTGACCACAAAGATGGTTCTTACGTTACTTCTCCTTCTTTCGCTGAATGTACGCATTCATTGAACAAACATTTAGCAGGTGCCTGACAGATGTACCAGGTACCATTCCAGGTGCTGGGGGATCCAGTGATGAACAAAATGGACAAGGCCCCTGCCCTAATGGAATTTACATTCTAGTAGAGGAGACAGATAAGAGACTGTAACTAAATTAATATAGAATATAATTTCAGACATTGATGAGTGCTACGAAGATGTTAGTAAAGGATAATGTGATGGAGAGAGACTAGATGCTTTAACTAGGATGATCATGGAGGTCCTCTCTGGGAGGGACCCTTTGAGCTGACTTGAATGCTATAAAAGAGGCAGCCATGCAGCTAGCTGGGGAAAGAGCCCTCTGGGCAGGGGGAGCAGCAAATGCAAAGACCCTGAGATTGAAAGGGGCTGGCTGTGTTGGGGATTAGCAAGAAGGCCAGTGAGGCTGGAGCACAGGGAGAAAGTGGGAGGGTAGCAGGATGGGTGGTCAGTCGGGGGGACGTGGGCATGGGGCCAGAGCACATAAAACCCAGGAGGAGTGAGTGTGAGGAGACCCAATCGGCCGATATGCACTGTTAGGTGGAGATGTTGGATAGACAGTTGGCTATAGGAATATGGAGTTCAGGGATGAGATCCAGTCTAGACATAGAAATTTTGGAGTTCAGTGTCTAGATAGTATTCATAAGGTGTGAATGAGATCATCTAGAATATGGTAGTCCCTAGACCCATGTGACTACCGAGCAGTTGAAACGTGGCTAAGTCCGAATAGAAATGTGCTATACGTGAAAAATACAAACCAGATTTCAAAGGCTTAGTATGATAAAAAGAACATAGAATATCTCATTGATATTATTTTTTATAATGATTACATGTTGAAATGATAATATTTTGGTTCTACTGACCTAAGTAAAATATATTATTAAAAGTAACTTCACCTGTTTCTTTTTGCTCTTTTGAACGTGGCTACTAGAAAATTTAAAATTACCTATGTGGCTTGCAATTGTGGTTCACGTTAACATTTCTATTTAATGGCGCTGGTCTAGGAAATGACTGTAGATAAAGAAAAGGGCCAAGGGTAGAGCCCTCGGGTGCTACAACATTTCAGAAACAGGGAAAGAAGAAAGATACAGCAAGGGAGGTTGAGAAGAAACAGCCAGTGAGGTAGGAGGAAAATGAAGGGAGTGTGATGTTCAGAAAGGCAAGTGATAACATTATTCAAAAAAGAGGGAGTGTCACATGCTGCTGGGAGGTCAAATAACAGATGGGTGGATTGAACGAGAGCAGTTTTAGTGGAGCGGTTTGGAAGCAGTTGGATTTGGAAGGCCTGTTGGAGAGAGTGCAAAAGAATAAGAAGTGAAGACATAAAGGTAGTAAGTATAGATAACCTTTCAGAGTTTGGCTTTAAAGGGAGGCAGAGAAATGGGTGGTAACAGGAAGAGGATTTCGAATCAAGGGGAGGTTTATATGTTTTGTTGTGGTTGTTGGTTTGTTTGGAAGAGGAGGTAGCTCAGCTGATGGTTCTACTGTCCTCAGGGCCTGCAGTCGGGGATACAAGGTAAGTATGCCAGAAAGAATTTGAGACAGTTTAAACTCAAAAGTTAGTTAGATCCAGTGATTCTATTAGTGCTCCAGGGACGCAGATGCCGCCATGATGCCCTCTTTCTTTGTTCTCCCTTTGTCTTTCATATTTTTCTCTTTGGTTATCATTCCCCTTTCTTCTTCTGCCCCTGACAGTGGTGGGTCAGGGGCAACGTTAGCCTGCTGTGGCCTGGCATTTTGGAAAATGGGCTTCTTTTCCATGGGCTTCTCTAAAGCTCAGAGGTAGTTTATTTCCCCAGTGTCTAAGAAGCGTTTCTTAGCGGCAGGGGCTGGGGTGCTGCCATGTTTATTAAGATGGCCCAGGGACTCGCCAGTGATGTGAATTGCTCCTGGCCCAAGGAATTCTCCTGTTCTCCCGCTGAATTTCTGAGGGCCTTCTGAATTTCCCTACCCCTCTGCTCTGTCCAGATCTCCAGATGGAACTTGTGTATGTGTGTGTGTATGTGTGTGTGGTAATTAGTGAGCATTGTGTGGGCCTGGGGTTGTCATCTTCAGGTAGAATTATGATATTGGCTCATAGAGTTTGAGTGACTCGAATAAAGTGTCGATACCTTTCAGCCAAAGCCCAGCTGCAACACACCTGGTGTTGAACAAGCTAGGTTTATTCCTCATTGCAGCGAGAATGAACGTACACTGTGGGGAACCATAGGACTTCTCAGTGAGAGGGTCTCAAGCCATCTTGACACCAGGACCCTGTCAGCTCTCCCTGTGGTTTGGAAGCTTTTGCTTTCCAAAGGCCTCAGTCACTCTCAGTGGGTGACCTCTCAAATCCACCTTAACCTCAGAGCCTGTGGTCACCCCTCTCTAGCTCCAGAGAAGTATCAGGGGCTTAACGGCTAGAGGGCAGCACACGATGGGCCTGGAGCCCATCCATGAAACAGCAATGGCAGCTTGACTGTTTCTGGGAGCAGGACAGATCCAGTGTAGGGAGGGGGCTCCAGAATCTACTTAATCCAACCTGATGGTACTTGAGTCAGACACATCGAGACCCCAAGGCGAGCTGTGAGGAGGGCAGTCTCTGCTTGCCTCTCCGCGGCATTCTTGCTCTTTTCTCTGGGTCTGCTGATCAGGTCCCCCCTCCCCTCCACCCACAAACTCCCATCAAAAATGTCAGCATTGATTTATAAAGGTTTGATTATCAACTGACATGCTTCCCTGGCTAGAAGGCTAGACTGAAAATGTACAGTAGGCTCTCAATTGATTATCTGCACTAGTGGAAAGGAGCCCAGGGACAGATAATTCTCCCGTGATATAGAATCAGAGTCATGGGAGGATTACCCTTTCGATGGTCACTTTGGTTGTTTCCCACTTTGGACTGCTTAAAACAATGCTGTGATAAACATTCTTGCATATACATTTTTGTGTACAAGTGTGAGTATAGCTACAGGGTGAAGTTCTAGTGGTGATGCTACTGGATCAAAAGGTATGTGTATTTTTAACTTTTGATACTGTGAAATTGTTCTTCAGAGAGCAATTTACACTTCATAATGTATGAGCGTGTCCACTTTTCTCATCCTTGTCAGCATGGAATATCATCAGAATTAAAACTTTTGGACAATCTGATAGGTAAAAATGTTAACTTGATACTTTGATTTACATTTCTTTAATTATGAGTAGGACTGAACTTTTCTTTATGTATTTCTTTTTCTATAAACTTCCTGTTGTATCCTTTGCCCCATTTTATATCCAGTTGTTTGTCATTTATTAGTTTATATGCACTCTTGACAAATTTAGAAAATTGGCACCTTTATCTATATTTGTTGTAAGTATTGCTTCCTAGTTTGTTATTCTTTTGTAAACTCTTTACTCTTTTTGGCCAAAAGTTAAAAGTTTTTATGTAGTCAACTATCTCAGTTTTTTCTTTATGGCTTATCTATACAATTTTGTCTGCCTGGGCACACCCATGAATAGTAACAGACCTCCAAATGTAATGGGCCCCAACACAAAGCAATAGATCAGGTTTTGTACATTTGCCTTTTATATTTTGGTAACAGCTTTATTGAGCTATAATTCACATATTATACAATTCACCCATTTAAAGTGTACAAGTCAATGCTTTTTAATATATTCAAAGATTTGTGCAACCATTACCACAATTAATTTTAGAACATTGTCATCACCTCAAAAAGAAACCCTGTACTCTATCACTCAAAAAAAACACCCTCGTCCCTCTAGCCTTAAGCAAGACACTTTCTGTGTCTATGTGTCTGCCTATCCTGGACATTTCATATATGTGGAATCATTGTCTTTTTTTTTTTTTTTTTGGCGGTACGTGGGCCTCTCACTGTTGTGGCCTCTCCCGTTGCGGAGCACAGGCTCCGGACGCGCAGGCTCAGCGGCAATGGCTTACGGGCCCAGCCGCTCTGCGGCATGTGGGATCTTCCTGGACCGGGGCACGAACCTGCGTCCCCTGCATCGGCAGGCGGACTCCCAACCACTGCGTCACCAGGGAAGCCCCATTATCTTTTTTAAGGAAGAATAATTCTCTCTAATGGCAATTTCCTTTGTATATCTTTTCTTGCATAGTGTAAGAATCTAACTGGAGGATAAGGAGTAGGGTAAAATGATTGTATTATATCCTAGATAGTAAATGATTTTTTGTTTTTTCCTCTATATTTTATTTTAGTGATTGAACTATAGCTGAATCACTAAGTGAAATTTCTGGCAGTATGGAAGTTCTGGAGTCCAGTGATGAGGGTAAGTAACCCAATAAAATCTTGGTAACTAGAACTAGATTTGTTTAATGTGTTTAACCCCTAGAAAAAGAATCAAGTCACAGAAAACAAGTTCATATCAAATTTCTAATGACACTAGACTCAGTCCATATTTAGTTTTCCATCTTCTAATCTGTTCTGTTTCATCTCAAACTCTGATAGTCAAAAGAGTTTTGTCTAGGCCCTGCAATCTTCTTTGGGGATGGTTAGCAGGTTCCATTTACTAAGGCATGAGAAGAATTTCTGCTTAATCAGAAAAAAAAAAAATCAGAGCAGGCCAGGATCTGAGAGATTCAACTGAGGTTTTGCTGTAGATAGGAATCCAGACTTAACCAACAGATAAATTTGTAATTTGAGGAGTCAAGGGGGGATAGTAACAAAGAAGCCACCATAGGCTTCTGCTAAATGGGAATCAATTTACAAAAATTTATTTTGCAAAACCTATCCATTGCATAAATTATGGTGCCACCTGTGAATGATAGGAGACCATGAGTGGGGTAATAGAGAGGCAAAGGTCACTAAACAATGATACGCTTTATTGACACTGGAAAAAGGTGGGGGGAAGGGGAGGAACCATAAGGCATAAGATGAGCCATTGCATTTAAAGGCAGAACTGAATTTAACAGTTCACTGGGTTTTTCTTCAATGTTTGCTGAGGTTTCTTAGTGTGGTGCAGAAGACTTGGTCTGGAAGGACAGAGAGAGGGGAACCTTCTTGTGGCTTCCTGGAGGCTCTTCATCTGTGTCACCATTGTTCAGTATTGGGTCTCAGAGAGACTGATTAGACACTCAAAAGTTTGTAGTGAATGAATGAATAAATGAATGAATGATAGGCCTCCTCACCAAGGCAACCCCAACTGCCAAATGAACTGATCTATCTTTCTGGATATGAGCTAGACAGGTGCCTAGAGAAAAAGGTGTCATTGCGCTGCATCCTGATAAAGGGTGGAGGTAAGGAAATGCCCTTTCTCTGTTCCCAAGATGTTTTTCTCACAGAGATCCAGCATTTGGGTACATGTTTAGTATTAGTCATTGCCAGCCAGAGAATAAGGTGCTGTTGGAGGTTGAAGGGAAGAAAGGCCGGTTAGAAGCGTCTTCTTTCCAAGCAGCAACACAAGAGAACAAGGTCACCGTTATGCGCGATGCATTTTGAAAGCTCAAGTGCAACCCAGAAGGGCTGCCTGTGTGCGTGGTAAATAAGCAAATACACAACCCAAAGCAATGATCTCTTCATTGGATTTAAGTGTGTTCTTGTCTGGGGGAACGGGAGAGGACTGCTTCCATGGGCTGTTTTCTGGCATGTGATGCACTGCAGGCCCTCGGTGGATGAGGGTGTTGAAAGCTACTGCCTGTTTGGGGATATGTAGTCCTTGGGCTTGGACAGAGAAGTCAATGGCTTCGTTACAGAAGTCCAAACAGCAGTCAGCTCACTGACCACCACTGCTGTGCCTTGTGGTGGCATAAGTTACCCAGTGTATAGGTGATCTCCATAGACATTGCTGGATACAAATGTGGGTTTTGACCCAAACCTGCTGTCTAGGTCTATCTACCCTTTACACTTTCAGCAACTTTGGAAACCAGCCCACACAGGGCTCAGCTGCTGGCAATATATTTTTAAAAATAAATTTATTTATTTATTTATCTATCTATTTTTGGCTGTGTTAGGTCTTCGTTGCTGCACGCGGTCTTTCTCTAGTTGCGGCGAGCGGGGGCTACTCTTCGTTGTAGTGCGCAGGCTTCTCATGGCGGTGGCTTCTCTTGTTGCGGAGCACAGGCTCTAGGCACACGGGCTTCAGTAGTTGTGGCTCGTGGGCTCTAAAGCGCAGGCTCAGTAGTTGTGGCGCACGGGCTTAGTTGCTCCGTGGCATGTGGGATCTTCCCGGACCAGGGATTGAACCCGTGTCCCCTGCATTGGCAGGCGGACTCTCAACCACTGCGCCACCAGGGAAGCCCCAGCTGCTGGCAATTTAAAGGCACCCCTTTGCAAAAGAAAGTTTGAAAGGCCAATTTACACCAGTGAATATATGGCAAGTGTCTCGGATTCCATTCGGGTTTCGAAAGTAACATAGCACGTGGACAGTTCCCAGCTTTGTATCTCACTCCCAGGGTCTCCATACACGGGGTCTGATGCTGTCGGGGATGGAGAGCTCTCCTAAGCCAGAGCAGGCTGAAGACTTGGACTCTTGCAGCTGAGCTGGATGTCTGGCAATGGGTTGCTTAGTCAGGCTATGTCCAATTTTCAAGTCACTGCCCCAGATCAATGGGCAGCCCACCCCACCTCTTGGTGTCTCCCCAACTCCCTACCAACGAAGCTATACCACCACTATAGCCAGAGCTACCCCCGAGGGAGGAAAGGAAACATTCTTTGCCTCCTAGTGGCCAAGGTTGAAAGAAACATGCATTGCTTAAGGTATTTTAAATCCTCGTGGGAAAATAAGTTGTTTCTGCCGAGCAAAAAACGGAAGACTGGGGAAACATTGGAATATACGCATACTTAATTTTTAACACCTTTTACAGTTCTATAGTCACTAGTCATTTGGTTAATTTAGGAACATAAAAATGTGTTAATGCCTAATTTGGTTTGCTCATACAATGACTATGTTTGGTACATTCAGTTTTACAACCTGAAAAGTTTATTAGAAGTGTTTTTATTCAGTTCTTAAGTGTTTGTAGATTGTGTCACCTACTGATTCTGTCCCTCTGTCTTTGCTGGTTTGTGAAAAGCAGGTTTGCAACTCCAAATCGTCTAGCTTTGCCCTCCTCCCTTCCATTCTGGGATTTCAAAGCAAGGAGGGCAATAATCATTATGTTTCCAAACACTCTGAGCAGAAAGTTGTTCTCGTTTCAGAAGGAGATCCATCTGTCAAGAATCGATAAATGTCATTCCTTCTGTTTGAAAAATGGCAGTGCCTGCAAAGGCTCCTTCCCGCTTGTGAGGGGACGCTGCCCAGTTCATCCTCACTGGGCAGGAGTTATTTAGTGGTGTGTTGGAGCTACCTTACGCTGGCTTGGGAGGCTGTGCACATCTCTCCCTAAATGTCATGTTAGTAGCTTGAAATTGACTATGATGGGAGGATTTACACCACAAGAGTAGGCAGACATTACAAATAAGGGCATTTTCCCCAGAGATCCAGTTGGTAAATACATCTCAGCAAAAAACTGATTCTAGTGATTAGTATAGTAATCAGGATTTTACATAAAAATCGCACTATTTCATGGATTGTAGAAATCCTTTGGGGGTGGGAAGATTAAGAAAGAAGGCCGGAGAGCAAAATATAGATTACTTTAGAGCCAAGCCTACTCCATCCTGTATACTTCTCAGCACTTTCACGTTGAATCCTCACAGTGGTTCTATGAGGTCAAATAGCATTTTAAATAATTTATTATCATAGAAATTACTTTAATTTTGTCCTTAAAAAATTGAAGAAGGAAGCTTGGGAAAACATGTTTCCTATTGTACCTCTGCTCTTTATTCTGTCTATCTCAAGGTAGAATTGCCAAGTTTATCCTAACCATGACCCTATCTGTGTAGGTACATCCTAGTAGATGAGAAATTCCTCAAATCATTCAAAACTGAAGTTACTTAAGCAACGATTACCAAGCACACAGGCCTACCACCTTCTTGTATTGCCCCAAGCCGTGCTGGCTTCTGCTTCTAATCATGTATATTTTAGAATTCACTATTGAGTTATAGATATGGGGTTCTTCCCCTTATCGCTAGATAGATAGAGTAGATGGATAGAATTGATAGATCAATTCTACAGATAGAATTGAATCTGGTCTTAATAGACAATTATTGATTCCCTAATTTTATCTCACATTTATTAGCATTTACTACATGCCAGATCTTATGCCAAGATCTTTACCACATTATTTATCATTTATATCAACCCCAATAAGGGCCAGTGTATAAATTATAGGATGCTTAAGGATGGCGCTGCCCAGTGTTCTCAATTTAAGGGAAGTGACAAGCTGTGTTCGTACTCTGCACCCCTCAATGGACTCAGTTGTCTCTCGAGTGTCACAGCGTGCTTTGCACTGTGCTAGTTGCTAAAGAGGATGCTAAAGAGGCCCCGCCTACAGCCTAGATGTGGGAGACAGTAGCTAAGACGTAGAACCGTATCTTATTTCTCTCTCACTGATACCCAAAACATAGTAAGTGCTTGACCTTAATAAACGTTCATTGAATAGGTGAATGAATGAATGAATGCGCAGACTAGAGAACATTCAGATGCAAAACTTGTGGTGCCGACAGTCAAGTTTTAGGTGTACAGAGAGGAGCATGAATTGTAGTGATGGTGGGAAACTGGACTTAAGTCAGGCCTTGAAGTTTAGAAACCTTTCGAATAGGCAGGCCTAGGATTAATCAGTACACAAGCTGGCCATAGCGTTCAGCGCTAGAAGGAGCGCTACTTCAGCATTTCCCAAAGTGTGTTTTGCCAGACATTCTGCATACACGCGTTGGAGAGACAACACCGTTACCCCGTTTCTCGGCGCTACACCATACACATAGGCATGCTGAAGTTTCAGAAGAGTCTTGTTGCAAATCACACCCTTAAACTCTGTTTAATCAGCATTTCCCAGATTGACGAGACTGCAAACCCCCTTTTCATGCAACAGACCTATGAGTATCCTTCTGAACGTACTCTGGGAGATGCTGATTAGCGTGATACCCTCATTTTCCAGCTGAGCCCCAGAGAGGTTGAGTGACTTACCTGAGGTCACAGAGCTAATCGATAGCAGAGCCAAGCCCGGGATTCCAGAGTTTTCTGACTCTTCGGTGGTGCGTTCCGTCACACCACTCAGTCTTTCTAATGGCAGCCTTGTCGGCAATTCCCTTGGCTGGACCCTTCACTGCTGCTGCAGCATTGCTGTGCTGACAAGAGCCCTTCCAGAGGCCAGGCTGTTGGAAATTGGAATGAGACACCTGAGTTGGTAAATTATTGCATGCGAAGCAGTAAGAGTTGGTTCCTTGCCTCTGAAGAATGCAGTGCAAACTCCCCTGCCTTTTCCCCTCTTCTACTGAGCCCTGATAAAGATATATGTGTTTACTAGGAAGCTCAAGAAAGCCCAAACAAAGCCTGAGGAGCATTTAAAGCTCACATTCCTTACTGCTGCAGAGGGCATCAGCACTGTAGATAATCTGAACCAATCAGTAATAATTGAAGAACATACACAATGCACATAACGCGCACACACACACACACACACACACACACACACACACACTCACACACATCCTCCCTTGCAAAACTCTTTCGTAGGTGATTTTGTCATGTCCTTTGCACAGGGAGCTTCTTTGCCCAGCAGCCCTTTCTTCCCCGTTCCCAGCCCTCTCCCTTGCTCATAAATCCCTTCCTTGAGGACGTCTTCCCTGACTGCACCAACCCCACTGCACTCACTCCTTGGGTCTGCATCCTTTCAGCACACAGGTTGGGCAGTACCAACTCCCACAGGGATTTCCAAGGGTCCTGAAGAGTTTGTCACATGTGGAAGCTTCGCTCCCCAACTGGATCACCATGACTCCAGCGACCGGGGTACCAAGTGCTTATGTTGGCTCAAGAATTGCTGCCTATGAATGAACTTCTTAGGGCCAGGAAAGAGGTGTGTGTTCATAGTTGAAATTGAGTGGCAAGTGAACGCATGGTGAGTTGAGCCAGAATAGAGGCTGCCCAGAGGCCACAAGCTGGGATCTGAGCTTCTGCTTTCACCAGAAACTCAGCTACTTTGTTAGTGAGTTACTAAGAAGAGAACAAACCGGATGAATGGTGCTGTGGGCACTGGGGATGAGGGCCGAGACCTGGAGGGCCTCTGGGATCATACTCCTCATTCTTGCAACGAAGGCCGTTTCCTCTCCTGTCTTCCCTTCCACCATCACACTCTGCCTCACTTTCAATTCTAACTTCCAGGAAAGGAGAAATCCAAATTTAAAGGCTTCAAGAGATTTTTTGGGAAGAAGAAGAAAAAAGAGCCTGAAGATGCCCAGGGAAAGAGGAACCTCAAACCAAACTTGTCCAGTGATAGTACTAACATCTCTTCCGTGAAGCCAGTTTGCGAAGGTCGACAAACCAAGCCTAGGTAAGCTCAGGTGGGGCGGGGAGTGGGGGCGGGGCAAGGGGCAGGTAGCTAGATCCAGGTCCCCCTTTGGCAGCCAAGTCTCCAATGGGCCTTTGGTCCCAGGGACTCTTGGCCTCCCTGCCTGTGGGAGCTGGGCCTGGAGGTCTTTCCCTGTATGCGTGTGTGTGTGTGTGTATATATATATATATACACATATATACATGTTTGCCGTCTGGGCTGCACAGCTCAGTGGGTTGCACGGAGTATGACAAATGCATACCCCTCCCCCAAGAGTGCTGTGTGAGAGGGTGCGGGTAGATCAGGGCAACCTGCGCAGTCACAGCTACCATGAGATGTAGGGGCCTACCATTAGTTAGGAGCCAGAGGACTCTGTTTCATAAGGTAAGGATGGCCTCCGTCGTTTAGGAAGCTTGAGCTGGTTTGCTTGCCCAGTCCTCAGACTCCAGATCTCCTAATGTGTGATTAAAGTCTTAGATAGTGAAGCCATCTAGTTGGGTTGGGGCATAAGGATGAAATCACTGTGTTAATGTAAAAACAAAAAAGCAAGCAAGCAAAGAACCCAAATTCATTTCTCCCTCCGTCCCAGGAGACTGGGGTAAATGCTGTAACTGGTCACAGAAGGTATGGGGAAGACTGTTTCTCAGCCAACATTGCCACTCCTATTCAAATTTTCATCTTTGAAGCCTCAACTTCCACATCTTATTGTGGAAAATCTGGACACCCAGTACCTGCAGCTCTTCCTGGATCAATTGGATTCCTGTCTGTGGAGTTCCACTTGGGTCTGTTCCCCTGGCCTTAAATTCCAGGCTTATCTGGACTCCCTACAGAGCTCACGTGTGCTGCTACCCATTCCCTCAAGGCTTTACTTGGAGGTAATGGGATAGTTAGCAAACATGTTATACTGCCCACTCACAGCACGTAGGTCTCCTTAAAAAGGACCTTAATGAGTGCATTGAATGTGAGGTATTTCAGATAGCTTTACTAGCAAGGGAGATGGTTTTGCAAAGGGACTTGCCTCATACCTCACAAATCATACCATTATAGACCATTGCATTAGAGGTCTAAGGAAAACTGAGACTAGCCCTAAGAAAAACCCAGAGGGTGAGGTGGGAGAGGGAAGTTTGGGTTTATTCTGATTTGTCTCTACAAATTGGCAAGGGCTGTCTCTACTGAAGTTCTACCTTGCCCCTTTTTACTTGTGCCTCTCCCTCCAAAATGGTCCACTTAGTCTGATATATTCTCCAGACTAAGAAGGTGTGTGCATGTGCACCTCTGGGGCGGGGAAGGGAGGAAAGGAGAGCGAGAGGGAGTGGGTATAAGTGCATGAACTAGTTCATACATGAGGAAGGGTGTTTTTCTAAGGACCTGAGATTGGTCTTTTTTTTTTTTTTTTTTTTGCAAGGAGCGTAAATTAATTAAGAATATACCTTAGGAGGCCTGAAGTTCACCCCTGACCCGAACCTCTTGCTTAATTGCTAGGGGAGAAACCCTGGAGAATATCACTCGGGAGTTAGGGAGATCAGCTTGAAGCGATCCATTGAAGCGATCCATTGAAGTGATCAATCATAACAAAACTTATGGCCAGCCCTCTCCTGTGCTGTACAATAGGTCCAGTATCTATTTCCAAGAGTGTTTTAAGCTGTATCTGATAGAACGGACAAATCCCATTCCTCTGTTTGATTCTTTCGTGGGTGCTGGTGTACTACACTTTATTGCCTTTAATTAAGGCCAAGATTTTATTTAGATTTGGGATGTGTTTTCTTTGCCTCCAGGGAGTGGACAGGAGGTTTGGTTTCCGACAGACCTGACCACAGCTGGTGCTAATGTAATCCTTTGATCAGGGAGGGCTTGACACTAGAGAGCCAGTGCAACGGTTATACTCTGGCTGACGCACGGCATGGAGATGACAGAGTTTCTAAGCCCACTTATGGCCTAAGATTTCCTTGCAGTTTTTCTGCACAAAGCAGGGGAGGTGGAGTAGTCACAGATCCTACACTGGTCTCAAGCCTGATTTGAGCCAGCAGGTCATAGAGAAGCAGTGAATGGAAGTGTGTATGTGTGCGTAATGAGCGAACGTGTAGAGATGCTCCCCCAGTGCTGCATCAGAAACAACTCCATTGTGTTCCTCTGGAGTCACGTTAATTTTCTGCTATTTTCATAAAGCAGAGAACCTTGCCTTCACCACCAGGGCCACCTGGGTAGGAGAGTTTTAGGGAAAATGTGGGTAGGACTTTACTACAAAGTGGCAGACATCTGCCTCCTCTCCTCCCTGCTGGCCCACAAGCCACCTTAGCGTGGGTGCCATTTTAATCCCCAGAACACCACATTGTCCTCGGAGTGTGTCACAATCAAATAGCCCATGTGCTCATCCCTCAGCCAGGCAGGCTAACAACGACAAGGTGGGTGCTAGCCCTACACTGCCTGAGCTGCCACTCTAGTTACCATTTACAGATTCTTTTTAAAAATGCCAACCTACATGTATAATTTGGTAAGAAAGGTAATAAATGGAAAAAAAGTATTTGAAGTATTAAAAATTACTTTAACAACATTTTCATCCCTCCCTAAAAGAACCCCTGTACCCATTAGCAGTCAACCCCAGTCCAGTCATAGGTGGCCACTTACCTACTTTCTGCCTCTGTAAATTTGCTTATTCTGGATATTTCATATATATGGAATCATACAATGTATGGTCTTTTGTGACTGGCTTGATTCCCTTAGCGTGTCTTCAAGAGTCATCCATGTTGTAACATGTATCAGTACTTTATTCCTTTAAAAATTGAATTGTATTCCACTGCCTGGATATATTACACTTTATGCACTCATCAATTGACATATATTGGGTTATTTCCACCTTTGGGCTATTATGAAGCATGCTGAGTTAGATATGTGTCTAAGTTTTTGGATAGATATATTTTTATTTCTCTTGGGTCTATACCTAGGAGTGAGGTTGCTGGGTCACATGGTAAGTTAATGTTTAATTTTTCAAGGAACCACCAGACTGTTTTCCAAAGTGTCTGAATTCTTTTACATTCCCACCAGCAGTGTATGGGGTTTCCAATTTCTCTACAACCTTGCCAATACTTGTTATCTTGGTTTTGTTTCTAGCCATTCTAGTGGGTATGACGTGGCATTTCATTATAGTTTGAATTTGTATTTCCCTGCTGACTAATGATGTTGAGCATCTTTTCATGGGTTTGTTAGCTATTTGTATGCCTTCTTCGGAGGAATGTTTATTGAGATCCTTTGTCCATTTTTAATTAGGTTATCTGTATTTTTATTTTTTTATTTTTTGAATGAAAGATTCTTTAAATTCTATTGTGCTTTACAATTTTCAAAAGTTTCACACACATGATTTCATATAATCCCATAGTAATCCTTTTCCCCCCTTACCTCTATATTGCCCTTCCACCTTCCCTCTTCCCACTGGTAACCACTAGCTTGTTCTCTATATCTGTGAGTCTCCTTCTTTTTTTGTTTTATTCACTAGTTTGTTGTAGTTTCTAGATTCCACATATAAGTGCTATCATACAGTACTTGTCTTTCTCTGTCTGACTTGTTTCACTTAGCATAATGTCCTCCAAGTCCATTCATGTTGCTGCAAATGGCAAAATTTCATTCTTTTTTATTTTTATTATTGAATTGTAAGAGTTTCTTGTATATTCTAGATACAAGTCCCTTATCAGGTATACAGTTTTTCTCCCATTATGTGGGTTGTCTTTTGAAGTACAAAAGGTTGTAATTTTGATGAAATCTATTTATCTGGTTTTTTTCCTTTTGCTGCTTAAGTTTTTGGTGTCATGTCTAAGACTCCATTGCCAAATCCAGGTTACGAAGATACACCCCTATGATTTCTTCTAAGAGTTCTGGCTCTTATATTTCGGTCTTTGACCCATTTGGAGTTAATTTTTATATATGGTATGAAATAAGGGTCTAACTTCATTCTCTTGCATGCGGCTATCCAGTTGTCCCAGCACTATTTATTTAAAAAAACATTCTTTCCCAATTGAATGGTCTTGGCACCCTTCTTGCAAATCAGTTAACCATAGATTAATGGGTTCATTTATGGAATCTCCCTTCTATTTCATTGATCTGTATGTCTATCATGCCGTACTACCCTGTCTTGATTACTGTAGCTTTGTAGTAAGTTTAAAATTGGCAAGTGTGAGTCCTCCAACTTTATGCATCGTTTTCAAGATTGTTTTGGCTATTTGTGGTCCCTAGCACTTCGCTTTGAATTTTAAGATCAGCTTGTCCATTACTGCAAAAAAAAACTTAAGGCAGCTGAGATTTCTAAAGAGATTGCATTAAACCTGTAGATCAATTGGTGGAGTATTGCCCTCTTGACAAGATTGTCTTCCAATTTGTGAACGTAGGCTGTCTTTCCATTTATTTAGATCTTCTTTAATTTCTTTCATCAGTGTTTTATAGTTTTCAGAGTATAAGTTTTACACAGCTTTCATTAAATTTATTCCTATTTTATTCTTTTTTATAAAAAATTTTAAATTGAAGTAGAGTTGACACACAATATTGTTAGTTTCAGCTGTGCAACATACTGAGTCGATCAAATACATTATGAAAGGATCACCATGAGAAGTTTAGTAGCCATCTGTCACCGCACAAAATTATTACAGTATTATTGACTATAGTCCTTATGTTGTATAGTACATCCCCGTGACATTTATTTTATACCTGGGAGTTTGTATCTCTTAATCCCCTTCACCTATTGAGCCCAGCCCCCCACCTCCCCTCCTCTCTGGCAACCACTAGTTTGCTCTCTGTTTCTATAAGTCTGTTTCTGTTTTGTCTTGATTTTTGTTTTGTTTTTTAGATTCCACATATAAGTGAGATCATACGGTATTTGTCTTTCTCTGTCTGATTTATTTCACTTAGCATAATAATCTCTAGGTCCATCCATATTTTATTCTTTTTGGTGGTATTGTAAGTGGAAGTGTTTTCTAAATTTCACTTTTGGATTGTTCATTGCAAGTATATAGAAATACAATCAATTTTTATATATTGGTCTTGTATCCTGCAACCTTGCTGAACTCATTGATTAGCTCTAGTAGTTTTTAATGGGTTCCTTAGGAGTTTTATACACAAGATTATGTCATCTGTGATTAGAGATAATTTCACTTCTCCCTGTCCAGTATGGATGCCCTTTATTTCATTTTCTTACCTGATTTCCCTGGCTAGAACCCAGTACAATGCAGAGTAGAAGTGGTGAGAGGAGACATCCTTGTCTTGTTCTTGATCCGAGGGAGAAAGCATCCAGTCTTTCATCATTATGATATTAGCTGTGTGTTTCTCACAGATGTTCTCCGTCAAGGTTGAGTGTATTTTTCATGAAAAAATGTTGGATTCTACAAATGCTTTTTCTGCATCTATTGAAGTGACCATGTATGTGGTTTCTTCTTTTTATTCTATTGATATTGTATATTACATTAATTGGTTTTCATATATTAAAGTAACCTTGCATTCCTTGCAAGTCCTACTTGGTCATAGTGTATAATTCTTTTTATATGCTGCTGGATTCAGATGGCTAGTATTTTATTGAAGAATTTTGCATCTATATTCATAAGATATATTGGTTTGTAGTTTTCTTTTCTTGTGATGTCTTTGGTTGAAAATTTTAAAAGGTGAAATATATTTCCACATCCCCAAAGGAGTGTCTTGTGCCTTTAGCCTTTCATTTGCTTCTAACTTTCCCCTGATTTGTCCTAACGTAATTCTTATCAACCTGGTTCCATTCCCAATCAGAAGGTGTTTCCATCTGGGTTTAGCAAGCTGGAGGTGGGTAGGGTGGGTGCATAAGATGAATTTGAAAATAGGACAAATATATTGCAGAACCCTTGTGTGAAAGAGGAAAAGACCTGGTGAATGAAAGTATCCAGCGTCTGGGCACATATGTGATATATATATATATATATTTTTTTGCGGTACATGGGCCTCTCACTGTTGAGGCCTCTCCCGTTGTGGAGCACAGGCTCTAGACGCGCAGGCTCAGCGGCCATGGCTCACGGGCCCAGCCACTCCACGGCACGTGGGATCTTCCCGGACCGGGGCACGAACCCGTGTCCCCTGCATCGGCAGGCAGACTCTCAACCACTGCGCCACCAGGGAAGCCCACATATGTGATATTTTTCATCAAAACAAAAACACTAGAGACAAATTGTGTGTGAAAGATCTTTTATAACTCTCATCTTAATAATAGCAAGATTCAGGGTCTTCCCTCCCCTTCCTCAGTGTTGCCACTACTGAACTATATACTTTCAATGGTGAATTGTATGGTAGGTAAACTATATCTCAGTAAAAGTAAAGCTATTATATAAAAAAGATACATGTTGATCATTTTAAAAAATCAAAATTATGCAGAAGTACATAGAGTATAAAATGAAAATATCCCTCCTGTTCCTAGTGCCATTCCTCAGAGTTCCTAGTGCCATTCCACCACTAACAATATGGTGGATATCCTTCCAGACTTTTCTCTATGAACACAAACTACATATGTATGTAATATATGTATATGTATTAAATGGGACCATACTGTTCTTTATTTTGTTCACTCTATATCTCATGGACAACTTTCTGTGTCAGCACATATGCTTCTGAGGTGTCTATGGTAGGCCATATTATAGACATATTGATACATGTGTCTTTGGTTCATTTGGTTCCCTTGGCTGCTTTCAAGACTTTTTCCTTCCTGTCCAGGGCCAAGAGCAGCATGGGGAACAAAGTCCTGTCCCACGACAGCATCTTCATGTTGAAGTCTGAGTCTGAAAGATCAGGAAGCAGAATATGCCCCTCTCCAGAGGTCCAGAGAGGCAGACAGCTTCAGGTAACAGTGAACTCGAGCATCAGTGCCTAACTGGACTATTCATCTTCCATTCCCGACTCCTCTCCTGTCAAAAAACAAGGAGGGAGGAATTTGGACCTGCTTCTCAGCTGATTCTACCCCACTGTTGTAAACATTGATGAGAGAACAAATAAATACATGATGTGCTTACCTAGTACCCGGCACACAGTGTTGGCTGGTATCACCATATTCACTTCTCTTTACACACCCCAAGAATGCTTTAAGTATTATGACAGTGACATTCCACTGTTAATGTGCAGACATTCCAACCCCCATGTTTTTTCTTTCTTCCACAGAGATCTTATATTTTTAGAACTC